>NC_046659.1:7301455-7316147 GCF_010883055.1 Belonocnema kinseyi | reverse complement strand
AAAATATATGTGTCTCAATTTTTTCTAGTGTCGAATAGTCCTAGTTATTGGCCGTTGAAAAGCAGTGTACCGGTAGTGGCGTTTTGGCCGTTTAAGGGTTAAGCTGAATTGGCGATTGCGTCTGTTATATATAATATACAGCAATGCCCGTTCTTAATTATTTCGTAAATAATTTTTTGTCAATAATAAATTCAAATTTATTCCAAATACTTTGATTTTATCATCACAAAGAATGATTTTATCTTTTTGAAATAAAATTTACATTTAAAACTTCCCGCCATTAGGAAAATTGGCCGACTTTAGAAAATCGATGTGTGAACGGATTTCTAATCTGCTGGCTGTTGATTGAGCAACAAACAAGAGGTGTAAAGGAGCCTTTCGTGAGGTGTGCTGCAGCCTGCGATCTCAGCGAGAGAAAACAGACGTGCTTGCCTCGTGCGCAAACATAAGTTCGTAAAATAGTTCTATTTAAAGCTTTTTTTTGTAAACAGGTATTAATATTGGAAGATATGGAAACGTAATTGTTAATAAAACTATAACTCTAATTTAATTTGAAAGGCGCTTGAAAAAAAGAATACTGTGCAATTATAAAAAAGGTGAATCAAGTAGTTTGTTGTTTCCTGTCAATGAGTTTGTTGTTTCCTGTTAATTAGGTATTTCAGGTTGGTTGGGGGGAATTCATGATCCCTGCACACCGAGGGCTAAAAAATATTACCAATTGCATGCGGCCAATATGTTTCTAAAAAAACCATGTAAAACGACTCATTAGAAATATATAACTAACTTTTCAAAAAAGAGGGGTAAAGAGAAAAGAAACAACCAAACCACCACACTCTCTTTTCTTTATTATTTATCCGTTATTTTTATAATACCAGGATCCAACGTTTCGAAGCGTATTAGGCTTCCTCATCAGGGAAATTTCATAGGAAGCTAATAAGGAACATTTTTAGGTTAAGCTATTATTAATTAAAAAATTAGAAATGGATAGAATTAAATTTGAACTTTCTTTGATTTTATCCTTATTGATTAATGAAAGCTTAAAATAAGTAATTTTTTAAAATTTTGGGATTGATATTTCAGTAATTAAAAAAAAATTATTTTTACAAAATTGAGTCGGAAATATTCAAGACTCAAAAATATAAGTGGTTTGTCAATTAGTAATTTCATATATAACTTTTAAATTATTATTAGCTTAACATAAAAATATTCCTTATTAGTTTCCTATAAATCTTCCCTGATGAGGAAGCTTCAAAGGCTTCGAAACGTTGGATCCTGGTAGTATAAAAAGGATGGATAAATAATAAAGAAAAGAGAGTGAGGTGGTTTGGTTGACTCTTTTCTTTTTATCTCTATATTTTTAAAAGTCAGTTATCGGTCTCTAATAAGCCGTTTAGAGTGTTTTTCGGAAACATATTTTTCTTATTTTAATTCTGTTTGTGCATTTGTGTGATACAAATCGACTTTCTTGAGTATATATTTTTTTAAACTAATTGTTTTTAAAGATACTTCTTTTTAAGCCATAGACTCTGCTGTCGTTCTCTAGAGATCAGTTCATTTTACTGTTTTCAATAGTTCGATTTCTTGGTCAACCCATAAATCTTTTTATTTAAACAGAAATGTTGCAGAATGCCTTAAGATGAATTTGCAATACTTTGAAACAGTTATTCAAAAATTTATTATTAAATATTTATTTTAAAATATAAAAAGGAAATAAATTTAAATTTAAAAGTACGCGTTAAGAAGGACTTGAGTATTCCGATTGGCCCTATAACAATGCCCAACTCCCCCCGATCTAATTGTAAGAAATATTAAAATATATGCTTAATTACTAGTAAAAGTTGTGATCTCTGTCTAAACCGGTAAGTACAAAATCACCAGTTTAATGTTTTAGGTTGTGTTTCCAAATTTCTTATTTTTATCTCTTTTTTCCCTTACGTGATTATAAAATATTATTATAATGCATTTCGCTTTCAGAAATGGGTGATGAAGGTGATTAGCAACTATCTGAAAAACGATCCAGAAAACGTTTTTTCTCTTACGATGGATCACAAATTCTATATCAAAGAATACTTCGGCAAAGAAACACCAATTAGCATTCTCGTTTAAATGACCGTGAGTATGAGTATATATATATATATATTATTTATACAAGATACTGATCAGAACTGCCCTTTCCTCTGCATTTAAAACTCATTATTCTTAGATTAAATATATGAAATAGTTTTATTTAAAATGAAAGAGCACGAGGAAATGTCTGTAAGCATCCAAATATTTATAATTTAAAAAAATAGTTTTTTGGAAATTCGTTTTGCCTTCTATTTAATCACCCAAAGTTTTAATTTGGTATTTTATATTGTGTAAACGTGCACATGGAAAAAAAGTAGAAAAATTTTTTTCAGGTTATGAGAGCATGCCTTTAAGAGTGTGGAGAAATGTTGGTTGAGAACAAATGGATTCATAATTCACTTTCACTGGCACCGGTCAAAATCGAAAATGTTATCTTTTAATTTTTATAGCATGATTTTATTTCATTTGCACTATGTTTCCAAAAAAGTTGACCATTTTAGATCAAGATTTTTTCAAAAAAATGCTATTCAATCTTACTGATATTTTTTTTCTAATTATGTCTATCCAAACGGTCATACAATTTATTTGCCAATTTTCATTTTACGCATTGTATAACAAAATTTTTTTTGTCCATCTCAGGACATTAGGATGGCCCAAAATCACTTTTATAAAGTATATGGCAACGTTCTCCCGCAAAAAATTTGAATCAGTAATCAGGGTTTGAAGTTGGCGAGGAAATATTTTCAGCCTTTCTTAAGAAATAATCGCATGATAATTGTCAATAGGATGATTAGCATTTTTGCCCCCCCCCCCCCCCTTATGAAGTCCACAAATTATCCCAAAAACGCTAAAGTACAAAATATCGTACAAATGGCAGATTTTAATTCTTTTCTCTTTTTTCCATAAATGTTTATTATTCTACCGGTGACCTATTTTTAATACTTAAGTAATCCACTGGCATTTGCTAAAACAATTTTGATTTGTTTAATCAATTAATTTTTTTAATAGTGCTATTTTTTCTTCTTTCAATACGATTCTCAGTAATTTTAAGAACAATAAACTTGTTTAAACAGTTTAATTTTTTCATATTCAAAATATATTAATTCTTAATGGTTTAAACAATTTGGATACAAATTCAAAAAGGTAAAGCAGTTTCAACATTTTTGATATCACTTGTTTAATATTTAACAATTTCATTAACGGTTTCTCGTAGTACTCAAAAAGACAAATAATTTAACCTCATGACTTTCTTTAAAAAAAAAATGAGCAAAGTTATAACATTTGAAGCATTTAACTCTTTGAATTTTCTTGAAAAATCGAAAACTCAAATTTTGACCGCAGAAAAAACAATGAAAAATTCCATTTTGCGGTCAAACTATGCAAGATAAGAAAAAATATTGAGAAAAATTATGCACTCAAAAAATCGACAAATTTGTTAATAATCACTCTTTGACAGGATGCGTAATTTTTGTTTCATTCGTAAGAAACAATATTAAAAATAAAAAAAATAAAAATTTTCGGATAAACGACAAAAGCTACGAAAACAGGAGAAGACAAAAGTTTCTCACCCAATAAAGAGCTACAACTTCGTCATAAATAATTTTTTATAGGACACGTAGATTTTCTTTTAATCTCAGAAAATAATATTGAAAATAAGCAAATTAAATTTATGGGAAAACGACAGAAGTTTCAATAAAATGTTAATAATACAATTGCTTTGTACATTTTCATCAGAAAAGGTATTAGATTTGTGTAAAAAAATTTCCATACATGTTTAGTATTAGGCAGATGTCATGTTTTAAATAATTTAATAATCCATTAGCATTTGTTTCAACAATTTTAATTTGTTTAAATAATTTTTTTTAATAGTGTTTTTTTTTCTTCATTTGGTACGATTCTGAGTAATTTTTAAGAGCAATACATTTTTTAAACAGTTAAAAAAATGTTATAAATATCTTTAATTATTTAAACAGCTTGAAGATTATGTTATCGGCATTTAGTGATCCTTATAACTACACTAGCCGTCCAACAAGACGACCTCTGGCAAGACGACTTGCTCAACATAACGACGGGCGAATGCTCAACGAAACGACTGCGGAGGGCGTACCTCTATCCCCTCCACTTTCTTCTCTGCAATGCATACGACCTAATGTTTCACTTAAGGCAGTGGTCGGCAAACTTTTTGCTCAATTTTCAGGTATGGTCAGGCTCCACTAGACTTAATTTTTTCTACTACTTTCCGGTCTATTTATGTACCTTAGTGTGAGTAAACTTACTCCAACAAGGGTCTTTTGTCCACAGGCATGTCAAAGTAAGGAAATTTTAAAACTTTTAATTTTTTAACTAGGGATTTGAAAATAGCATTATCAGCATCTGCGAATTTTTCCGATTCCAATGATATATTACTTGCCTAGAAAAGTTGACAATTTGAAGGAGTTTATAATCAAGAAACATCAGATTGAAAGTCAATTTAATACTGAATACTTCTCAAATTTTCAACCTTTATAGACAAATTACATGTATTTGCAATCGGAACAATACGTAGATGCCAAATATATTACTTTTAAGTCACTGATCGCAAAATTACGAATTTTTTTATTTCACATTTTTTCCTATTTTATAACAAAGGACCCCTGAGGAAAGGGATGATCTGGCCAAGCACGCAGGTACTGCCCTGAGAGTAGGTCACAGGGCAGCCAGGGCAGATTACCTTGCCCAAGGCAAGAGCGTGCCGACCACTGACTTAAGGCGAAACGGTAGGTTTGGCTGAGCACGGCAATGACTGCAGTGAAATCTATAAGAAAATCGGAAATACAGTCTAGTGCCCACTGGCAAGTATGAAGACAACCTCATACCCGAAAATTGGTAGGATTCGGTTGGTAAAATTTTTGACCTGTTAGAAAAAGAAACTTAGCAACGAGAGAGACCGACAATATTCAACCATTTTTATCAAACCATATTTCTCGGCTTACCTGCTCAGCTGAAGGGAAATATAGCAAATTGACAAATATCTCGTCTACACAATATGCGCGTGAAATATCAAATAATGTATTCGTATTCAATAAGAAAAAAATTAAATTAATAAAATTGTGTTTATAAATTTTCTATGCGCCCACAAAATCTGATTTTATGAACAAAACACGTTTTTTTGGTAATTTTACAATTTATCACGGTGAAAAATCGTAAAGCTAAAATCTCAAATATTTGAAAATTTCATATTCCTCCAACTCGACAATTTAATTAAATTTTGTTCAATATAATAATGTGTTGCTGTTCATATAATCGAAGTGAGAGCAATTTCGTATGTAATAGTCTTTTTACATTCTCATCTTAATGAGAAGGTATTGGTTTTATGTAAAATTTCACTTTGTCGGTTTTCATCAAATCTCCACGTTTTGAGACCCACTGAGTGAGAAAAAATAATGAAATAAATAAAAAAATAATGAAAAATCCAAAAATTCCATTTTTTGTTCCAATTATGGAAGATACGAAAAAAATGAATGAGCTGAAATGATGAGCCTGAAAAGATCTATAAATTTATTATTAATCATTTTTAGATAGGACGAGTAGATTTTCTTTAAATTGTAAAAAATAAGATTAAAAATTAAAAAATTTAATTTTTGGAAAAAGGGCAGAAAAGACAAAAGAGGACATAGGATCCTATATAGAACCCTACATATGTTCCTTTATTAGACCCTATGCAGAAGCGCAGTAGTTTTTATTTAATTGTAAAAACAAGATTAAAAATGTTTAAAATTGTAAAAACAAGGAAATAAGAATTAGTATGATTTAATTTTTATGCATATTATGAATTATAATGGTATAAATTTATCACAATGATACTTGTTTCAGCGCAGCTTAAAATACAATTTAAAGAAAAATAAGAAACAAATATAAAAATAATCATAATAAATACAATTTGCTCTTTTTTTGCAATTTTTCAATAAGCAATCCCAGACAGAGTTACATAAAGAATGTATCATATTTGATATAAAAGTTTTGAATGTAGAAAAGTTGACATTTTGGACAAAATCGAGTGCGAAACACGAGATACGTGATGAGAATGTGTTCGTTAAAGCCGAAAGAGCTTTAACAAAAGAGAGTTCAAAATCACAAAATTACAGTTTTCGGCCCGTTGACCTTTGATTTTAAAAGGAGTGTCCACGAATGCGGGAGAAATGCAAAGACCGAGTTCGGAGTGCGATTTCCGTCAGTCGCATGCCGTAGGTGATCTCAAACCATCGAGCTAAGTTCTTTTAACAAAAGAGAATTCACAATCACAAAATTACAGTAGTGGATGTTTTGAGTCTTAATTTTAAAAGGCTTGCGTAAGAATGTGCGGAAATATAAAGACCGAGCGCTTAGCGCGAGGTACATATATAATCGAGTGCGAAGCGCGAGATAAATACATCATCGAGCGCGAAGCCTTTTTAACGATTAATCTTCAATAAGGTAATTAAATTTTCAACAAAATAGTCGAATTTGTAACTAAATTAATGAATTTTCGAGTAAATTCATAAATCGGCAAGTACGAAAATAAATTATTAACGAAGTCTGTCAACTTTAAGTAAAAAGACACAAATTTCACAGGCACACAAAAAAGTCAAAGTCCACGGAGGCGACCTTTGGAGTTCTATGGTTTTTGGGTCGCTGATTTCGAATCTTTTGTCGGGTTTTTCAGATCAGATCGCTTTCAAGGTCATTTGAAGGTCAAATGAAGAAAATATTGCTGAAAAAATCTGAAAAAATTCAGACACAGGTTTTTGAGCACACTGAATTCGAATCAGGTGTCAGTTGACCTTTATTAGTTTAAGATCAAAGTCATTTGAAGGTCAAACCAACAAAATAACCTGAAAAAAATTTGTAAAAATTTATATGTAGGTTTTGAGGATCGCTCAGTACAAATCCGAGGTTGATTTGATCACATATGGTTATCTGAAGGTCATCTGAGGTCATTCGAAGGTCGAATTCCGAAAAAAGGCGCAAAAAATCTGAAAAAATTCAAATGTAGGTTTTTGAGCATGCTGAATCCGAATCCGGTGTCGGTTGACATTCATGAGTTCAAGGTTAAGGTCATTTGAAGGTCAAATCAATGAGGTACTGCTGAAAAAATGTTTAAAAAAATTAATTTAGAATCATCTTTAGTTTTTAGTCTATATAGAAACTGGAGATATTAATTTATCTTTATCAACATTAGCTGCTGTGAATTTCTCGAAAGTAAGGCAGTGTACTTTCTTATCAATATTAGCTGCTGTAGATTTCTTGAAAGAGAAAGCTTTGTACCCATAAGAATGGTATATCTTTAAAAAAGAAGTGGGTTCTTTTTGCTCTAATATGGTGAAAAATACATTTTTTATAAATGTACACATGTATTTGCGGTTATGAGTGAATGTTTGTGTGTGCATGTGTGGATCTGCGGATGCATGGATGTGTGGACGTGCGGATGTCTAGATGTTTCGATGTATGTAATCGATTCTTTTTGAACTGTTGCCTCGACTAGTCGTGTGACGATGACAACTGCCCCGTAAGGGGATGTGTACAGGTAGAATGATTCGCTCATACGCTAGTCGGGGTACCGATGCCAGTGGAAGTGCACTGCCTTACAGGGGGTCGACAGGGTGTGAGGATGATGCCGTGGTGTGTTCCTCGACGAGTTGACATTGTCCTCGTCAAAGACGAAAATCCCTTTTACTTAGCCCTGCAGAGGTGAAAGGGTTATCACCTCCAGGACGGCGGACTCACCTGCAATCGGACCAGGATCCCTGTCGAGCAGGTTTATATATAAAAATATGGAAAATTTAAACAAACCTTCAACCTCATCTTCTGAACACGTGTGCCCGAAAGATGTTAAAGCATTTTGCTTCATTTGTGGAACATTTATTCCGAAAAAAAAACGATCGACGATCGTTCAACGAAAATTTTCGGAATATATACAAAGAATTCTTTAACTCAGGTATAGTTTCGGGAGATTGGGCTCCTGATAGTATTTGCAATAATTGCCGCGAAATGCTTTCTATTTGGAAAAAAAACTAAAGACGATTCTAAATTGATCTTCATTAAACCCACAGAATGGAATGAGCCATCCAACGAAGACGATTGTTATTTCTATAAAACCGATATCCGTGGATATAACAAAAAAAAATTACATAATCTTAAATACGCCCAGCTAGGATCAGTAAAAAAAGCCGTTGAGAGAACTCAAACGATTGATGAGGTTGATGTTGATAGTATAGAAAATTTATCAATTTAATCTAAAGATGATGATGATGACAAAAGCACTAAGACCGATGATGAAAATTAAGATGAATATGAAAGCGATAGCAGTGAAAGCTATGATGAAGTTTATAAACCAAGTGTAGTAAGCAATAGAATTGGTGAAAAATTTACACAGTCCAAACTTAATGATCTCGTAAGAGATTTGGGACTACCTGAAGATGCTGCGGAACATTTAGCTTCAGTTTTAAAAAGTAAAAATTTATTAGAAAAAGGTACGAAAGTAACGTTTTATAGAAAAAGAAATGAGAGTTTTAAGCAGTATTTCGAAGAAAAAGTCTTTGATGAAGAAAAATTAGCGTACTGTTCAAATGTTAAAAGACTGATGACCAAAAGACCAAACGACCAAATACTTATAAAGAAGATGATTGGAGACTGTTTATCGACTCATCAAAAAGAAGCTTAAAAGCTGTAATACTTCACAATACAAAATCAATATGCCGCAGTACCTGTCGCACACTCTACGACAATGAAAGAAACCTTCACTAGTCTTAAAAAACTTCTAGAGGCCATTGAATACAAAACATATAATTGGTTTATATGTGGTGATTTGAAAGTTTCAGGTATGTTGCTAGGACATCAGTCTGGATTTCAAAAGAATCCGTGTTTCTTGTGCCTCTGGGATAGTAGAGATCGCGAAAAACATTACACGAATCATAAGTGGGCTGAAAGGAAATCACTTGAAATAGGAAAAGGAAATATCATTGAATCGGCCCTGGTTGATCCAAAAAAAGTATTGATTCCTTCATTACATATTAAATTAAGAGCCATGAAGCAATTTGTGAAAGCCTTAGATGCAAATAGTCGACGTTTTAAATACTTGGAAAAGAAGTTTCAATATAAATCTGATGCCAAGTTGAAAGAAGGGATTTTTGATGTTCCAGAAATAAGGAGACTTTTACAAGATGATAAATTTCCAACGACAATGACAAAAATTCAAAGGGATGCATGGCACAGTTTATATTAGTTTATATATAGTAGCCGAAATGATTAAGAACTTTGGAAAAATGGGGTCCCTGATGTCATACAAATTGCACTTCCCGCATAATCACCTGGATCGATTCCCAGAGAATTGTGGCGATTACAGTGAAGAGCAAGGAGAGCGCTTCCATCAAAACATAAAAGAAATGGAAAAGCGCTACCAAGGCAGATGGGATGTCGCTATGATGACTGATTACTGCTGGGCACTGAAAAGAGAGTGTAAAACTACAGGCAAAAAGCGAAAAAAACCGTTACGTCGATCATTTGATAGTAGGAGAGTACGGTATGAGCGGAAAACATGAACACAAGTTGATATCGTAATTGTTTGTGAAGGATTGTTAATTTTTTGATCTTATTATGAACTTGTACGTGAATTGATGAAGGTCTATCAAACTCGATATATGTGTTGTTATTTTCATATTTCAATGACCTTGAAAATACTAGATATGGTCAAAATGACCTAGGATTTAGATTGTACGACTCTTAAAACTTATATATAAATTTTTACCAATTTTTTTGAGGTTGTTTTGTTGATTTGACCTTTAAATGACCTTGATATTAAACTAATGAATGACAAACGACACCGGATTCGGATTCAGCATGCTAAAAAAACCTATGTCTGAATTTTTTCAGATTTTTTCAGCAATATTTTCTTCATTTGACCTTCAAATGACCTTGAAAGCGATCTGATCCGTAAAAACAGACAAACGATTCGGAATCAGCGACCCAAAAACCATAAAACCCCAAAGGTCGCTCCGTGGACTTTGACTTTTTTTTGTGCCTGTGTTTTCAATCTGCAAGACGAATTTTCTACAAAGCAGTTGAATTTTCAACCCTGAAATTTTAATTTTCTACAAAAAATACAAACTTTCAACAAAATTAATTAATTTCTAACTAAATAGAATAATTTTTAATATAAATAATCAATCGTCAACAACAAATTAATAAAGTAGTTTAAGCCACGAATTCAATTTTTTAACCAAAAAGACGAATTTTCAGCATATAAAGATTTCTCAGTCAAGAAGAAAAAAAAAAGTAATTGAACTTTCAAGTCAAAAGACGAATTGTTTTGTAAAACAGTTGCATTTTCAAACCGAATCTATTAATTTACCACCAAAACAGTTAATCTTTAACGAAAAAGTTGCAGTTTTAACCAACAAGAGATGGAACTGACAAAGTGACATTTTTTAGGTGAATAATTGTATTGGAATCAAAAAATTTAAGAAAAAAAACTAAATTTTAAACAAAATAGTTCAATTTTCAACCAAAGATTTGAAACTTGAAAACAAAATTAATTTTTAACAAAGTGGTTCAACTTTTATCCAAGTAGTTGAATTTTCATTGTACAAAAATCAATGTTCAGCTAAATATGAAATAGTTCAATTTTCAAATAAAAAATTAATTTTAAACTAATAATATAATACATTAAACCCTAGATATCGGGCCCCTGATAAAGTTCTTCCGAACATTGACGCCACGCCGAAAATAGGAGTAAAAAGAGTTGCGAGGGGTGTGCGGCCTTCTATCTGGGTAATTCCCCACCAAGGCCAGCCCCAAAATCGACCCAATATCAGAGTTTCAGTGTAGTTGATATTCCAAACACAAACGATGACTCTAATTAAGCTTAATCTGGCGATTTCTTTATTTTCACGGGCTTATAAAATAATACAATATTTTGGAAAGTTTTTAATATACAATCTTTTATATACTGAATAAAAAATTTTAATTTAAAAAATTAAATTTTCCAATTTATTATCATAGACAATTATTTAAATAGGAAATACCTGACTTTTGCAAGAGTTTTGTGTAAGTCACTGACTCTAACCAGCCAGAAAAATCCCTTCGTTTTCCCCTGATTTACAGGTTTTAGCTAATCTGCAGTCATACGATTCATTACTAGTGAAATTAAATTTTTTCGAAATATTGATAGATAAAAATGAATAGATAACAATTTTTTAATGAAATGTTCGTTAAAGTAGAAAAACGTGGAAATAAATAAAACGCCTTGAAATATTATCGATAGTAGCTTCGTTATTTTCACCGTTGTAAAATGAAATATCTAGTGCTAAGAAGGTGTGTTTGCAAAATTCAAGAACTTTTCCAGGTTTTTCCAGTTAAAAAATTCAAGGACTATTCCGGGGCTTTCATTGTAAAAAATTCAAGAACTTCTCCAGGTTTTAAGGATTTCTAGGAATCTAGACACCTTGCATACACGTAAAATACTGGGCTTATTTCAGAAAAACTTTATTTCTAATATTTCTTGATATTTTTTAACCACTTGATTAATAATCACTTTTATTTTATTGATATTAAAAGTTTAGTTTTTAATATAATTTAATTTCGAGAGATGCCCGCCAAATAAAAAAGTATATCAATCAACATTAAATAAACAAAAGTGCAAATATTGCATTATTTTTCGAGTGTTTTGGTAGAAAAAAAAACACTTTTTTACAGAAATCTACGGAAAGATAAATTGATTAATAATCACTTTTATTTTATTTATATTAAAAGTGTAGTTTCTAATATAATTTAATTTCGAGAGAAGCCCGCCAAATATAATAGTATAGCAATCAATATTAAATAAACAATAGTGCAAATTTTGAATTATTGTTCGAGTGTGTTGGTAGAAAAAACCAGTTTTTTACCGAAATCTACGGAAAGATAAATTGATTAATAATCACTTTTATTTTATTAACATTAAAAGTGTAGTTTCGAATATAATTTAATTTCGAGAAGAGCCCGCCAAATAAAAAAGTATATCAATCAAAATTAAATAAACAAAAGTGCAAATTTTGCATTATTTTTCAAGTGTTTTGGTAGAAAAAAAACCACTTTTTTTACCGAAATCTACGGAAAGATGAATTGATTAATAATCACTTTTATTTTATTTATATTAAAATTGTAGTTTCGAATATAATTTAATTTCGAGAGAAGCCCGCCAAATAAAAAAGTATATCACTCAACATTAAATAAACAAATGTGCAAATATTGCATTATGTTTTGAGTGTTTTGGTAGAAAAAAACAACTTTTTTAACGAAATCTACGGAAAGATAAATTGATTAATAATCACTTTTATTTTATTGATATTAAAAGTGTAGTTTCGAATATAATTTAAATTCGAGAGAAGTCCGTCAAATATAATAGTATATTAATCAACATTAAATAAACAATAGTGCAAATTTTGTATTATTTTTCGATTGTTTTGGTAGAAAAAACCACTTTTTTACCGAAATCTACCGAAATATAAATTGATTAATTATCACTTTTATTTTATTTATATTAAAAGTGTAGTTTCGAATATAATTTAGTTTCGAGAGAAGCCCGCCAAATATAAAAGTATATCAATCATCATTAAATAAACAAAAGTGAAAATTTTGCATTATTTTTCAAGTGTTTTGGTAGAAAAAAAGACTTTTTTACCGAAATCTACGGAAAGATAAATTGATTAATAATCACTTTTATTTATTAAATACTAAAAGTGTAGTTTCGGATATAATTTGATTTCGGAAGTAGCCCGCCTTATCTATATATGTAGCAATAAGTAAACCTTTCTGAAAGAATCTCACATTATTTGATCTGGAATAAATGGTGAAATTAGTATATTTTTCCATTGTATTAATTCAAAATACTTCAATAACTTTGGAAATTCAGTAATATCTTTATTATAATTTTATATTTTCTCAAATAATGAGTCATAAGCAAGGGCTTCGTCTCGCTCTGAGGTATCCGCAGGTATAAGTTCTACAATGTTACCGACATTGCAGTTTTCGCAAGGATAGTCTCAAGTCAAGAATAGAACAGTAATGACCACTGGCGGTAAAGCCGGGAACTAAAAAACCGGGTTTCCGCAGAATTTTTCCTGGCTTATTTTACTTTGTTTTCAGCAAAACCTTGTTTAAATAAATGAATAATTTAATTTTTTTGATATTATGTTTATTATTACTTTCCGCCTGGTGGACTTCTCCGATTTTTAACATCCAAAATTTTCGGAATTAGATAATCTAAGATGTTGTTAATAAAAATTTTTAGAATAAAAAAAATTAATTTTGAAGAGAAGCCCGCAATAGATTTCGATTTACTTTTAACAATGCAAAAAAACAAAATTTGAATTAATGCATTATTTTGCGAGTGATTTTGCTGAAACTATTTGGAGGAAGTTACCGTTTCAACTGAACACATAAGTTCGCTCTACACCGCACACGCTCTCAGCGCAGAATAGTGGGGAAGCCTCACCAGTGATCCCAGATCTGAAACGAGATGTGGTCCAATACTATGACAGGGCTACGTCCGTGTGAATTTAGTAGGAGACAATGACTGAGTTGCACGCGCAACCCATTTCTCCTCTTCTGAATTTGAAAACTCGAAGGTGCACGATTGCCGGTCGGAAAACTTCGGCGGTTGTATTTATTTCTTTATCCGCTTTGAAATAAAATCAAGATATTGGGATTTTAATATTTCCAAGTTTCGATGCTGGCGATTTTCATGATTTCAATACTTTGCGCGCCTCTTTATATGCGCATACAAACTATAGCTTCCTAGAATTTGGTTATATTATACTTTTTTCAGGACTACGTGGAACTTAGATTTTTAAGATTTAAAATTGCTGGCAATTTTAAAAAGTGTTGAAACAAAATTTTGTACTTGTTAGTACCACGAAGGAATAATAAGGAGACCTAATTCCGTTCCCCCACTTGGCAATAGAAACATTACTGTAAGCGATATGCACATTACAGGAAGATCTTAGATTTGAGTGCGCAGGTGCGCAGTTGTCCTCTTCCTATGCATGGAAAAGTGTGCGAGTGAAAAAGTTTGTCAAATTGACGTAAATTGAAAGGTTCTGTTTGTTTGTTTTGATGCAAGTGTAAAAAATGTGTTCTAAGCCATGAGGTGTCAAGTTTCGGGTTGTGGACGAAGTTACACGCCGAAGAAGGCAAATACACTTCATTTTTTTAAAGCCTTCACTGTAAGTACAATAAACGTCTAATATATTTTATTATTTTACCTAACTGTCATTGAGCCTTGAGTATCTTTAGCCTATTTATCATATTACAAATTTAAAAGGTACTTACCTATACGTTTCCTTCTCAAAATCTGTTCACACATTTTTCAAACAAGTACCGAAAATACTGTTTATATATTTATTTTGTGCATCTTTCTTATGATGATCAATAAAAGAACACAACCTCTAACTTACGTCAATTTGACAAACTTTCTCACTCGCACACATTTCCATGTATAGGAAGAGGACAACTGCGCACCTGCGCACTCAAATCTAACAAGGAAACTATCCCAGGTGTCCCTCACCGATTTTGATGAAACTGCAATATGTTGTAATACATCGAAAAATAAGAGACACGTATTTTTTTTATC
>NC_046659.1:7294044-7301355 GCF_010883055.1 Belonocnema kinseyi | reverse complement strand
CGATAAAAAAAAATACGTGTCTCTTATTTTTCGATGTACTACAACATATTGCAGTTTCATCAAAATCGGTGAGGGACACCTGGGATAGTTTCCTTGTAAGATCTTCCTGTAATGTGCGTATCACTTACAGTAATGTTTCTATTGCCAGTTTCAGATGGCTTCCCACTGGCAGTTGGGTCTCCTTATTTTTCCTTATTATTTTAAATGATTCTCATAAATAAATTTTCTAATTTTAAAAGGCTATTTAAATTTTTCGGTTTAATAGATAAATTCAACTTCAAACCCTTAAAACTCTAGTAAAATCATTTACAGCTAATTAATATTAATCTTGTTAATATTAATATCTGTTGAGATAATTTTATTACAATTATAATATCATATATAGTTAATTATAAATTATATTAATTTTATTATAATGTACCCTGATTATACTTCATTTTTCAAATTTTCGTGTCCTAACTCAAAATTTTAATTATTTTGTAGATTCAGAAATACATACAATTGCTTTGAAAAATTTCCTGTTCCAATTCAAAATTTATGGTGAAATTAGAAAATTCAAACTTTTAAATCTGAAAATGATTTATTTCAGGTGGAAATCTTTTGAATTTTAAACTTTCAAAACTGAAGCTTGACAAATTTTAAATTCAGAAATATTCCATTCAAACGCTCAGTAATTCATACGTATAAAATACTTCAAGAAAATGTCAGTTCGTAACCTTAAAAATGGAAGATTAAACCAATTTTTTAACTAAAAACTTTTTAAAATAAGAGTTAAATTATTTTTATTTTAAGTTGTTCCAGATTAATATTTTTGCATTGTTATTTATGGATAAAAATTTGAGTTTCCCAATTAAAATTGTTAGAAATTAACTTACTATCAAAAAATTGAATTTTCAACTAAAGAGAAAAGAGAAAAACAAATTTCCAACAAAATAGTTACATTTTCAACCAGAAAGATGCTTTTTTTAACTGAAATTAATAATCTTAAACGTAGTTTCAAGAAAGTTGAAATTTTAACTAAAAATGTTGTATTCTAAAACAAAAAAAAAGTTTAATTCAACACAAAAAGTATAATTTTACAGAAAAATTAATGAATTCTCAATAAATAAAAAATAGATTTTCATTCAGACAGTTAAGTTTTTATACATAAAGGATGAAATTTCTCCCAAACCAGATAAATTTTCAGACCAGAAGGAAAAATTTGCTACAAAACAATTAAGTATTATCATTTTGAACCTAAAAATTAAAGAACATAATTTATATTTTATAACCAGGAATCTCTAAAATGTTAAAGACATATATGATTTTATTATTATAGTAATATTATCTCAACAAATAATAATATTAACAACATTAATATTAATTAGCTGTAAATGATTGTGTTAGAGTTTTAAGCGTTTGAAGTTGAATTTATCTATTAAACCGAAAAAATTTAAATAGCCTTTTAAAATTAGAAAATTTGTTTATGACAATAATTTAAAATAAAACAATTACAGATAGTAAGTACTAACAGGCACAAAATTTGGTATTAACACTTTTTTAAATTGCTAGCAGTTTTAAATCTTAAAAATCTAAGTCCCACGTAGTCCTGAAAAGAGTATACTACAACCAAATTCTAGGAAGCTATAGTTTGTGATTGCTTAATTTTAAATGATCCTCAGAAACAAATTTTATAATTTCAAAAGTGCGGAAGCTATTTAAACTTGGTTTCTTTACTAGATAAATCAAACGCTTAAAAAATCCAGCACAATCATTTACAGCTAATTTATATTAATATTAATATAACTATAATATCGAAGAAAATATTAATATAGAGGAGTAATATAGCCTAAGGACAAAAGAAACTGTAATATAGACACAGAAATATATAATGATTAAATGATTTAATTATTATCTGTTCAGGTAAAAATTCTAAGAGATAAAATATGTAGCTTCGTTTTATGTAAAAATTTAAGAGAGCAAACGAATATTGTAAAAACTTGTAAAAGCATACAATGAAGACAATAAATTCTATTCTATTGTATACATAATTATAATATGACATAATTATATAATTTATTTTCTTTATGTACAATAATATACACAATATAAAGTATACAATATAATATACAACAAAATATTAGTCACGGTATTTATATTCTGATATTGCATATATATTATATATATATAATAGTATTAATATTTACATTATTTTTATTTTATACTTGAAATAACGGTACTTCAAAATATGCGCATACAAAGAGGCGTGCGAAGTATTCAAATCATGAAAATCGCCAGCATCGAAGCCTGGAAATTTTAAAATCCCAACCTCTTCATTTTATTTCAAAGCGTATAGAGATGTAAATAGAACCGCCGAAGTTTTTCGACCAAGTTACTGCGGATATTTTAATTCGACTCAACATAAATTATTTATTGAACAACAAAGTTACAACTTTTTGTTGCTAAACTTTTCCGTGATACCATGTTTTCTAAGACTTTCAAATTCATTAAAAAAGGTTATAAATCAATTAAATAAGTGACTAAAAATAATTTCCAGTGGGTTAGAGTAACTACAAAAATTGTTAATAATGTTATAAACAATTAATTCACAAAAGTAATTTATTCGTGATTCGCAATGATTAGCTAATTTTAACCCATAGCTTTTGTATAAAGTATGATGTGCGCTTACAATTAGTTGAGAATAGATAATAATTAACAATTATTTAACGATTTTTATAAATAATTGCACATTTTGACCATTTTTTCATGTATAGGCTTGATTTTTTTTGCGGAATCATTCTGAAATGTCTTGCAAAAGAATCCTTGTTGTCATATTGTTTATAGCCATTCGTGCTTCAGTGAGTGAAAATCGAGCTCACTTATTGGAGATTGTGATACTGTCAGCCATTTTTGACTTATGTGGACCAGAAAAGGGCCGTTTTCAGGTAGGTATTCATGCTTCAGTAAGTAAGAATCGAGCTCACTCATTGAAGATTGTGATACTTTCAGCCATTTTTGACAGAGGTTTCATCTTCTTGGATTCTGCTTTTCTATAACTGCTTATCAAAGGGTCCGAATGGAGGAGAAGATGATGAAGAACATCTAGGTTCGTCATTTGTCTGTCAGACATTCTTCTGTTATCAGATCTAACTTTTCTAAAGATCTTATTGTTTCCATCTTGCGACTCTTCTGAATACCAACCAATTGGTAGCTCAAAAGATTGAATTATATCACTTCCGTGAATAAGCAGCTTATGTACTGATGGTGGCATTTTATACCAAGGATAAAGATTTATGCAAAGATCAGTGATCAGTGGTTTCCAAACAGTAAGTTTTCAATTTCGCACAATTAACTATCCTTCCGCACGTTATAACTTGTAATATATCGTAGAATCTGGTGATCAGATCTTGATCCAAACCGGTTATTTTAGAAACCGATTTAGCTTTTCCCAAAAAGGAAGGGGCAACATTTCCGGTATTTGGTGTTCCATAACCCTGCTTCACCACATCAACTGTTAAATCCAGTTTGGGTCTAAATTGTGTTTGAATACGTTCATTTCTTGATTTTTTCATTTCCTTTTTTCTTGCGTAAAACTTTCTAAAATCCATACATACCTTTCCATCAATCATCGTACACTTCAAGTCAAAACTGATATCAAAACTCATTCCACTGACACCAATGGTATAGGTACAAACTTTTTCCAACAGCTTTATGTGATAGTTGTACTCTTTCCTTATATGAGAATCAGTTTCTTTAAGGAAATTAAATTTAATTGTCCTACAGAAATTGACAGATGAAGGTGTTTTGTTCGTCCAAATAATATCATCATCTGCTTTTAATTGAAGAGGGACGAAGAAAATCAAAAAGAAAGATTTATCCGTGAAAAGGCTCTTGTGATAGCTGATGTTTTCTTCACTCTCAGAATCACTATTATAAGATTCATCGTTTGCATCCACAACATCACTTTTCTTTGACCACTTTTGCCGTGTCATCTGATGCACAGAAGCGCCGTCTATACCCTACTTTCCAAAGAACAATAGTTTTTTACAAAAAAGATTAGCTAGATCATCTTTTTCCATTTACAACAAGGTTCACTAAACTAGCTTTTCGTATTTCCTCTTCGACAGACCTAAATTCACGTACATCGCTAAGATTCTTTGCAATTTATTCTCGTCATCATCTTCCTTACGAAACTGCATCCCAGATTCGCTATCGGACTCATTTTTGATCAATGAAAGTGCTTTGGATAATTCTTCCTTACTATAATTTGAAGCAAATTCTTGGACGCGCCTTTTCTTCGTCTTCTTAGATCCATCTTCAAATGATAATCGTGGTCTTCCTCTCTTTAGAACATTAGTTAAACCTTTTGTTTGGATAGGTGGTCAAGGAAAAAGTACCTTGAACTCTGCATAAGAGTCAACCAATTTTTTTTCTTATAACCATTAACTGACTTTCATCAAGAGAAGACGTAGCATTAATATTATCCAAAATCAAATCTACTTTGTTACATTTTGATTGTGGATCGCTATTCCAAATGATGTCACATAAGTGCTGATTTTTTATTCTGTATTTCATGTTAAAAAATACATCGAAGGATTCCCTCAATCTCTCCGTAGAAACATGCAGTCTATTCGTGAACGTGTTCCATGAAGCAAAATAAAACAAATGCAGAAAAACAAATCAACAACTTCTTGAAGTTGCTCCTGCTACATTTAACTGTTTTTAGGTATAGTTGATACCAAAAACAATTTATTTGTAGCTGCAGTAACTTCAAGTCGTTCCTGATTTTGTTTCCTTCATTTGTTTTATTTTATTTCAAGAAAGATTTATTTGCAAGCTGTCTTTGGCAAGACATTTTCCCTTCACTCTGCAAAAAAATCTAGCCTATTAAAAGAATGGTAAAAATGTGCATTTGTTCCTAAATTTTTAAAAAATAATTATCAGTTTCTGTAACTATTAAAAATATGTCAGCAAAGAGTCTTTTGCAAGACATTTTGCATTGATTCCGCAAAAAAAATCAGAGCTATTCATGAAAAAATGGTCAAAATGTGCATTTGTTTATAAAAATTCTTTAAAAAATTGGCAATTATTATCTATTTCTAACTTATTGTAAGCGCACATCATTATCTGTGGTACTTTATACAAAAGCTGTGGGTTAAAATTAGCTAATCATTGCGAATCACGAAAAAATGACTTCTGTGAATTAATTTGTTTATAACATTATTAACAATTTTTGTAGTTACTCTAACTCACTGAATATTATTTTTAGTTACTTATTTAATTGACTTATGACCTTTTTTTGAATGAATTTGAAAGTCTTTGAAAAAATGGTATCACGGAAAAGTTTAGCAACAAAAAGTTGTAACTTTGTTGTTAAAAAAAATTTACATTAAGTCGAATTAAAATATCCGCAGTTACTTGTTATATCTCGAAGCCTTACGGTCATTTATAAAAAAACATCAAAATCCGCTAAGAATTGCACTCAATTTTATAAAAAATTGTTTAAACAATATGACAATTGCTTATTCTATTAAAAAATAGCACTTTCGAACAAATATAATATCAACACAAATTAAAAATGTTTTAACAAATGCTTATGGTTGAATAAATTATTAAAAATAGGTCACTTGCCTGATAATAATCATTTATGGAAAAAAGAGAATAAAAAATATTAAAATCTGCCATTTGTACAATATTTTGTAATTTCGTATTTTTTTTATTATTTGTCGGGTTTCGTAAGAAGAGGTTGGGTGGGTGAAATTGCTAATTATCCTATTGGCTGAAAATATTTCCAGGCTAGCTTCAGATCTTGATTACTGAACCAAATTTTTCGAAAATAGGAGATTTCGCAATGTTAAACTTTATGTGAACTTCAAGGAAGGCAGGGGGGGGGGGGTTCAACGTGTAAAAATAAAAAAACATTTAAAACAGAAAATGGACATTATTTTTCCCGAACACCTCAGCGATTAGGGGGATCGTTGCCCTGTAGCACAAAAAAAATTCCATGCATTTTTGGACCATCTTTCATACGCTCATTGGACTGACATGGACGTGTGAAGGAAATCTTTAAAACATCTTCAGGATGAAGATGTCTTTTTGGTGAGTATATTGGGTTTGCCATATAGAGTCCGGATAGAATTTAGTGAAAAAAGTAATTTCGTATTAGCTATAATATTTTATGATTCCATTTTCCGGATAGAACCTGGGTACAGCCGGGTGGCAAGTGAAATTTTACCTTAACAATTTTCATTAGAGCTAAATTTCGTGCAGGGACCGGGTAAGATCAGCCTAATAGACTATATTTTCGCCGTTTTTTAATTACAGAAGAATATACGATGCTTGGAAATGATAATGTAATATGTGTCACTTCGAAAATGATCGAAACAGCAATATCACCATGCCTGGAACCCCAAAGTACCACCAGAGAATTAGAAGCACAAACCACGAATACGTCAAGTACTTCTTCACATACTCTAGCCGCGGAATATTTTAACATGAACAATTTAAAAGATTACATAGTAGATAATGAGGACACCATTATGTTTAAAGAGTCAGATTTAAAGGTATCGGAGGTTATTATAGTAATTTTTGGCATTTCAACACGCTTTCATTTGAGTTATCAGTGTAGGCGTGCACTAATTGAGGCAACAAAACTGTTTGCTGGTCCACACTTTGCTGATTGGGATATTAGTGGTGACTACCTATCGAAAATATTTGATCCATCTGAAAAGGTACCCATGTACCACTTCTGCTGTGCGATATGTTGCAAAGAATTAGAATTACCTATTGGGAAGAAAATGTCAAGAAGCATTCGGTTGTTTGTGAAACATGCCTGGAAGTTCAGGAAGACTATATACTTCTTACTCTTAATTTTGCTACTGGCGGCGCACCGTTAAATAACAGTGCAAAAAAGCCTTTTGGCCACAACTAGGTATTATCAACGAACTGCCTTCGAAATTGCGATTCAGATATTCACTATTGTCAGATGTTTGGATAGGTAAAAAGGAACCATCTCCTAATTTCATGAACACCTACATGAAATATTTTGTACTG
Organism: Belonocnema kinseyi; assembly: GCF_010883055.1. NCBI lineage: Eukaryota > Metazoa > Arthropoda > Insecta > Hymenoptera > Cynipidae > Belonocnema > Belonocnema kinseyi. Next base: position 7,294,323 of record NC_046659.1, on the reverse strand, counting down.
CAAATGGAAGAACTGGGAAAAACAGGATTTATTTCAAATTTGGATGGAAAAAGTGTTCCCTTTTTAGTAAATGCTCTGAAATGTACCTTTGATAGCGCCGGTCGTCCTATTGTGCAAAACCGTGTAAAGTATAATGGGCGTTATGGTTGTTCGTCGTGCTATTCTCAGGGCGAGCACAAGTACAGTCTGTCAAATTAAAGCGTGGGTGGCTTTACTCGCAGTCGGTAAGGTGTATCGACATGATTTTGGTGTCAAAATATTAAGAAGAGCTCCCTCTTT
>NC_046659.1:7285437-7293944 GCF_010883055.1 Belonocnema kinseyi | reverse complement strand
AAAAAATAAGGTGACTTTATGGTTTTCTCAAAAAATATTCATTTATTCCTCAATATTTATATTGTCCCCTTCAAAGTAATCCCCCTCAGATATAATACACTTATGCCAACGCTTTCTCCAATCATCGGAGCACTTCTGATAATCATTTTGTGGTATAGCCTTGAGTTCCTTCAACGATGCAGTTTTTATCTCCTCAATCGTTGAAAATCGATGTCCTTTCATAGGTCTCTTCAGTTTTGGGAAAAGAAAAAAGTCACTGGGGGCAAAATCCGGTGAACATGGAGGCTGAGGCATGACTGTGGTGCTGTTTTTGATCAGAAAATCTTTCACAAGCAATGATAAATGAGCAGGTGCATTATCGTGATGCAAAAGCCACGAATTGTTTTTCCAAAGTTCCGGACGTTTTTTGCGTATCGCCTCTCGCAAACGGCGCATAACTTGAAGGTAATACTCCTTATTGGCCGTACAACCTTGTGGTAAGAATTCCTGATGCACTACGCCACGGTAATCAAAGAAAACAGTGAGCAAAACCTTCACATTTGACCGAACTTGACGTGCTTTTTTCGGTCTTGGAAACTCAGGATGCTTCCACTGAGACGATTGGGCTTTAGTTTCGACGTCATAACCATATACCCATGATTCATCCCCAGTTACAACCCTTTTGAGAAAATCAGGATTATTATTGACTTCATTCAACATCTCCTGAGCGATGGTCATGCGATGGATCTTTTGATCAAAATTAAGCAGATTTGGAAAAAATTTTGCTGACATACGTCTCATGCCCAAAACGTCCGAAAAGATAGCATGGCGTGAGCCAACCGATATGCCAACATCTTCAGCAACTTCTCTGATGGTAATTCGGCGATTTATCAACACCATTTCTTCCACTGCTTGAACGTTTTCATCTGTTGTTGACGTAGTGGGACGTCCAGGGCGAGATTCGTCTTCGACACCCTCTCGGCCTTCTTGGAACAGCTTGTAACACTTACACACATTTTTCTTACTCAGAGTAGACTCATCGTACGCAACTGTCAACATTTCAAGAGTTTTAGAGAACTGGATTCCATTTTTCACACAAAATTTAATGCAAACTCTTGGCTCCATTTTTTTCGAAAGAAGAAAATCGCCAAGCACACCAAACCCTTCTAACCTTTTACGCCTCTGCCAGAAAGACAGCAAAAGAATACATTGCTCGCAGGTGACGCACTTGAAAAAGGAACAAAAAAAGGATCAGAATATAAAGACATACTGACAGATCAACACCAATTGGATAAAGACGTGTGAACGGGTGAAGCTGGATGGGAGAATGAACAAGATAAGTGAGAAGTTTCATCTTCGGCGTACCACGAGGCGGAGCACGAGGCGGATGTACGCTTGGTGTCATTACTAGTTTAAAAATGTCAGTCAATATTGAGTATTCAGTTGGTTTTCATACAAGCGAGGCTTCTCTTGTCAATTTTTGGGCGACCCTTTGTTAATATTGTGTTTGTTCCTTCTCACGTTCAGTCATTTAGTAACAAAAGTATAGGTCTTCTTTATAATTGTGCCTTATTACTCTCTTCATATAGATTAAGTTAGTTTATATTTAGAGATATACGAGACAGCTATCGAATTGAGGTTCAAGAAAGAAGATTTACAAACTGCATGTAGAGATTTAGATTCGAAAGTGAAGAGCTGCAATTCAGTAAAATATGCAATTTAATAAAGCGAAATTGTCGATTAATGATACAGAGAAATTCATGAAAAGTAAAAGCTTATTTTTATATCAAAATATTGCTTTTCATTGTATAAACGAGTAGCAAAAGTGCAGCGTAACTTCTGGATATTATTGGTCCATTTTTCGTTACTTAATAACACTTTATTTCGATGATTAAAGATTTCAGATTAATTCTTTTTTCGAGGCCTGACGTAAGTTATTTACGGCAATATGAACTGGATGAAGATTTTATCAATTTGTATGTTACTGACATTAAGTTCCACCTCACTCATTGAAGCTTTTAGTAAAGGGTCTCCTCTGACGTAAGTACTTATGCTATTTGTTAATTTTAAAGGATATTTTCTTATATTTACATGGTTTTATTATGGACAAAAAATGCGTTCTTATTATACTTTTGAAAATGATTACTTCATCTAGAATAAGAGAATTAGCAAGTTACCATACTTGATCACAATCTTTTCCACCTGAATGTAAAATCTAAACAACAACTACGTAATCACAATTATCTGAAAATTGTCTACGGCTAGACGTAACTCAGGCTATAATCACCTAAAAAATGCAAGTGATACGTTACAACTACAACTATTTATATAAATGTACAAATATACCTGTAAAAAATAAATGTGATATCCATTCATTATTATGATATTATGATAAACAAAATTTAGGCTAATTTTTATACTTCAATCAAGCAATGCCGCTTTAGCCTCATCTGACAGGATAAGTTTGACCTTTTTGCGATCTTTGAATGTTGAAGAGTTAATCGAAGGATCTGAAGGTACCAAGAGGTAATGAATGATATCTTTATTAGTCAATACTGGATTTTATGTGTTACTATTCTTGCTTTTAGCCTTTCGAAAAATAATGTTGCTAAGATGACAACAATTAGTCACTTTCAATTAGTTACACGATTGGAGAAATACTAAAATGGAAAAAAATTTAATTAGAATTTAAAAATGGGCTTGTCAAATCTAAAGGTGCAGTTTGATACCATTTTTAATATAAATCTAGGCCAAACTATGCAAATTTACGAAGCATCGAGAATCAGTCATTTAAAGTAAATACCGTATCTCAAATAGGCATAAGTTGTCGCATTTTTTTACCCTTTAGCGGCCGAATTATTTCCAGCCACTTCGTATCTAAAATAACAACTGTTTTTGAGTGTAACGGGGTCTCAAATGATAGAAAAAAATTCCATAATTCTCACTCCGCTCAAAACCATCCTTATGACCAAAAACCTCCCTTAAGCTAGAAAATAAAGGTGGAGAACTCTTGATAGGAATATTTGCACTTGAAGTGTTTCAGAATATCCACAGGAGTCACCTCCAATCAGAAAAAAAAAATGCATGTATTTAAGGGGTTGTATTTTCATCCCTTAGTACAAAAAGCATAGAAAACTTGTTTTCTATTAGGAAAAAAAGTCAAACGTTTGAGACCGCAAATTATTGCGAGGAGTACGAACATGTAGGCTAATTTCAGTCGTACGAAAAAGGAAAATATTAATTTCACTATATATCTATTCAAATGAGGGGTGACGTTCCGGTGAAGGGTTGGTGTAAGGGATGTTTCTGTAATTTGACGTGAGTATTATTTTTTTCAAATCTCGATCTCATTTTATAAAGAATTTGATAAAAATATATCCTGTGGAAGCCTATTTATCTATTTTACGGGGTGAAAACTACCCAATAAATTGAGCTTAGGAGGGTGTATATATATTTTCAGGTTCTTATCGTAATCAGTATTTTCAAAAGCCTTCGCAAACCAACTTTTATCGAATTTGGATGAAAATTCAAGTTTGCACTTGCATAAGGGGTGCAAACCACCCCCGGAATCGAACCCTGAAGGCTGATTTTTTAGGTCTCCTTTCTTAAATCGTTCTTATGGTCTATGACATGGGATTTTCCTTTTTCATAAATAACCATATTTTGTTGTGTACCGCTGCGACTATATTCGCGATATATCTACAAAAATTTTCTCGAAAACAGGGTGCTTTTTGGAGTCATAGTTAATAGATTTCAAAGAGGGTGAATGAATGCTTATATTTTCTGAAACTAGAAACACGTAGGTAGCTTATGCTGAAGAGAGAAGAAAGCTATTTCAATTTTTGACGGAGTTATGGATTTTTGAACACTTTTTTGGGACATATGTCCAAGTGGCCGTTAAAGGATTAATGTCGATGTAGGCCAAATTATGAACATTTACAAAACATCGAAGCCAAACGATTCAATTCATATAGCGGAACATAAATAGGCGTAGTTCAGCGCGGTATAAAAAAAAATAGATTGTCATGAGAATCTTTGTAAAATTATAAAAATTTACAAAAGATCGGGACTTAGCAATTCAATACATACAGTGGATCATAAATAGACTTAGATTAAAGCAGTTTTTAATGTCAGTCTACGTGATATAAAGATGAATATTAAATAAATAAATAAAAGTAGTGACCGAAAATAGGCTCATTTTTGTGGTATGAAAATATTTACAGTACTTCCTAAGTATGCAGTATGGCGCTGGTGCGGCACGGGTGAAAATGGCAGCCACCAATGTTGATATTTTACATTATTTGTATGCTTACACATCACACAACGAAAACAACATTTTCATTTGAATATAACAGTTTTTACATGGCTCATAAAATTATATAAACGATTTGGGAATTTCGTATTTTTATTTTTACCACACTAGCGCTGCGATCGATAAGGTCTGGCATTTCGATCCGTTATGTACATACAACAGAAAAATGCGTGCCTTTTGTGAAGTCAATGTACAGGACTTTGGTCTCCTCATGTCTATTCCCCATACTTGCATTGTTCTCATCTCATGCATTCCGTTCGCTCCATAAAGTTGGTTGACAGAAAAGCTTTTTTTATTCCTATACCTTTGAAACTGTTCTATTTACTATTCAAAATTTAGAAATACATAAATGTAAAATGAAATAATATTTAATTGATATTATATGAATTTCTTTGGAATCAATTTAAACCTTCAAAATTGTATAACAGAAATATATACAATAACTGAAAAGTGTATACAGTATGAAGTTGGTTCTGTTCGCAGTATTCCGTGTGGAAAAATTTCGTGGTATCCTTGAATCATGCTAAAGCCAATACATTCTTTCTCAAGCCTGTATATTCACACAATACTATCCTGGCGCTATGTTGGCGCTGTCTAATTCAGATACGTGTTTCATTTAAACCTACACTGCCCTGAAAAAGTTTGGACTCATTTAGAAAAATCGTTTTTTTTTTATTTATAGCTTTAATTATAGCGGAGCTAAATAAATGTCTCTCTAAAAGGTTGATTGGTTTTAAAATTCTGTTTAAAATAATCCCAGGGTGAAGCCAATTTGTCTAGTTTGTAAGTAGATGTTGCAAAAATAGTGTGAATTTCAATGTTTTCTTAAATTTTCAATACCTTCCGAAATAGTCAACGTTTTTCAATGTTCTTGGGCTCATTTTGACTTTTTTCACTGTATCACAACAGCTTACGAGTATGAATCCTAAAAAAATTCTTTTCAAATTGAAAGAACTTGTATTTGTAACAAAAAAGTTGGAAAAATTGAAATATTATTTTTAGTAACCAAAAGTTTTTTGTAAAATATATGAAACATATAATCATGAATATAATCAAGTTTCCAAATGAACCCAAGAACATTGAAAAACGTTGACTATTTCGGAAGTTATAGAAAATTTAGGAAAACATTGAAATTTACACTATTTTTGCAATATCTACTTAAAAACTAGACAAATTGGCTTCACCCTGGACTTATTTTTGAAAAATTTCGAAAAGAATCAACCTTTTGAAGAAACATTTTTTTAGCTCCAGTGTAATTAAAGCGATAAATACAACAAAAAACGATTATTCTAAGTGAATACAAACTTTTGCAGGGCAGTGTATCTGCTATCCAATCACAAGCTTGGCGCTATCTAGAAGTTCGATACGAATTTTAATATATAGACTGTCCAGGTTTTATGTATCTAGTTTTTATACAGAATGGTGGTTTGGACTCAAACAAAGAATTACAGAAGTGAATTTAGAAAATAAAAATTTTGAAAAAAAATATTTGGGAAATTACAACACATAATTGCAAAAAAGCTTAAGTAAAAATCAAATGTTCACTATTAAAATATTAATATAATAAGAAATCGTTTTTTATGGTAATTAAAATCTTAATATATGAACTGTATTCTTGACAACGATTTTTTAAAGAAAGTTTAAAAGAATTGTCTTTCAATTTAATTATATTGTAACATGTATGTATTTATTCTCTCTCTTTTACGGGTTAGAGGGCCTCCGCTCCCTTTAAAGGACGTTATAAAACCTCTTATACTACCTCAATAATACTTACGATCTGAATAATAAGATTCTACTTGTATTAAATTATATGCTATCGCTTTGTCTTGGCACATTTATTCTCGAGATTTTCTGACTATAGAGTTTCCTGGGCTTCCGTTTCCTCTTAACATTTCCTTTAACATGAATTCACGTTTTCCTTACTTCTTTACGTTACTGTCCTTGTATAGGAGTATGCGTTTGGCCTTTGTCTATTACATGCCCCTTACTTTCTCCCATTTCTTTCAGTCTCAACGTCCAGCTTGCCCCTTGTCCACTGCCATACAAAATCCACCTTATGCCCCTATGATTCTATCTCATAAGAACAGACTCTACATCTTCTTTTCTCTTTATCCATCCAGTACCTGCACTCTCTTATTCTTTCTTCCATCCTAAATCGTATGAGGTGGTTCCATTTACTCTCCCTTTTACCTTTCTTAAATATACTGGCTCTCCTTTAGCCTCTACTATCTTATAACACCCGTTATACTTAGATTCCACGATTTGTTCCCATCTTTCATAACCCTCTTTAGCTATCAGTTCATTCTCTTACCTTGGCCATACTGTGGCATCTGCTCTTATATCGCATTCTCTCCTCCTCTGTTGTCTCTCTTCCTCCAACGTTGATGCTTTGTGTTACCCCTATTCTTTTTCGTTCACTACTTTCTGTAGACAAGCTTGTCTATCCTGCTTTCCTCCCCTTTCTAGCTTCTCCTTAAAGTTCCATGCTCTCTTAGTTTGTCTAATAACCATTTTACCACTACTTAATTCCTTCTTTAACATATATCCTGTACAACTCCAGCTCACTCCCATTACCCAACTTAAGAATCACTCCTGCATACTTTCCAACCTCTTGTGCTTCTTCTATTCCCAGATCTCCACTCCGTCACTTAGGACTGATCACACTAACGCATCAAACATTCACAGATTTATCTTTCACTCATCCTTAAACCTTCTCTTCCCTATACCCCATACCTGCTTCATAACTTTAGTCGCACATTCTATTCTTCTCCCTACCTGCAGTTCCACCCCGCCATTCGACTAAGACCAGAAGCCTAGGTAATTCAATTCCTCGACCTATTCCACTTTCTCTCCGTAGACCTTCGAGCCATATTCTACTATGGTCCTTCTTTTCTTAAAACACATCATCTTCGTCTTATTTACATTTACCTTTAAGTCTTTAATTTTCACATAGCCCTCAAACACTCTCATTATGAGACTCATCCCTCTCCTCATGTGCTAGGAGGACTATATCGTCTGCACACGCTAAGGAATATACCATGCTATTTCCCAGAATCGTTCCCCCTTTTCCTGTCTTCTCCAATTTCTCCTCTAGATCTGCCAACAAGAAACTTAATAATAGTGGACTCAGTGGCTACCCTTGTCTGAGCCCCCTTCCACTCCAAAACACCTCTCCTTTTTGTTTCCCAATCCCAACGCTTATCTTAGTCTCTTCAAATATCTCCTTTATCCTCTCAACCAACCCTTCATTCACCCCCCTCTCTTTCGTAACCTGCCATAACACCCTTCTGTTTACCCAGTCAAACGCTGCTTTAAAATCTACAAATAAGACCACTAGTTTCACTTTCTTCCTCCCTAAGTTCCTCTTTACTAAATAATTCAGTACGTAGATGTTGTCTGCTGCTCTCATCCCTTTTCTCTTCTCCACTAAATCTAAAGGCCTCGTTCTCAATATAATCTCCTTCTTTAATCCTCTCTGTTATTTCTTTTATCTTTTTAAAGAGCAGGTCTACGTGTTCTCCTTCCAATCGCGATCGGCACCGGAAACGGAAGCCGAATTATATTGTAAAGTTCTAATAAATTTATATCAAATTTACGATAATTCGAATATGTAGGATGCCATGTATTATGTTGATAATATTCCAGAAAATTATATATTAATTAAGGCTAAAGCATTATTCATTGAAATTAATAAACAATAATTATTTCGTAGCATACTCAAAAGTATAAATATACAAAATTTATTATTTTCATTGATTTATTCACCACTTAAGCACTTTTAGTGCATAATAATTATTAATGTTTCATTTAAATAAATATCATAGCCGAAAATTTGGTTGTATTGACGTACTTTACATATCATTTAGAGGCATGGAAGTCCTTACATTTGAGTTGGATGTTGCAAAAAAAATATTTCTAAGTCAGAACTCCCTAATAAGCATCGCTTAGCGTAGTTTTGTAGTGCATATCCCTGGACAATTGTCCGCGACTGCCTATTTATTTTTGTAACCATATTCAGCAGAAACCCTTGGTACAGGGACCCTCTATCCGCAACCCGAGGATGCGTTCGGTGGCTTTGTCATAGACGCTTCGGTTTGATAGGTGGTTTTTTTATGGGTGGTCCCGAAGGAATTAACCCCCAAGCGGAGGTGTGAAAACCGAGCCGAAAGCTGAATGGCACCTGGGTGAGGTGTCTAGAACGGTGACTCTGGGATAC
>NC_046659.1:7275935-7285337 GCF_010883055.1 Belonocnema kinseyi | reverse complement strand
AACGCGATTTTCTGTTTCTCGCGGTCGCCTTCGTAGTCCAGTCAACGAGGAACAAATATCACTAAAAAAAAATTCGTAAAAGTATCATTTTTTTCACAGATACGTTGGCAATAGCTTTATAAAGATATTGTAAAAAGTCCCCAGACATACGTGTACGGCAAAGTTCCGAAATTCTAGAAAGTGTTAAACAGTAACATGTTTTTTAAAATTACTCGAGAACTGTTGATTTTAGGTCGAATATGGTGATGTGAAAAAATGTTCAAAATTTTATAGTGCACCAAAAAGGTTCTATATATTGTGGACCTATTATCAAGGGTTACGCTATGAAATTGGATTTGCTGCACAATTCTTTTATTTCTGATCTTTTGAGCTAAAACTTCTTGCAAGTGTTCCTCCAGTTTCATACAATACATTTTCCAATTTGTAGGTCAGAATAATAATATTTAGGGCCTCTTTTAGAGGTTTAAACAAGTAAATTTCAAAATTTAAGCTATGATATCGGAAGCAGCGGTTATTATGAGTCCTAATGGCAGAAATGGGAGCGGGGGCGAGAACGGTTACCACTTTCGATGATATTGAACCCTTCAAAATTTTTTTGCTCAATTTTCCCGACAATAGTCTTGGCCTTCGGGTGGCCGTGACTTCACTGCAATGCAGGTTCTCAATGAGGAAAATTTCAAAAATAAAAATAAAATTATAAAATAAAATTAATGCAATGCACATTAGCCATCTTTTTATTTGATAAAAAATATATCCTGTTTGATAATTTGAATAAGAGTAATAACAAACATATCGTTAAGAACCTGTAAAAAACCATAATTACAAAAACTAATTTTTTATTTTCAAACGCAGCGAATAAGACAATTAACAAGAAATATACCATAATTTTGAAATGTCGGATTAATTTGTACTTTATTCCCTAAGCACTAGAAAATTGTGATAGAATTTACTTCACACGTAGAGTTTAAAAACTTTTCATCTTTTTACATTATCATTTAGGGATTAAATCTACTGTGTCAAGATTCTTTCTGGTAATGTTAACAACATTCTATTGCAGTAGACTGGGAAAATATGGCCACTCTCGCAAAACACGTTTTTTATTATTGCTTGCGAAGAGCATTATAACTCCGGGAACGATTGTCTGCAATTAAAAATTCAAAAGTACAAGTATTAGAGTTGCTACAAGTCTGATGGTTCCGGAAAATTAGGGAATGTTAGGGAAAACATGATAGAGTTCGGGCATTTTCGATAAAGTGAAATTATTTGTATTATTATGATTAAAAATTGCAAATCTTTAGTTGCAAATTAATCTGTGTTTGTTAAGGATTCAAATTATTTGGTTGAAAATCCTTTTTATTTCGCTGAATTCAACTATTTTGTGTATAAAATTAAAATCCTTTTTGATTAAAATATTAAAAATCACGTTTCTCCTTAAGAAATTATCTTCTTCAGATAATAATTACATTATATAGTTGAAAGTGAATCTACTTTATTTAAGATTAATTAATTTGTTTGATGACTATTTATACATTTTAGACTAGATAAATATTTTTTTCAAAATTTAATTACTTTGTGGAAAATTAAGATTTCTAATTGACAATTAATTGTTTTAAGTGGAAATTTATTTTTCGACTAGATAAACGATGAGTTGTTAAAAAAATGGAACTCTTGAATTGCCTACAAAAAAAATTATTATTTAACGAATAAGGTTACGCTTCTATCGAAGAATAAGGTAACTTTTGCACAAAAATTGGAATAATTCGAGTCAATTTTCAAATAAAATGATTAATTATTAAAAAACTATAATCATTACATGCATTCTTAACTGAAAAGATAAATTTTAAAGCAAACATAAAATAGTTAAATTCTCAGTTAGTAAAATAAATTGTTAACAAAAAAAAACATAATAAAGAAATTTTCAGCAATATAGTTTTATTTTCTAGCAAAGAAAGTAATTTGTAACCGAAAAGACAAATTTTCAACAATTGAGAGTACGCTTCTAATAAAAAAGACGAATTTTCACCTAAAGCAGATAGATTTTCAACTAAAAATAGAATAGTTAAATTATCAGTAAAAAAATGAATTTTTAATTAAATGAAATTAAATTTTCAACGAAATAGTATATTTTTTAACAAAAAAGATTAAATTTATATTTAAACAGATCAATTTCCGACAAAAAATTGCAATAGTAACATTTTCAGTTGAAGAAATGAATTGTAAATTAGAAAAAACTTATTTCCAACCAAAAAGATGATTTTTACACAAGATACAGGCATTTTTAATAAAATATTTGAATTTTTAAAGCAATTTTAAACCAAAAAATGAATGAGTCACCTAGAAGATTCATTAATCTCCCGGAAAATTCGAATTTTCAATGAAATACAGGAATTTTAAACCAACTTAAATTTCCACTTAAAACAATTAATTGTCAACTAGAAATCTTAATTTCCAACAAAGTAATTAAATTTTAAAAAAATGTTTATCAACTAAAATGATCATTCAATATCATCGAAAGAGGTAACCGTTCTAGCCCCCACTCCCATTGCTGCCATTAGGACTCATAATCACCGCTGCTACCGATATCACAGCTTAAATTTTGAAATTTACTTGTTTAAACCTCTAAAAGAGGCCCTACATATTATTATTCTGACCTACAAATTGGAAAATGTATTGTATGAAACTGGAGGAACACTTGCAAGAAGTTTCAGCTCAAAAGCATCCCCTTAAACATATTAAATTGTACACTGAAGTTGAGCTCATTTTATACTGATAATTTTTTATGAAAATGACTTAGTCGTTTTTTTTGTGCATTTGCTCCAGTACAAATCGCCTAATATATTTCTGACGTTTTTCCCAGGATATTTGAGATTTTATTTTATTTGTTCAGAAATAAAAGAATTGTGCTGCTAATCCAATTTCATAGCGCAGCCGTTGATAATAGGTCCACAATACATGGAACCTTTTTTATATTCAACCTAAAATCAACAGTTCTCGAGTAATTTAAAAAAACATGTTATTGTTTAACACTTTCTAGAATTTCGGAACTTTGCCCTACACGTATGTTTGTGGACATTTTACAATATTTTTATGAAGCCATTGCCAACGTATCTGTGAAAAAAATGCTACTTTTACGAATTTTTTTCTCAAATCCTTCATTGACTGGACTATCGCCATCACTATAGCAATATTTGTTATAGTTAAGTGGTCAGCTGGCTCTGTACGCCCTTTACGCCAAAAATGTTATGAACACTGAATTACCTAATTATATGCAAATTAAAGAGAGCCTAAAAATATTCTATTTATTATTATTTTTAAATTTCGAGACAATAAATAAATTTAAAAAAATTCTTTTCGTTCTTTAGAATTTTAGTGAAATTTCTAAAATTATTTTTTTAAACTAAACTTAAAATTTAAATAAAATTAAGATAAATTAAAAAATTAAATAAAATTTAGCTGAAATAAAGATTTAAATAAAATTTAGCTAAATTCCACATTTAAATGAAATTTAGTTGAATTTAAGAATTAAATAAAGGTTAGTTAAATTAAATTAATTTCTCGTCTGGTTTCTTTTAGAAGAGAAATTTTCTAGATACTAAGTAAATAAGTTTTAAAATAATTCTATTCGTACTTTAAGATTTATTGAAGTGCAGTTTTTAAAATTATGTTGTAAAACTAAATTTAAAGATTGAATACAATTTAGATAATTTCAAAAAGTGAATACATTTTATTTAAATTCAAAATTTAATAAAATTTCAGTTAAAATTGTAGATGTTTAATGGTGTTAAATGGCGTTAAATTTGTTGTATGCCAAACGACAAAAATGAGAACCTCAAGAGCCGACAATCTGTTCACCCGATTTCACTCAGAATTTTCCCTGAGGAATTTTTGAGTGAAGGTCTTACGTGGCAAATTGGGGACTCTTGAGATTCGGACGACGAGTTTGCCTACCCCCTGTAAACTCATTAGTATTGTTCGTGACACATCTGCAGCGTGCCTGTATAGCCTTAATAGCCCGGAAGGTCCTTCAGCGGGAAAAATCACGAGCCTGCCGTCTTGTTTTCGTTCCGCACGAAAACACTGCGGCAGGCTTCGAGCACGTACGCCAGTGCCCCTCTCACTCACTCCTACGCGCACCACCTCTCCTCTCTTCTCTCTCGCTTCTCCACGCTTCCTCTCCTCTTCCAGCGCACTGGCGAAACCGGGGAGCTCAACCGGCACTTCGAGTTGTTGGCAGTAGGAAAAATAAAAGTTAAATTATAAATAAAAAGAAATGAAAATAAATGAAACTACTCAGTCTGCAACTCGGGGACGTCGGAAATTAATTGGACCAGACAGGCGATTAAGGCCCTTCTCCTTTTTGGTATAATTTATATGGATAAATTAACTTTTCCAAATAAGTATTAAATATGGATGAATGACGCCCCCCCCCACCTGGTTAGTACCTTATTTCATTTTAGGAATAAATTTAAGTAGGTAATAGCCGTACACTTTTTAGAGTTACTTTCTTATAAATTAAGCAACATTAACTTTGAAGAAACTACAATATTATAAGCGGGATGGAAGGCTCATTGGAGTTTCATTATTTTTACATTAAAAATTTTATATAAAAATAATTAAATAAGCAATTAAACGTGAAAAAACTCCAACGACCGTTCTATTCATCGTGGCTCCATTACTCTTCGTGAATAATGAAGCTACGATTAATTCTAAGTAATATACCAATTTTCAGATTTTTAGGATAAATTTTTATATTTTTAATTTACATTTAAATATTATTAAATTTTAGAATTTTCGTTGTCGACGCGTGAAACCGAGGCAGTGCGTTCGAGGCAGCGCTCCCCCACTGCTGGCTGCGACTCCCTTGTCGGTCTCGCAGCCAATCAGCGGGCCCGCCGCCGCTCCCACTGCTCTCGGCCATCCTCCCGCGCGGGCACCGAGAGTCCGAGAGTAGTCAGTTAAGAGAGTAATTGTACAAACGTTCTCGAAGACAGATCCGCTCTTCCTCCGATGTCTCACCTCGAATAAATCGGAATACGTACACAGACCTCGACTTGTTTTAATTTGCTTGGGATACCCAACACCTTTCGCGACTCGTACTACAGGAAACTTCCCGTACCATCCGTGCCGTGTAACCGTTCGTGACATCGTTCTTCCGAGTGTTTTCTTTCTTTCCTTTTGAGTGTTCTTGTCCTTTCTGCCGCGTAACGTCCTATCAGTGTTTTCGGTTTCTCCGTGTCAAGTGCCGTGGACAGTTAGGTGGAGTCGGGAGTGCTGGTGCCAGGGCTTCTCCTTTACGTGCTTGGCCCTTCTCCACAAGTTAGGACGGGTTGGTTGGTGCCGGAAGGAAACTTCCGGAAGTGCCAATTCCCTTAGCTAGGTCAGGTCGCTTAGGTTAGCTGGTGCCACGGGGTAACCTCTGCGATGCCATTCCCTGCGACAACCGCTATTCGTCGTCCGTGCCGTGTACGATCGTGACATCACGCCGAAAAACCCTTTATGACAGAGAACAGTCGTGGAACACGCCCTAATCGGCGGACGCGATTACGTCGGACGAGAGGGCTCGTCCTGCCCATGACGTCGTGCCAACCCCGTTAGCCGTGCCGGAATACGACTCGGACTACCCTCACCCCCACATCGCCGGGTGGGCTAATTTATTAGAGATCCGTCATGGTATCGAGGGCACTCGCGACCCTCGCAAACGAAGACGGGCCCGCAAGCCGGGCCGAGTAGGACAATCGTGGTCATTTGTACGAATTCTCCCCCTTGCCCTCGGGAGTTACAGGTTGACCCTTCAGTCCCTCTCCCTGATCCGGGAGAGTTGATGCAAGTTCGGTTCCTACCGTGAGAAGTTCCAGGCGCCCACGAAGGCAATGAAGTCGTAGCCTCACACCCTATTCCGGGCACCAGCGCGGAGACCCACTCTTTGGGTACTCCCCCCCCCCCCACCCTCAGTACACCGAGGCTTGTTACATCCCAGGAAGAGACCCCTCAGTCTTCAGAGGACGTCCTGTATTTGGCCCCCCTCGAAATGCCGGAGACGTTCTCTCCTTCACTTTTCCGCTCCCCGCCAGCCAAGCGCTTTTGCGGCTCCCACCGCCGCAACCTCGACTTTCAGTAGGAGAAAAAAAAGGAAATGGATGAGTTTATTTTCAGGACCTAAAATTAGGACTCATAGATCTAAATTTTTTGGTTTAAAACTTTTCAGAAGTCGACAATGTCAAAATATAAAAGGAAGCATTTAAACTTCAGCATAACTATTTTGCATGGAAATACTTTATTATTCCACAATTTTATTTCAAATTAGAAGTGTTTTAGCAATTAAATAATTATTCCATTCAAAATTATTCAGTTTCGAAAATTGTATTATAACTTGAAAGCCTTTGAAATTAAAAGGTTTTAAATGAGAGAAATTTGAAATGTAAACAATTAAAATTACAGTGTAATTTTTTTTCTTTTATAAGCGTAAAAATAAAATAAAAATTATTAAAAGAAACTAGTTTATAAATTAAAAATTAAAAATCTCAGTATTTGTAAAATTTCCAATATTTTTCGAGTATAACTTGTCAATTCAAATTATTTAATTTTAAACGTTCTAAATGAATTTCGTATGATTCAGCAATACATTTTTTTTCAGCTTTAGGATATAAATAATTTAAAGCTGCAATAAGCAGATTATTTGATGTCAAACCTCGTGAACAATTGGAATAAATCTAAAGCCTTTGAAATCTAAAACTTTTTATAAGGAGAGGAATTTTAAATTGAAACCTTTTAATATATTTTCAATTTAAAACATTCAAATTGAGTAATTTTATAAACAAAAATTTCAAGAATTGTATTATTTCAAATTTTTTGATAGAGTTGATAAATTAAAAATTCAGGCATTAATATTTTTAAAATTTTGAATGTCTAGTATATAATCTGATAAATTCAAATTCTTTAATTTTTAAAGTTTTGAATTGAAAATTGAAATGCAAAATTCTAAATGTTTGTATTTGGGTATTATCAGATTTTGGAGGCCATTAATTTAAGCTTAATCAAGTTCGAAGGCTTACAGTTGTCAATTTTACGATATTAAACCCTTATATTCAAACCAAAATTAAATTTGAATGTTAGAATTTTAAATTGTTTAAGATTTGATTCTTAAATTCAGACTTTTTCAATGCTGTAAATTTTTAACGTAACACTTTCAAACCTTTTTCTTTAATTTGAATCATCGAGAAAAAATATTAAATTTTAGTAGACACGATTTTTTTTACGTAAAAAAATTAATTTGGGAAATATCCCGTGCGCCAAGGTAAATAATCCGTCGAGGGAAAAATGAGTTGAGCGAAATCTGCTGTTTGCGTGAAAAATCTTTTTTTTGACGTGAGTCTTCTTTACGTATACGCTGCAACGCGAAAATGACCCTTACGTCAAACTTTAGGGAGTAACTTTTTTCTCCAAGACGGCAGAAATAATCACGGCTTATCACATTAAAAAAAAATTATTTGATAACAAAATTTCGTCACTTATTTATTACATGAAAACATTTGTTCTTGTTTACAAGATTTAAGAAGTAGGAAAGAAAATCTTGATTGGAATATATTGATTTTTGAAGAAAAAGTAGCTTTAAGCATTATAACGCTAGGCGTGAATAATTTTAAAATATCTTCCTTTTTAATTTCATAGACTCAATGTTAAAATGGAAGTTTTTATATTGTTAGAAATAAATATTCACTTTAATTTCAAGTATCTAGATGACAGTTTTGACTTGTCATGTTCATTGTAATTTTTACATTATGTCTAATTGTCTACTGTGTTATGAATTGCAGTCAGAATAAAGTTGTGAATAATACAATAGAGCGGAATTAAACTTCAGGTTTCAATAAAGATCTTTGAAAAGGAGTATACAATTTTTAAAAAAATAAGTCTAACAAAAAAGTGCCATATCATGTATTTTTTGGTTCGATTCATAGATTTATTCAAATAAGAAATTTCTTTCAAATTTCTTTTTAATTATGCAAGAAATAAACATTTTAAATAACTTTTTCAAATAAAAAAGTGGGGTCTTTTGCATGATTGTCGTTATTTTTCTTTAAAAAACCTTTTTCAACCAGCTGCAAAGTATAATTTCATATACATAACCGGTGGTAAAAATTTCAAAGTTTCAACTTCTTTTTCTCAATGAATACAAAATAAATAAATAAAGGAAATTAAATAAAGAACTAAGGAAACTTGTATTTTTATTGAAAATAAAATAAAATAAAAACGGCGTCAAATTCTTTGAAAAAATATAGACTTTTAAAATACATAATAGTTATGTGAATTTATAGCATTGGTTTATATTATTTTTCATGATTGCGGCTTAAAAAATGTAATTGGCTCAGATATTAAAACAACAAAAGTATGGAAATTTTGACAATTTTTATGTCAAGTTTGAGTATTAAATGCTAATAAAAAAAATTAAGAAAACTTATAATTTTTCTTAAAGTTAGATTTCTGGAGCAGGAAGCCTTAATTTCTTTTGACTTTCGAAAATGCTTCTTAGACTTTACAGCTGTTAAAAAACTCACATACCACTAAATTCATGAATATTAAAAAAATGCAACATTTCAGAAGACATTTGTCTAGGTCAATAAGAAAATTTAGGAAAAAATTTTTTTATAAGTTTTATATGGAAATTTCTTTTCCGAATTTTTATTTCTTTAACTAGAAAAAACTAGTAACTCTAAAGACTTTTTGAAATCAAAATTATGCTCAAAATGTAGCAAAGATGACTAAATTAAAATTATTTTTCTATTCACTTATAAAGTAAAATTAGATTATTATCATTTTGGATTTCAAATGTACTATAATTTGGCGCGACAGTATATATGGTTGCCTGTCGCGCTTCTACAAGTATGTGGAGGAACCAGTCTGTACATATCACGCCTCTACAAGTATGCGGCCGAACTGAAGTCTGGTATTGGCCCGGATTGAAGTCTGGTACAGAGGGTTTCATTTTTGCATTCCAAGACGGTGTCATTTCCACCTTAACATACCGTCGCCACATTTTGAGCCAAGACATTCCCGATGACAGCTGCAGGGCGTGCCATACACACCCCGAGAATTTAGCTCACATACTATCTAGTTGTCCAACACACGCGAGAACGACCTACATTCAAAGGCACAATGCGGCACTAAGAGTGCTTTATTACCATCTCTGTCACTCCTACGGAATTCACCTTAATATCGCTCCTCTAAATGCTCCTAGGGAAATTGAGTCAATTGTCGAGAATGGGAAGTGCCGCAAATACTGGAACTTTATATTCTCGATAATTTTTTCTGTTTCTCACTCGAGGCCTGACATGGTTCTTCTTGACTTCGAGAAGCGAACCATGTTCGTTATCGAATTTTCGGCACCAGCTGACAAAAACATCATAG
>NC_046659.1:7273665-7275835 GCF_010883055.1 Belonocnema kinseyi | reverse complement strand
CCAAGCTTTCACTTGCTAATAGCCTAAAAAGCATCCCTGCGTGTCAACAATATGCTAGAACACTTGCGGAAAAAATGCAGAAGGCGGTTGTCCTTGGGTCACACCATGTTCTTAGGGTGCACGAGGCTTTTGCTGGATCGTCGTATTGATTCCTTTACAGACTGTAACCACCTATCTCACGGTTTTGAGACGTGGTGGTGGCTGAAATTTTACCGCGATTTCGCTGGAAGCGGTTGCAATTTTTCAGATTAGCACCCGCTCCCGGCGAAATCCTGCGGTTGTCCTTATGACAAATTTTTAATTATATATATATATATATATATATGCAAGACCACAAACTTGCCTGCCGCGCTAACTACCGGTATGTGGTGCAACTTATCTCATGCCGTATTTAGGACCTAATATCTTTGCTAGGATCAAAGTTATTTTATCTAGATGCGGCAAGGGTCAGGAGTGGGGACGGCCGATATATATATATATATATCTAACTACATTTTCGACCATATTGAGGTGCTGCCCGCTTCAACTTTTCGTCGTTTCTATGGCAACCGCGTTCTTCGACCACATTAATGGGCGGGGTGGGGCCGGGGCGCACACTGAAAGTTGTTGAATTTCAAACCGAACGTGATTTTGTGTTTCTCGCGTTCGCCTTCGACATCACTATAGCAATATTTGCTATACCTGAGTTGGTCGGCTGGCTCTGTACGGGAAAAATGTTGTGAACGCTGAATTACCTAATTGTATTAAAATTACAGAGAGCCTAAAATTATTATATTTATTATTTTTTTTAAATTGATTAATTTCTCTTACGGTTGGTTTGAAAAGAGACATTTTCGGGATAATAAATAAATAGATTTAAAAAAATTCTTTTTGTGCTTTAGAATTGTAGTGACATTTCAAAAATTCTTTTTTTAATAAACATAACATTCAAATGAAATTGAGATAAATTTTAAAATTAAACAAAATTTAATTAAATTCCAAATTTTAATAAAATTTGTTTCAATTGTAGCTAAATTCAACATTTAAATAAAATTTAGATGAACCTAAAAATTAAATAAAGTTTACTTAAATTAAATTAATTTCTCGTCTGCTGTATTTTAAAAGAATAATTTTCGACATACTACGTAAACAAGTTTAAAAAGAATTCTATTCGTACTTTAACATTTATTGCAGTGTAATTTTTTAAACTATTTTGTAAAACTAAATTTAAAGATTAAATACAATTTAGTTAAATTCAGTATTCAAGTAAATTTTAGTTTAATTCAAGTAAAGTTCAGTCAAAAATTGTAGATGTTTCATGGCGTTAAATGGTTTTAAATTAAAGTGCAATATAGTTAAATTAAAATAAAACTGTAGTTAAATTTGAAATTTGAATACATTTTTGAAACCAGTAATATTAAAAATAGTGCATCCATATTGAAAAATAAAATTATTAATGCTATTTACGTAGAATGTAAATGACATAAGATTTTTTCGCCAGATTTCACAAATTGAATATTTACATGCAATTTAGTTAATAAATCGAGCATCATATAAATCATTATGTAGTAAATGAAAGGTGATATTGTAGTGATCTTAAACAAAGTTTGTTTTTAGTGTATTTTTTATTCTTAGTTTTTATTTGGTACAATTACAAGTTTATGTACAATACGCATTTTAACCGTTTTATTGGATACAGATATATGGACAAAAAGCTCAGGAAAGTAATAATTAGGATTATAACTGACTCATAAAAATAAAGAATAGATCTAGAGAAGAAATTATATTAAAATAATCTGCACATAGTTTACTGAGCCCTCTCACCAGAAGTATCCTACATTGTGCAGTATTCTAATAAGTAAATTAAATTTATTTGAACCGTATTCAAAATTCAAAGAAAAGGCTGAAATGTGAATAATTTTTGGGACAATTGTCACGTTAGCTACTAGACAGAAAAGCAGGAAATAATTCGCCATAATTTTTGAAGTAATTGAGAAATTTTTTGGAATCTTCAAAAATTTTAATTTTCAAATCAAGAAAGGGAACACAATATATTAACCGATTTTAATCAATCAATTGGATATCAACCCACAAATTCTTTTCGCTCAGCTCAAACGATTTGACTAATTTAATAATTTTCACCCCGCCATATAATAGATAATGTATACATATTACTATAATTATATTAATT
>NC_046659.1:7267098-7273565 GCF_010883055.1 Belonocnema kinseyi | reverse complement strand
TAAATGTATAGAAATTAGCGTAACTA
The DNA here is from genome assembly GCF_010883055.1 of Belonocnema kinseyi. NCBI lineage: Eukaryota > Metazoa > Arthropoda > Insecta > Hymenoptera > Cynipidae > Belonocnema > Belonocnema kinseyi. The sequence goes on along the minus strand of NC_046659.1, from coordinate 7,273,539 downwards.
TAAATTCTATTTGTACAAAAATAGATGGTCGGTTGCTTCTTAGTTTCAACAGTAGAGTTGTGATAGGAATTTTAAGAACAATTTAAGTATTTTTGTATTATACTGTTAAACTCTATGATATCGTTATTGAAAAAAATAATGAACTCCACAGTTTACTCAGCCCTCTCACCAAAAGTGTAAACCACACATTTTTTCGCTCAGCTCAAACGATTCGACTAATTTGATTATTTTCACTCCGCCCTAATATACTTATAATGTATACATAATAATATAATTATATTAATTAATTTATATAATTATAATTTATATGTATATATATTTAAATCAATAAAAATAAACTGTCAATATACACCTGCTTGCGAAAAATAATTTTGCTGAAATATTTTCATTGACTTTTAATTTTTTCAATAATATTACTAATTAAATAATCAATTAATTAGCTGAATATGATATTTAGGAATGTTTTAGTTTTCTATATTTTAAATAGAAATATGAAAATAAAGTGAATATTTTTTTCATAAAAAGTATTCTTTAAATAGTCCAGAATGTTCATGTAAATATTCGAATTATCCTCTTTAGGAATACAATATTAAAATTAAACTTTTTATTTTTTACTTTTCACAAGTACTTATCATAAAAATAAAATATGGAATTTCAAGGTCAGGATTTTCAATCAATTACTTCAATTACTTCCATGTTATTATTTTTTAAATATTATTATTAAAATTGATTTATGTATAACCAACAGTAAAATTTGTCATACAATGGTAAATTTATCCCATTCTTTCTAGATATAGATTTTATACCTAATTATCTTTATCATCTTTTCAGTGACTTGTTCATTCTTAATTTTTATAACACAATCTTCTAATTTTTTAAGTAATACAAATAAATTACATATACTAAGAATAAGTTCAAATAAAGAAAAGTGACTTTCAGTCCTGGAGAATAAATCAATAATCCATAATAATTTAAAAATTTCAAATTCCCGCAAAGTACCGGAAAAAAACGAAGCCACAAAATCGCCGATAGCGCCGCTCTCGTGACATGTGGCCTAACTAGACCCTTGCCGCATTTAGGTAAAATATCTTTGCTAGGATATAATTAAAACATAGAACACAACGAACGCAATGGTTGAGTTAGTAAGCCATTAAACAGTCTCTTTAGCAATCACCCTAGTCAAACAGCTTCAAAAGTTCATTATATAAAGCTCTTAACGCGGGCCCATTAGTATCCAAGGTCTTTCACTCCAATCATCTATAACTCCACTAACACTCTTTAACATGCTTTTCTATAAAGCATTCGTCGCGACACTTTACGCTGGTACCAATTCGCGAAAAGCTGACCAAAAGTATAAAATGTTCAGAAAATGGGTCAAATTATATTATTTGGAAGTTTTTTGGGTTCGCAGATTACGAATCCAAGGTCAAGAATTCAGAAAACAAAATATTGGATCCAATATGATAGACGAGTATGCTAAATATTTTTTTTTTTTACAAATTGATATAAAAGAGTTTTCAAGGTGACTGATTACAAATCGGATGCAAAAAATGGCAGATCCAATGCGAGCGTTGCAGTTGGCAGCAGTAACCTTTGAATGCTTTCCTAGAGATACCTTTTGCCACTTCACAGATTTTTAGTCGCTTGCATTCTGATGGTCGATAAAGTTTTTTGCAATACGATAGGAGTTTAATAAAACCGTCTCCTGAGCTGCTATCAATACCTTACTTAATCCTAAATGTTAAAGATGTTTAGTGGATTTTGCGTGCACATTCCCTGTAGCCAAACTCACAAAAGGGTAAATAGGTGCAGGCTTCACATTCCTCCATATTGTCTTTAGTTCATGTCTTGACCATAGTGGTGGAACTCCCATGTTGCGTTTTGAAAAAATTACGTTTTAGTGTTCAGGGGCAACGCTAGGTGGCGCTGAGAGACAGTAACATTCTAGACGCATGTGCAACCACAATATTTTCAATTATTTTGAAATATAGAAAATAAACATTTGTCAAAGTATCAAATTGAATTTGTTATTATTAAATTTGTTATTGTATAACACTATCAGAAAGTTGTATTGTGTATATTATATTGTTATACGCACTGTGTTTACTATTACATGCTGATTTAAGAAAATTGATTGATTGGTAAGTATAGAATGAAAACAGAAAGTACTGTTTTCTTTATTAGAGGTTAGGTTTTTGTTTTCATATTTCGAATCAGTAACAGATAACTTACAATTGATATAAATACGCATATAAATATAAGCTATTTTGAAAGATTAAGAAGTCGTTTGTAAAAATTTACTTGTTACAGAAATAAAAAACTTTGTTGCAAACCATAAACTAAAATGTAAAACAAATTAATCCATTGGTTATTCAAGAATAAAATGTAATGATTTCAGTTCACTTAGATGAAAAAGAGAATAATAAAGAAAATTAGTCATTGATCCGCTGGCGACCAAAAGGGGACACGGCCTGATTCAGCCTGAGAAGTATTGTCCTGAGTGTCAATTTTAAAAATCTTTCCAATTTCAATTTTAAAGACTGATACTTGTAGAGAATTTCAAGGTGCATCTTTTTTTCCTCTTGCAAAAATTTATAGGTTTTGTAGTTTTTGAGATAATTGGTAAAAATTGGATTTTTTGAAAAGGAAAAATTCCAATCTTTTTCACTTCAACTCGCGATAATTTAGCCAATTTTCATCATTTCCCGATTTCCCCAATACAAAGTACGTGTTTAAGTCTTCTGAAACTATCTAAGGCAGAAAAACGAGAATATTGTAATAAACAAAAAAGTTATTAATTTTTTTTAGGCAATGCAAAAATCATGAATTTTAACCTTCAAGCTACGGAAAGCTTTCAGTGAGAAAGTTGTTCATTATGGTTCAAAGAAGTTTTCTGGAAAGTTTTAGATCAATTGGAATAATAGTTCAAAAATCATGAATGTTTTAAAATCCAAGCGGTAATCTTGACGCTGCCCAAAAACGTGCCTGGCCGGCTACGTACGAGCTGCAGCGAACTACGTGAAGGTCAAGTCAAGCTTACCAAAACAAATGCGCAACAGTAACTCCAGATATTATCATTAAAATAATTTATTTATTAAACTTTTAACACAGACTATTATGCATATTATTGAACAAGAATAAATTAATCAAACAATATTTTATTAGAAACTACTTTTAGTCATTTTCGTCACTCTCTTCAGTTTCTTCGGCATCTGGATTCTGAGTTTGTACTTTTAAAAAATATGATTCGAAAAATTCTTGTCATTTAGCTTTTAAATACTGAAAGAGATTTTTTACATCCTTTATTTTGGCAGCTTTTAATCCAATTCGGGGCGGAGGACTTTTCGAAAGATTTTCTAGTTTAAGCGTAGGTTTAAAAAAAAGTGGTTGGATTTTGCAACTCATAGTTGTCAAAAACATCCACTTTTCCATCAGGAAAAACATGCAAAACGAACGCTTTGCTGATTTGGAAATTTTTTGACTTTCGCATTTTGCCTTTGAAACATTTTTCAAAATCCTGCAGAAGATCTTCATACTTCGCGACCATTGTGAATGAAGGTGAACGAGCATTGCGAATCATTTCTACATATTGAGCTTCAGTTTCAATTCGTTCTAATTTTTTCAGCTTTTGCGAATATGTGCCAAAATTCCTATCGCACTGGCAATAGGAATGGCCTCGAACTGGAAACACATATTTAATCTCGCTTTGCAAATAAATGGACAATAAAACCAAAAAATGAAACACTGTGTAGTTTTTATTTTGTCCGGGACATGAGCCTGAAAATAATGTTATGCTGTTAAACTTGTCTGTAGCAAATTCTTTTAATACCGCGTATTTGATAAAACTGCAAACAGAGTTAGCACCCTTCTTTACAATTCCCTCAAGAATAGGGAACATGTAACGCTGGTTCGTAGTATGTACGTGTACGTTAAATAGAAAAAGCCATGCTAAACGTAGGTAAAACTGCGCGGACACTGGTATTTTTGGTAGTGGTAATTTCTGTGCAAAATCAAATTCACAGCATAGACTATTATTTTCAGAGAGTATTTGCTTTTTTAACTTCAAATAAATTTCAGCATTGTTTTTGTGATTAATTACTTCTTCGTTTACCTCTCCATTTGTCTAGTTTTCGTAGAAAGTATTGCACACGTCAGTTCTAGGTAATTTAAAACTGAAGCCAACATTTCGGTTAAAACACTTAAAATAGACGGTTTGACTTATTGTCAATTAACTCCCCGTTTTTTCTTTATGATATTTTCCGAATAATTTGTAAAGTTCTACAAGATTTAATGAAGGATTATCAAAATATTTTAGGTTGGTAGAATTTCGTTTGTAATGTGAACTGTGATGTGGAATTGATTCGCAATGCTCTTCAATCATTTTTTAAAAAATTTCTGTTAATTTAAGACAACTTTCGCGTACTCCACCCGCCAAATTTTTTAAAGGCTGCTTATTTAAAATCTTTTTTTGAACATTTTCAACTCTTCTTTTTCCCAAACATAGAAACGCACAAACAAATTTCTTACAAATCGGAACATTTTCTTTGTCAGTAGGAAATAAATATATCCATTGAATTAACCGTCCTAGTTTTTCACCTGCATTCGTTTGGATAGGATCCTTGTATTTTAACAATCCTCTGAGAAACACATTTTGTTCATTATAGTTCCCGAGATTTCAAAAATTTGTATGTACTTTTTCTCGTTGCACATTTAAAAACTTTTGGTAACATTTTTCTCCACAGCAGGATTTAATAGGTTTGATAGATCTCTCTGGGATTATAATATATTTAGCAATACCGTCTTTTTTAGTTTTAGACTTTGTAGTAATGTATTCTTTTCCCTAAAGAAATAACAAACAATGCTATTAACTTCGTCATTAAAAATTTGAAATAATTACTTTAGAATATGTACATATTATATATACTTCAGTAAAAGAATTATTTAAAAAATCAAGAATAAAAAAAGTCATAAAATATTAAATTTATGATTAAAATTTATTTAAAAATTGTATTGACGGTTTCCAATCGTACCTGATTTCTGGAACATTTTTTCTTATTTTTAATCCACGAATCTTCATTTCTAGTTCTTTTTATACCTTGTTTCATTTTAATATCTTTTTCTTTTTAATTAATATTCTCAAAAATATCTCAAAAATCTCAATAATCTCAAAAAAATGCTTTTCCAACTATTATAAGAAACAATCACTTCGCTGATTCTATGCTTTATTTGTAGAATTTCATGGATGATGACAAAAAAGTTACTGTTGCACATTTGTTTTGGTAAGATTGACTTGACCTTCACGTCGTTCGCTGCAGGGCGTACGTAGCCGGCCAGGCACGTTTTTGGGCAGCGTCAAGATTACCCCTTGGATTTTAAAACATTCATAATTTTTGAACTATTAATCCAATTAATCTAAAACATTCCAGAAAACTTCTTTGAACCTTAATGAACAACTTTCTCACTGAAAGCTTTCCGTAGCTTGAAGGTTAAAATTCATGATTTTTGCATTGCCTAAAAAAAATTAATAACATTTTTGCTTATTACAATATTCTCGTTTTTCTTTCTCAGATAGTTTCAGAAGACTTAAACACGTACTTTGTATTGGAAAATCGGGAAATGATGAAAATTGGCTAAATTAGAGCAAGTTGAATTGAAAAAAGATTGGAATTTTTCTTTTTCAAAAAATCCATTTTTTACCAATTATCTCAAAAACTAAAAAACCTATACATTTTTGCGAGAGGAAAAAAAGATGCGCCTTGAAATTCTCTACAAGTATCAGTCTTTAAAATTTAAATGAGAAAGGTTTTTAAAATTGACACTCAGGGCAATACTTCTCAGGCTGAATCCGGCCGTGTCCCCTTTTGGTCGCCAGCGGTTCAATTGTATTAACATTTTTAGACGTATAAATATTTGAGACGATGGGTCTCTTCATTTTTGAAGTTAGAACCTTTAAAATCAAAACATTGTAAGTTGCAAATCTTTGTGAATTAATTATTGTAGGTATTTTACGCATGGCCAATTATTAGTAACCTTCAAATCTTATGTCCTGCTTATTTTCAATAGGGAAATTATTTAATTATCATATTGTTAATTCATTTAGAAAATATATATATATTTGAAACATTCTAAATGAAGTAAAATCTACTTTATGTGGTTTATTTTATTTTGTACGTAGGTCCTCAAAACCATACACGGGAGTGCAACCAGTGAGGGTCAACGCGTATTTCAAGCTTCTCGGAAATACAATCAATCATATGTCACCTTGTCACCTTGAAAGACTCATTGGACACGATACATTGATCAATTCTAAACAACCTCAATGACATTAGATTTATATGTTGATATAAATTAGAACGCGTTGATGGATATACGATTGAGGGAGTTTCAGCTATGTAGGTCATAACTTATTAGGATTTTAAGAAGACGCTGATAGACATACGA
>NC_046659.1:7248749-7266998 GCF_010883055.1 Belonocnema kinseyi | reverse complement strand
GGTGTCTAAAAAGTCACGGGACGGTTGATTATTTCCTCAGGTAAAATATTTTTCAAAAAAGTGAAAGTCATTCCTAAAGTAAATTTCAACGAGGAATTCAATAGTGACCTTCATTTTGACCGTGATGTTGACCTTCATGGTTTTTTGAAGGTCCACTTTTTTTAACCGAAACCCCCTTTTTTACATCTGCAATCGATAGAGCGGAAAATTCGACGTTCAAGTACGTAACCAATTCATAGGTCAATTGTAACGATCAAGGTCAGTTAAAGGTTATTTGAAATTTATAAAGTTTTCCGTTATACAGACCTATACCGTTTTTCGACACCTTAGTCAATACCTAAGGCGATACTATAAGTCCTATACCGTTTTTCCATACGAATATCACGAATCGAATCTAAATTTACGTATAAAAAGTACATAATTACTATTTTTCGCTAGAGATTATTATGGCGCAAGCTAAACTTTCGGAACGAGAGGCGGTATTTGTATTAATGATGCGTTGTTGGGGAGATCAAGTGCGATCTTATGATCAAGTTCGTTTGCTTTTTTATCGCACTTTTCGTAATTGAAAATGGTTAAATCCTATCTCAAAATCAACAATTGAAAGAACTGTAAGACGCTTTATGAATCATGAACCTATCAAGGACCTTCAGAGAACTGGTCGGCCAAAATCTGCAGGATTTGAGGAGATGCAGATGGACATAGCCCAAGCATTTGTTGAAACCCCACATCTTAGTTTACGTCGAACTAGTGATGAGCGTGACATTGCTCCCGAGACAGTACGAAATATTTTAAAAAGCATTAATTTCGATCCTTACAAAGTTCATCTGGTACAAGAGTTCAATGAAGACGATCCTGATCGTCGGGTTGAATTTTGTGAAATTATGATGGACAGAATTGATAGAGATCCACTTTTCTTGTACAATACAGTATTTTCAGATGAATTTACTTTCACTTTAAAAGGTGAAGTTAAAAAGCAAAATTGTAGATATTGGTCCGACGCAAATCCTGATTGGATGTTGGAGAGTCGGGCACAATATCCACAACAGATTAATGTTTGGGATGGTTCCTTAAATAATACATTGATAGGCCCTTTCTTCATTGATGGTAATCTCAATGCCCGTGCATATGAAGAGCTTCTCAGAAACCAAATTGTACCAAGAATAAGGTAAACTACTGGCGATAATTTTAAAAATATTTGGTTCCAGCAGGACGGAGAAGCGACTCATTATGGTAGGGAGGATCGAGCATATTTGGATACTCAGTTCCCTCAAATGTGGATTGGAAGAAGGGGTGAAATCGAGTGGCCTGCTAGATCTCCTGCTCTGACGGCTCTTGACTATTTTCTCTGTGGTTATTTAAAGAGCAAAGTATACTCAACGCAACCGCAAAGTTTAGACGAATTGCAGAATAGGATTCTGCAACAGGCTAGTTTGATTGATAGGGAGATAATTCGAAATTCTGTAACTCATTTTTACAATCGCATAGCTTTTTGTCAAGAAGCTCAAGGTATTCAGTTGGAACATCTTCACTGAAGCGTGAGAGGCAAGGGGACTCACGCTAATCAAGCACCCCAAAGGGAACAGAATTTAGTACGTCCACGTCGTTGTTCCTGGGTAATGCTAAACGTAAACGTAAAATGCTTGGAAAAAACCTTCAAAAACCCATGAAGGTCAACTTCAAGGTGAAAATGAATGTCGCCCTTGAACTCCTCGTTGAAATTTACTTTAGGAATTCACTTCAGAACTTTTTTGAAAAATATTTTACCTGAGGAAATATTCAACCGTCCCGGGACTTTTTAGATACCCTGTATAAGAGGTTCACTCTTTATTTTATCGCCGACTGGTAGGCAATCACCCAGTGGGTTAGAAGTGTAAAAAGAATAAGATGGATTTTAAGCTGCATCATTTGGGATTGTGTGGAAAGTGCCTTTCGAACGAGTATAAGAACTGGGTCAATATTGCACTTAATTCATAGTTTTAAATACATTTTTGGATGACTGCAAACGCATCGTCATTCTGAGAATTAAAAACACAATAAATAGTTTGGGTAATATAAAGTTTTGTGTTGGATTTACTGGGGCTTTTAAGGAAAGAGTGGGCAGTGAAGAAAAAATAGAGGAAAAAGTGTTGGTACTAAAAATGACCCCATTTTGAAACCTCAAACATTGGTGGATGGTTTGAAGAAAAAGTCAGAGAACATATTCACTGAACATTTTTTGGGCGAGCTGCTCGCCCACGTGGTAGAGCTGCAGGGCCAAATGCGTCGCGCGCTGCTCGCCTGCAACTTGGTATACATTCTCTCTCTGATTGGGCACGCTGTGTTCCCACATTGGAACAGCTGTAGTCCCAACAGTATTTGTACAGTAACGTTCCCTTTCGTCGGGAGCACGGAATCACCAGGCTGATTTTCGCGCGGTGTTATACAGTTATAGTTTATACTCGTGGGGTAATTTCATTCTCTTTTGGGGGGCTGCTGCGTTCCCAACATACAGGAAAGGATCTGCTCGCATTATGGGTACTATAGCTTACTTAATTGTGGTCTGGCTGCTGCACCAATCTTCGTGGTAGCGCTGCGTTGCCGCTAAGAAGACAGCTGCTTGCCCACATTTTTGTAAGTGTTCAAGCTAAAATTGATAAGCTAGAAATAACAGATTCGGGTTGGAGTTTGATAGAAATCGTAAACTTAAGGGTTAATATTGATAGATACGCACATTTTCAGGTTGGGTCTTCAACTTTCATTGCATTACCTGATTTTATACAAAAAATGAACAGGTTGTGTATAAATGTATATGGATTTGAATTTGACGAATTTAGTAAGAAACAGGAAATTGTTCCAATTTTTTTAAGCCACGAAAAATCTACCAGTCACCTTACTATAATTGAAAATACTAAATTTTAGTCCGATATAGAATTCTCTCATTTTGCTTTAATAAAAAATCTATCTAGACAAGTGAAATCACAAATAACAAAAGCAAATTGCTCCACATACTTTTTTAAAAGGTGTTTGTGTCACTTTAAATTTGAGAAATATTTTGAAAAAAATACAGTTACGTTTTATAATCTTAATGACAATTTCACACTTATACTTCCCACAGAAGAGGATACCTTTTTAAAATTTAAAAATTATAAATATAAAGAGAGGGTTCAATTTGAAGTATATTCTGATATAAAGTCTTTGTTAGAGCCTGTTACCAATAATCAAGAAAATGTTTATCAGAATTATACACCTTCAAGTGTTGCTTATTACACAAAATGCAGTTTTGATCATTCACAATCTGAACCTCAAGTTTATTTTGGAAAGCACTGCATCACTTGTTTTGTCAATGATTTGAAAAAGTTAGCTGAGAAAGTAGATTCTGATCTTGAAAATCCAGTGCCAATGGAACTCTTAATATTAAAGCAAGAGCATGATTTTCAAAACGCAAAAGTTTGTCATATTTTCGAATAATATTTTAACAAAAATGATGTTCAATATCGTGATCACGATCATTTCACAGGTAAATATCATACCCCTAGTCATCATAGGTTTCACATGAATTACCAAGATACACATGTAATTCCTATAGTATCTTATAATCGATCTGTCTACGACTCTCATTTTTATTAAAGAATTGACAACAAGCTTTGAAGGTGATATCTCATTATGAAGATTTCTACCAGTAAAGGAGGAATTTTATTCTAAATTATATGATGAGGGTATCTCAGATGAAGATTCTAATCATGCCTGCAGGGTTTGAAAAAAAATTAATTAAAAAAGTTAGGAAAATAATCAGATTTATATTTAAAAAATTATGTTTTTCTTTTAGCAGATACTTTGAAAGTGTTAGGTGTCGTTGTAATAAAACTTATAATTTAGACCCATTGCATTATTATACAGCACCTGGCCTTTCCTTTGATGCTATGTTAAAATGTACTGGAATTGAACTCGATTTATTATCAGATGTAGAAATGTTATTACTTATTGAAAGTTCCAGCAGAGGTGGTATGTCTCAGTGTTTCAATAATGCGAAAGAAAATAAATAATAGATTCATGGGGTTAAATTTTAATCCATTGGAACCAGAATCTTACATCACTCATTTTGATATTAAAAATCAATACGGCAAAGCTATGAATCAATATTTACCCTACAGTGATTTTAAATGGTTTGCCAATTTTGAAAACGAGCCCAATTTCTTCATCATTGCCGATTAATAATTAATTCCGAAATTAATAATTAATTAATTAATCCAGCGTTTTTAAAAATTTGCTTCTACTAGAATCCATGAAAACGTAATTTTCCATTAAACTTGTAAGGGCCAAAATTTTGTTTTTATCAATCTCAACGGCATTGAATTCGTATCTTGCCTCTTCAAATAAATGACATATTCCACATTTAACTAAAACAGTATTAGTAGCTGGATTTCCATTAGTTTTACTTAATCTTTCTTGAATGTGAAGTGAACTCCTGCTTGGTAACACACAATGATCTTGATTTTGAACGGAAATTAGCATTTCATCACTGTTTTTAAGGGTTGCGGAGGCGTAGGGTTGATGTGCATGTACTAAACAATGAGCAAGAGATTCTTCGAAAAGATGCAAGCAAAAAAAATCTAAACTTTTTCATTCTCTTCTTTTTGTGAGTGGCGTGACCTAGAAACCCAGCCTTGTCAGCAGCAGCACGTTTTGAGGTGTTATCCGTTTGACAGCTAGTTGTCTGAGTGTTATGATTTCTCCACAAAATTTAACCAAATGTCCGTCTTGATCAACTATAAGGAGTTATATATGCTCTATTGTTTTGATGGTGATCGGCAAGTAAATGATGTACGATGGGACTTCCACTATCTTATATCCTGGTGGTACAACGAGAAAAAAATCATGAACAGTGTGCACTTTTTGACCATTGATGTACGCTTCTGCAATTATGTTACATTCAAATCTAAGAGCATTTATTTTAATTATGGATACTGGTTAATCAGGTTCATGATGTTCATTAGGTTCCAATATTGTTGGTGTAAATGTTAAAAAACGTGCAATTGATTCTAATTTTTCAAAATATATATATTGACTGCAATATATTTCATTCCGCAATGTATTGTTGTAAGGCTTGGGATAAATTTCAATAACCCTTTTCACTTAAATATTATGTAGATAGCGCTGTATATGACCTACTTCATAACTCCCTGTGGGTATTTCGATTATTTCTATACCCACCTAGAATTTTTTGTTAACCAATGTCTACACTGGCAATTGAGTTAAAGGTTAGAAATTCAACAAGACTAAGAGCGTAATTTTTGTATGGAGACAACTCAATTGGAGGAAAATACTGCTTTTCAATTGAAAAAGTGCGCGATAATGTTAGCGTCAGTGAACTATCCATGATGACGGCTAGTCTTTGACTGACTTGAAATTATAAATCTCTAGATTTATATAGATTATACATGCTTTGAGATTTTAATTGATTACATTAAAATTTAAGACATAAATGTCCACATACAAATGTACCATAACTTTGATACCTTTCATTATTATATTTTACGCTACCAACACCTAGATACTTAAAGAGATTTAAAGATGGCCTGAGGTTACCAAAGCTATCAAAAATAAATAATTTTATTGTTGAACTTTTTAGACGCAACCCAATGAGTTTCTTAATTTTTTGTAACATCAAGGTTAATAATAGCACTTGCATATTTATCTGGCCCACCGTCTGGTAACCCATTACGCATAAAAACACCTCAACAATCTTTAATTTTCCCCACAGAGATGGCTTCCATTGCTTTATTATAACGCCTTCTTCCTTCAAGCTGTCGTTTTGCAGCATTTGAATCATTAAGACCTTCAGCTATTTCCGCAGCTCCACCAGCTAGCGCACCAGTAGCACTTAGACCACCAAAGATGGGTATAAGAAAGGGTATAAAAACACCCACTTTCTATGAAGCTGGTAAAATTCGAGGTTTCTGTACATGTCTTTTTCCGCCAGTTTTTTTACGGCTGCACGTGCTCTGTGCACAACCTCTGAGAGCAGATTTAATGATAGTTCAAGCATCATTACTTGGCATCATTGCTTTTTTTAGCTGCTATCACTATTTTTTTAGTGTGGTATTAGACCTTTTAATTTTGAGATCCATACCGAAATTTGATATATTTTTCATTGCACTAGCTATTATTCCCCAAGCCGCTGCTATCGTGCTCCTTACAAGCAGCGTCAATAGGGTTAATTCCAGGATCACCTGGAGCAATTCGTTTTTCCAATTTCGTGCCTGGTCCACAGTACTGGTATCCAGACAAATGTTACTTTACAGGAAGATTATTAATGGTTTTATTCATCAGACCTCAGCCACGTCTTGCTACTTTCGAGAATCGCTTACGACTGACTATAGGTTTGTCTCCGTAAACAATCATATCTGTTTGAGAGATACTTTCAGACTAAAGAGTGAAACTACATAAACCTGACATTTGTTAAACCTGACATTTGGCACGGACATTTTTTACCAAACAGCGTACGAGCAATATTTTGTGGACCTTCCAACTGTGGAAAAATAAATGCTTTGTTTGCTCTATTAATACACCTAAATGGATTGAGATTTAAAAATGCTTACGCTTACTCTAAATCTTTAAATCAACCAAAATAGAAATTCTTAGAAACAGTTCTTCACTTGATAGCTGGCGTTGAATACTATCCTTCTAATGAGCAAGATGATGTTATAATACCAAGTAAAGCTAATTAAAAGTCAGTGTTTGTATTTGATGATGTAGCTTGTGAAAAGCAAGCTAATATAAAAGCATTTTTTTAATGGGTAGGTACCAGTACGTTCACTATTTCTATTTGAGCCAGACATATGCTCGTATTCCTAAACATCTTATACATGAAAATGTTAATTTGCTTGTATTGTTTAAATAAGATGAGATGAATCTGAAGCATATATATGATGATCATGTGAATAGTAACATGCCTTGTTCACAATTTCAAAAGGTGTGTTCAGCTTGCTGGTATGATAAGAATGGATTTGTTGTAATCGATAAGGATATGACTCTAAATCAAGGTCGATGTATAAAAGGTTTTGAGTGTTTTGTTATTCTGGAAAGGCAATAAATATAAATCGAATGACTACATAGAGACAGTTGCACTTTGAACACTACGGCATTAACATGTCTACACGTGAGGAGGGCTTTCATAATCAAAAACATATTTTGAATAAACATGCTCAAGTTAGTGAAGGGATTCGACGAGACCATAGATTACTAAAATTGGTAAAGAAACCTTTGATCAGGCATTAACTGATACCTTTGAGCCCATCATTATACCACTTGAGAAAATAGCTTTGTTTTGAAATTGTCGAAAGAATTGATCCAATCGGAAATGAAGTCAAGAATAAAATGAAATGAAGAGTGAATCTGAAGACGAATTTCGGGAAGAGTTTCAAAATGAATGTGAAGAGCAATATGATCAAGATGATGAAACGTCATTCTGATCAGCATACGATTCTGAGACTTTAGGGGATTTAGAAACATAAGCACGCTTTTTATCAAATGATATAGCAATTGATTATCTTTAGAAGTTGGGAGAGTGTAGGAGAGATATAGATAATGTTTATAGTGGGTTTTCTTGAACGTTTGTTTAAAAAGATACCAAACAGTACTGTTATAAATAATGAAGACCTTGAGAATTATAAAAAATATTGCAATTTGAAAAAATTTACATCGAAATAATTATAAAGTAGATGGGGAATTTCATGCTAATAAATATTTCAAATACACAAATTTTATTTAAAAAAAACTAATTCTCCTTCGCCTTTTGAAAACTAACAAGACACCAATTGAAAAGCGCTCTTCATTGGGTAAAGGTTTAATTTCAAAATATATGATTGGCACAGAGGCTAATAAATTAGACTATATTTATTGGTGCGATCTAAATAAATTGGTTGATACATTACGTTTACTTTTAGCATCTCAAGCAGGTGGATATCCAAGTCATACAAATGAAATTATGTCAATTATTGACGAATTATAAGAGGCTGGAATTTATTCCTAATGAATTCTTTGTCAATATTTCGGTCAGTTTTTGGCAAGTCAGGGTCCACAAGGATTTAAATAAAAATTCACCACCGATGGGCATTATGAGTTCAGAAAGAAGATTTCGTATAGTGTAGCTAGTAAGTAGATAGGCAGGGAGAGTTCTGAACACAAATTTTCCGTACGATTAGCAAACTGGCTACTAGAGCGCAGAAGGCTGTGAGATGGGTTTCGCTCCTTATTTTGACGTACGAATCACAGTGTTGTATCCGATTCCCACTATCGATGTTAAAAATCAATCATTGAGTCCAGAACAGACAGTATCGAAGACAGTCCAGAAGACAGTATCGAGTGAGGGTCATCGTATTCGAAGCTTTTTGGAAATACCATAAATCATATGTCACCTTGTCGCCTTGTCACCTTGAAAGACTCATTTCACACCATACGTTGATCAATTCCCTCTTGCACGCTAAAACAAATAACCCTGAAATTTCTTCTAGAAGCTTCCTAAGTCAATCAACTCACCAAATTTTTACATTTATCCTGAAAAATATTTACCGCCATTGATTAATTCTGAGAAATCTGTCTTGTACACTAAACATATGTGATATCAGCTATCCCCGGATTTGAGGGTTTTTTGTCCCAAAATAATATAATTTATATTACATTGAAAATTGTCAAGATATGCTATCACCTCAGTGATTTTCATTGTTGCGCACTGACACCATATAAGTCAGAGATGAAATTAGATCTATTTGTTAATATAAATAAGAAGGTGTTGATAATGTATGTAGGTCATAACTTATAAGACTTTTAAGAAGATTTTGATGGACATACGATTGCGAGGATTTATTCCTATTAACAAATGGATACATTTTTTTATTCAAAGATAATTTTGTGAAATCTGTAAGATTGCAGAAGGCCTTGCGATTAAGCGTCTCGAACAATATCAACAGATAATTGAGAGGTCCTGTTAGGTACAGTTGATAAATGTAACACATTTAGAATTTTATAAAGACACAGCTAGGATTTTAAATAAACTATTTGAGATGAAGTACATATGATTTGAAAGCTCTTATTAGAATTTATAAAATAAATCAGCTAGATAAATATCACATTAGACTGAGAAACGTTGAAATCTCTTTTACATAATGGAGTAAGCGGTTGAAAAGATTCAATTTACTTACTTGACACATTAAAACAAAGCGTGATAAATGATAAAATAAGTTTAGCATTAAGACAATATAATGAAAGGAAACTGTGAATAAAATATTAATAAAATGGTACGCTGATAACGTGAACCGCAACTTTCTTGAACACTTAAATCAACATTTAGTAAAATAGAAATTAAAACATACAAAAATTAATATAGTAGTTTATAGAAAAATGAGAAAGGTATATTGCTTCCTAGCTGACTAATTTAATTCAAAGGACAAACATTTTTTCTATAATTTTAGAACATTATGCCAAAGAGGGAGACATTTCTTCATAGATACATACAGTAAAATTATATGTAGCATACATAAGCTAGAGAGAGACGGAGAGAGAAAGTGGTATGCATTAAAAAAATGTTTTGATTAAATTTATCATGAATGATACAAATAAATTCCGCAGTATTAAAATTTAATGCATGGAATCTGTGAATCAAACATTAGAAAAAAATGATACAGTGACGACATGAACATCTACCTTCCGTTACACTTAAATAAAAATTGAGTGATATAGAATATTTAAAAAATACCAAAATTAATATAGTATATAGAAATCGAGGATGATATATTGCTTTCTAGCTAACTAATTCAATTCAGAGACCATAATAAACCTATCGTACTGATACTCTACAGTTATAATGGCCAATGCTATTTTTGCAGAATATTCTTAATGGCGTCATCAAATTAGTACTGCGTAATTTCTGAAGAGAATTTTTTCCAGAAACAATTTTTAAGTTATTTTCAATGATGCATAACATTTTTTGACGCTAAAAAAAATATATATTTCAAGAGCGTTCAGATGTGTCGATTATAACTGAAAAACTTCTAGAAAATTACGGAAAAAATGGAGATATATTAATATGAACTATTGATTACGTATATTAAAATATGCTATTATATTTAACAGCTGGAAATCTTGTTTCTTTCCTAGAGCCAACATTTTTGAAACTGTAGTTAAATAAATCCATTTGAAGGGGTAAGGATTTCTGGTTAACGGAAAATTGGATATATAGTTGATTCAACTATTCAACTGAGTAAAAACAACTTTGTTTCACTAAGACGGGAATCTGGATTAACAAAGATTACCATAGAGTACGCCATCATCAGATAGGCAGATAGTGCTTCTAGTTTAAATAGAAGAAGAAGAGGGGGAGCAGGAGGAGGAGAAGGAGGAGGTTAATAAGGAAAAGAAGGATTCGATAATGATGTAGTTAAGTGGGTACTGAAAATATTAAATTCAGATGTAAAAATGAAATAGCACATCGGTTTCCAAACAACATAAAAAATTAAAGAATCTGTAGGTTATATCTTGTTTCTGTGTACTGGTGTATATCCACTCACGCTGCTGCATTCTCCTCTCAGCTTGATAAATCATCATCGTCAAATAATATTGACTTTATTTATGTCTTAAATCAACATTTAATAATAAGGAAATCAAATTTAATAATAGTAATGTTTATACTTAAGTATGAATGATATTAAAATCTGCTCTTATTTTATAGTTGCAAATAATTATTTTCTTCGAAGCCACATTTAATTGTAGTAAAAGAAATCCAGTTAAACAGATAGGGATTTCTAATTATTAGAATCGTAAACATATTTTTGACTCCACTATGTTAACTTCGTAAACGAAAATTTAGTTTAATTAACGAGAGATCTTTGGTTAATAATAAATATGATAGAGTGCATCACTATCAGTTTCGATGCTTTTCATATAGTTGTAGGCAAATCTCTCCTGTGGAATCTTGAATTATTCTAAAACAAGTTAAATAAACTTTCAAAATGTATGTACAATAAGGAGAAAAGAATAGAAAAGGAGGAGGAGGAAGAAGAATAAGAGAATTAGGACGAAGAGAAGAAGAAGAAGAAGAAGGAGGGTAGAGAAGTATAATGTAGTACAATCAAATCATCGAAGTGTTAGTCTCAATGATTACAAAATTAGACTTTCACTTAAAAAGATACTTAGGAATTTCAGAAGTTTTCAAGTATTCAAGGAGTCGTAAATATCTCTAAATCTCAATCAATTTTTTCTGAAATGTTGTGAAATCGAGGATAATAAAACTATATTTATTCAAAACATTTTCCAGATACTTTTTGAGCATATCTAAAATTTTTAAAAACCTTGTTTAATTTTATCATGAATATTAGGCAAATTATATTTATATAACCTTACAGCAAACAAAGAAAATTTGAAATTATATATTCGAAATATTTATTTTGTCTTAAAAATTATTTTTCCCTTCAAATTATACTGTCACGTCACAGCGATTCGAGATTGCGGTGGTAATATATTAAGAAAAATGTACTCTTGTTAGATTGGAAATATTTGTTCTTGAACTCTCGAGCGGCAAAGAGATCAAGTATGTGGGAACTTGCTTGGTCTAAAGAGTTGAAACTCACCTTGCTTACATTTTGTATATGATGAAGGAAGCAGGATTTGGGCAATAAATTGGGAAAATATAAAGGTAAATTCGGTTAACACAATAATTATTTACTTACTAATACATGAGTTGCCTGCTGGTGGTATACAATTTTCCTTCATCAGGGGGGCCGCTTTCACAGTACGTAACAGTCAAGGAATTCAAACAATTAACCCGAAAACGCGTTTTCAGCTCGGTTGAGACTGCTGAATTCGAATAGTTAGTGCCTGACTTTCGCGTAGTGTCTTAGGACGTCCCCGACAAATTTTATGTTATAACCGAGCTTGTCAAAATAGAACTGAAGTCCTGGTACTACGGAAAATCGGTAATCACTCCCTGTGACGTCAGAGTCTTCCACCCCACTCGAGGGAAACTGGCTTAAGAGGGATGGGGTTATAAAGTGGAGGTGGAAGGAAGGAAGGGTGGAAAAATTTGAGGATAACAATTTAGAAGAAGAGCCAGATGTCGAGATTTAGGAAACGTTGAGTGAGAAAAGCTTATTGTCCGTTATTGAGATATTTGTAGAGGAAAATCACCAAGGGATACTTTTCGAGGTTTTGGGAGCTGATGGGGATTGAGTTTGTACGTATGTTGGGAAAGAAAAATTGAGAACCAGGTTTGGTCATGATTTTATAAAAAAAACTTTTGGCTAAACAAAAACTGAATTGTACAAATATATCAGGAAAGCTTGGTACTTTGTATGTATGTAAATAAATGTTTTTTTGTCATATAGTATGTGCCTAATCGATTATCTCTTTGCTCTTTTATGCAAAAGAATATTGGGTTTACTCATTCCGGCTAAGATTCTATATACTTCTGTCTTTATTATGTGTCTGTTTATAATCCCACGTAAACATATTTCTGGGTTATGTACATATTATTATGTCTCTGTTTTAATCGCATATAAGTAACAATATACGTGTGTTTATTATATGAAGGTTTTTTTTTTATAAAATAAAATAAAATTGTGTGAAAATTGAAAATTTTTTAAATTTCAACACATTCCTTTCCAACCTGAATAGTAAGTAAGATTAGGATAATAAATTTGCGTTGAAATTAGTTCTCGCTTTTTCCAATTCAATCAGTTACATCCTGTGTTCATAGGCAAACTATTCTCTTTCTTTATCAATCATTCCTTCAAATTTTTTAGACACGTGCCTACTTTTCCATTTCGCATATTTACTATCTTCTCGTTTTCTATTTTTTCTATAACTTCTCTTAATCCAACCCCCCCCCCCCCCCCCCAATGCCCATTTTCAATTTATTTTTCACCTTTATTTCCTTCGTACACCCACCGCGCTTTGTATCTCCACGTTTTTATGTCGTGATCACTGGAAATTGTTTAGAGCTTCTCTCATATCACACTTCCAGTTCCACCATCAGCTTTCTTACTCTTTCTTCTGCCAGAATATAGTCTATTGCGGTATCCACAATACCCGCGTATTTAAATTCCCTTTCTTGCTTCTATCTGCTATTGTCGTTACAAATAAACCATCCCGCCTCGCCCAATAAGTCCAGTAGCCGCCTAAGGCTCTCCTTTTCTGTATCCCACACTTCTCCGCCTTGTTCCCAGTCCACGTATGCAGGTCCCCCTATCAACACCAGCTCTTTCTACATCTTCTTTCACCATTTCCGTATTTTCTACCACCCTCTATCTACTCCTATTCACCTGTAAACGCATACAACATCCACAACCACTTTTGCTACTTTTTTTTTCTTCTCACCATTGTCCCGTTCTGTTCTTCCATATACTCTCCTTATCTTCTTCTAACACAATTTCTTTTATCAACTTTGGCACCATGCTCCTAATTCCTCTCCCTTTCTCATCACATTCCTCTAATCTTTCTCATCCTTCCAAGTTTCACTCATCATTATTGCGTCCCATTTTTTCGATTCCCCCCAGAAACCTTTATCCTTATTTTTTGATCTTGAAACATGTCAGAACTCCACTTATACGTGTCTATCCTCACATCCAGTCCTTGTTATTAGCCCTTATTTTTTATTTTGTGAACCCCGACGCGTTTCCTTCTTTCTCATTTTCCTGTTCCTTTTCCTCTTTTCCTTGCTTTGTTTGTTAAGCTCTCAATTCTTTTATTTCTTAGTCACAAATCCAAATCTCTCCGTTTACAGAAATTTTCTTTCACCCTATTATTACCCTGCTACCGTTCCTTCTTTCCTCGCATACCCTTCGCTCAATCAAGTATTGTCTTTTCATCCCTGCCAGGTCAGATTTTCTTCTATTCTCTTTGTTCTTTCTTTCAACAACTTCTTTTGGCCCATTATTTCATACCTATCCACCTCACACCCTAATGTAATCAAAAAAATACTTTCCCTTCCGCCCTTCATTCCTTCTAATCTCTTTACCCCTTCCACCTTCATTTTTGCTCCTATATCTTTTAGTGCTCTCCTTCTATTCGCCTTTTGATCTCTGTTAATCTCTGCTGATTTTCAATCTTCTACCTTTTTACCAAAAATTTATCTTTTTCGGCTTTCCTGAAGCATTCCACATGTCTTCTCTTAAAATCCCGTAAACATTTCTTGAATCTTTCTCAGCAAACTCCCTTCACTATTCTCTGTTACCGGCGTTACCTCGTTAAAATAGATTTTTATAAAATTCACATTTTTCTTTCAAGTAGGGCTTATTACCATAGAACTTCAATAAGTTTCGCGGTATCACAATAAAAAGTTTTTATATTAATATTTTAAAAATGAAGGCGCTTTAGCAACAGCTAAAAAACATGCATGTAAGACATTTTCGCCAGTATACTAAGAAATAAATTTCCGATGTAATGTGTATTCTCATTTTAAAAGGAACACTTACATTTCTGTATTTAATATTTTTACTTATTTGAATTACAAGATTGCCCTACGATATAAATTTTCCTCTTATTCTATTCACATTTTTCTTATAAGTCGCACTTTCTGTTACTGTATAAGCTAATCTATCCCTAATCATATGTCTTTGAGTCAAAAAGTATTAATTAAAGTTCAAAAATATACATTTGCAGCACCAAGAAAATGTGGCAGCTCCTTGAAGAATACTACCCTAGAATAATAGGAGGAGTTTTTAAACGTTTCAAAAATATTCAACTGCAGAAATTGGATAAGTGAGTTTCAGATTACTTCTTTATAAGAATACTTATTTTCATATCACTGACTGATTTTTGGCATAAAGCTAGAAAAATCAGAAAACAAACCGTAATTTCAAAACGAAATCTTAAACAATCAAATGAGGCGTTTTCCCGAAGAACGACCTAAGATCAATTTGGCCTTTTCGAGAAAAAGCGATTTGAAAATTCAACAATGTACTACTGATCGTTAAATATAACCAACCAATTTTTTTTTAATCATTGCAGAACTACTAAAAATATGTGTTATATCTATAAAAATACAAGAATAAATTATTAGTAAGAGATATTTATTTATATAATTTTATTTTATGGTATAAACAAACAAATAAATGTTATCTTTCTATTTATTTATCAGAAAAAGTTATCAAAAATAATTAAAATAATTTATTTTCATAATCAGTTTCTAAATATAACTCATTACACACTGCATTTACGCAAGCTGCAAATATGTCTTCATAAAATTGTCTTTTAGTTGGTTTGAGAAAACGTAATTAAATCAAAAGATTATTCTTTTTAGGTTCATTGATACTAACTGGAGGTAATTTTTCAATAGCTAAGTTCCCTTAGTTGCAAACATCTGCCTTATTTGTTAAATAGGTGAAACATTAATTACTGACACTGTATTTATTTTAAGCAAACAAGACTTTAGTAGGCTTGAATATTAACTGAACGTACTTTTGAATTTTAAAAACAGAAATATTCGAAAAGAGATGCAGACATTTCAGCTATAAAAGGACTTGGGTTATTTCGTGCATGCATCCTTTATATTACATTTAAAAGATATATCGCTTTAAAAAAGTGAAAGACACGGCTGCACTGATTGACTCTCACGACTGAAGCACTGGAGCCGTGTCAGCTTAATCGAGCAGGACACTACGCGGGCGATAATATGGTAGCCGCGTGGTTTTAAACACTCAAAGTTTGCTCAAATATTTATTAAATGTTATGAAACTTAGTATATAAATATTTAGGGACCTTGCCTAGCTATTAACAAGTCCTCTCGAAAAACGGTCTAAGTCGCCTCAGTTTGTTCTTCGAGCGATCGCCTCAAATACTTCGGATCATAGTTAAATTATCTATCGTGAACACTTAAAAATAGTTTGTAACATTTATTCAAACACAATTAAATATTAATTCGTGCAAATTACAATTAATCGAAATGTCGGTTAGGAAGTCGAAACACGAGGCGAGCCGTTATTTAATCCTATATTTCAATTAAAAGAATCCGGTTCGACCATCCAGCTTCTCGCAAAACAAATATTCATACCATTTCCTGGGCTTTCTTCTCAGGTTAAAAAATTATCTTATATCGAGAATAGATTCTTCGGATATCCTTTGTTTTTCTCGCGAACGGATATTCTCGTTACGACAAAAAGAAAAACAGTGAAAGTACAACATAGCGGTAGAAATGCATGAGAACCGAGATTTACGAATCGAACTCGTCGCCTCATCAGTGTTGTCGTCGGGATTGCGTGGGCAGATATCGCAAGCTAAGCGAGTTCGCAGACCGGTTTCGTAGTTTAATAATTTCATTTTTTTTAGGAAAGCATCCCTTTATGCAATCGAGAATACATAATTAACCTAAAGTCCGAAAGCGGCGTAACCTTAATATTTGAACCTTTCTATAATAGTTTATTTCCAAGTACTGTGCCTTCTGTGGGTGGCAATAGTCTCTAAGATATTTTCGGTGTCATCTAGGCTAATTATAGCTTCCTTCAGTTCTTCGTGTGATATTTCTTTCGGAAGTTGTACTAATTTTTGTTCTAACTTCTCGAAGTCTTTTTATTAAAAATTTATTACGTAGGTTACATTTAGTACTACAATATAACGATTTATTAAAGGTACGGAAGTTTCCTTGTGTAGGAGGTAAGCTGACTGATTCCGTTTGTTTTTCGAGTATATTTTAAATAAACTAGCTTGGCAAGATTCGCTCTCAATTAACTTGACATTAGGTTGATTTCTTCTATATATTTTATATACATCTTTCTGTTTACATTTATTAATGATTTGTCTGTCAGTTGGTACTTAAGAGTCTCAGTAATTATTGATCATTTCATAGTCGGGGACTATTGACATGTGGACTTTATTTTGTTGTATCGGGATAAGAATTATTCTTTGGAAAGAACCTTCCTCTTTCTCAATTACTGGTATCTCCAGTATACTCCTATATGTACAAAGGTCTTGGAATACTGCTACGTAGCGGGTATTGATGTCTATAATGTGCTGGTAAATCTTTATTTTATGGTCAAAGTGGTAGCGCGTACTTTGAGTTGTTAGATGTTAAAACTAGGAGATGAAAGATCCTGTGCTTTTCGCCGTTTATCGAGTTGATCGCCGTTTCAATATCGTCGTTTGTTTCATCTAATATTATTGCTCCTAATACTAATTTTGAGTTAACAAAACTATCCTATCTTGCAGCTTTCAGTCCGTAAGTAATGTTTCCTACAAACTGTTTTTCGGCATTCAACCTGGCAGCGATCCAATTATGATATATTGATGAGGAGTCTAAGTTTGATTTGAGTTTTTTGTTTGATTTCACAGGATTCTAGCTATATTTCTTTATCTCTATAAATTGTGTCGAATTCGTTGTTGATTTATTTCATTTCGGATTTTCTCAATGTTTCAAACAGAGTTTTGCATATATCACTCACAAAATTCGATAATCCTCTTTTTTGACGTTGCTTGCCTAATAATGTGTGCAGGATACTGTTTTTACGATTTGGTTTGTTGTAGCGTGACCTAATAAATTGGACTTTATAAGAAGGTGTACATTTCTTGTTAAGAAACAGTTCTGACAGAGTAATGGTAATGTCGATGGCCCTAATGCGGTTTTCGGTGGATGTTATATTGATAGCTATAACCATCTTACACTTTTCATGAAGCAAGTGTGTTAGAGATATAGAATGCACAACTGTGATCGCTGCGCCATCCATGTGTGAGAGGGATTTTTCGTAACTCCAGTCAGTCTGAGATGATCGCTCGTCCATGTTAGATATAATAAACGACTGTTTTCACTACTCTGTGTGTCTATTTATTTAACAGGTTATGGGCCCAGGCAACCAGTTTGTAGAAAACGGAAATTTACACACAATCGGAGTCGTATAAAAAGTGAAAGTTTGAACCAAGCCAGCCTATAGTGCGAAAGTGCAAAAGTGTTCAAAATGGAGAGCGATTTGTTAAAAATAGCAAAACTGAAAAGTGTTGAAAATTGGAGTGTTTGGAAATTCCAGATTCGTGTAATTCTTCTGTCTCATGAAGTTTTTGAAGTTGTGGACGGAACAGTGACAAAACCAGCTGCTTTAGGAGATGAACCAACTGCACAGCAAAGAACAGACTATGCGAGAGATTTGAAAGCGTTCAATAAAAAGGACGGTGTTGCTCAAAAATTCATAGTAACGTCTATAGAAAGACAACCAATGACGCACATACTGAACTGCCAGTCAGCAAAAGAAATGTGGGATAAACTCCATGCTATCTACGAAAATCGATCAG
>NC_046659.1:7245131-7248649 GCF_010883055.1 Belonocnema kinseyi | reverse complement strand
TCAGGATGTAAATGGTTTCTCATACATGAGGCCCCATAAAAGGACCTAAGGCATGAATCGCATTTTATTTCCTTTTCGATATCTCCAAATACAATCCTACTTCCCTGATTACAGGGTGGAGATATGTGGCAAGCGTTACATTTTTCTGCGCATAAACGACTCTCAGGATTTTTATAAGCCTTGTTACAAGGTGCACAAAATTTTCGACTACCACCAGCCCCTATCAATGATAAAATAGGTGAAAAATGACATTTGGGAGCACCTTCATAGAGCAAGTAAATATTTTGCTTAACTATCTCTCCTTTATTTGTAATATCAGAAGTTCCGTCATAAAAAGCTTTCGCCTTTCCTAAACCAAAGCTATCATAATGATACACAATTATTGCTATCTGAGATTTTGACAGAAATTTTTGATACTGGACAAGTTCTGGAATACCACAGCCATTTAGAGGTATAATTACACCGGCGTCTAGCGTTAACCTATTAGCAGCAGTGCATTGATGCACACCACCTTTCTCGCGTTTTCGTCGCCAGTCATTTTGTAATTCAATGTTATATTTATTGGCCAACAATTTGCCTTTGGATATTGCCACTACAATGGACTGTGGTAAACAAGTATTTGCTTTACTCTCTATTGTCAATACGGAACGTTTCAAAATGTCAGATTGTAATTTAACGCGACCTTTACCGACTGGTATCTGAACACGTGTCATTTCAACATGGAAAGTATCATCGATTTCAAAACCTGTGGCACTCTGTACAACTTTTGCTACAAGATCCCACAGGTCTTCAAAAGACAGGTCTTTCAATGGAATGAAAGCCTTCCACGCTACACCTTTTCCAAATCCGTCGGACCAAAATACTAACCCTACTACATCAGTTGGTTCACACCAATTAATCAAATATTTAAATAATTCGCGAAATGCCAATTCGAGCCATTCCACAGGGTTATTTTTGTCAGGTGGAGAAATTTTAAATTTTAATTTTAAACCATATAAACCGAATTTTTGAATATATTCGGTACTTTCACTGATTTTACAAATAATTGGTGAATCTTTCATCCTCTCATTCCTACCTTGTGCATCGTCCAGGCTGAATGTTGCAGATATTTTTGGATCTCTGGAAGGTCCTGCAACCTGAGACGTACCAATATTCGTATGTGGTACTCTCAAGGGTTCACCATGCTGGGAAGATTCATACAGGCCAGGCTCCTGCTGTCCAGCACCGGCGTTCTCCTTGTTTTTTTCATTTTTTTGATCCAGGTTTCTTTCCTTTTTTCTTTCCTGGACCATCTTTTGCTGTTGCTCTTGCTTCTTTCCAATATTAAGTTTGGATCGGTTTTCAACATTTCACCGACTCTCCTCGATCTGCTTCATTTTTATTTTTTTCTCTGTTGTCTTCCGTTTTAACAACTTTGCCTCTGAATGCTTACGCTTAATTAAAATTTTTATTGCATCAGCCTCTAACTTAGATTGTTGTAGTTCTTGTTGGCGTTGAAGTTGTTGTTGTTGGGGCTTTTGTTGATGAATTTCTTGTGTCACCCCATCGTCACTTTCCAGATTTATTTCCAGAATTGGAAGTTTTGTAGTGTTACTAGCCAAGGCCTTGGTTTTTTTATTTCAAGGATCACGTTCCGCTACATCTTCTTCCATCTCATCGTCAATAACATAGACTGTCTGTGTTAATAAATTTGGCAGCTCTTTTTCCACGTCCTGCTGGCCTTTTCTTTTCTGGCTATTTTTTGAAGGGCATCTCCTTGTAGCCTTTTTAGAGTGGGATGTAACACCAGTTGCCCGTTTCCTTTTTTTCGACCCCTGTGTAGGTTTCGAGGATCGACGGAATTTCATTCTCTATGCATGATTCTGTAAACAAAAATTTTTAATTATTATTTGAAAATTATAAAAATCAAGAAATTTTCAATTTTGAAAGAGATTTTAATTTTTTTTAAATAATTATAAAAAAGCGAGAAAATAAATAAAATTGTAATGTATTACTAACCTACTGTTTCCTTTGCACTTTCTATTGAGATGTCCAATGAATGCCTCATTTTGATTGCTGCTGGGAGACATCGGACAAGTACCTCCTTGTTCTTTGTCTCCACTGCCACATTTATGAGTTTCACTAGGGCAGCAGAAGAAGTGCATTCAGCAAGATATACCTCCAAACCAGCCATTGCAGCTAGGTGTTCACTTATTGCATCAAGTGCAATTCGGGCATTGTTTAACGCACTGTCACACATTTTTTAAATTATGATTCGAGTTTTGAATCAAAAGCACTTCACTCACTTTTCTATGTAACACTTTTTAATCCAATTTTAAATTTGGGACACTTCACTCACTTTTTCTCTTAATTAACTTTAAACTTGGGAAATAAGGAATGACTATAAAAAGACGTCTGGTAATCTAGGGAACAGTGTTGCATAAGCAAAGGTAAGGTCTAGACTGATTTTTGGGAAACTGACTTTCTTGCAAGGAAAATGGGTCCATCCCCTCTCCTCTGTCTATGGTCACACCCCCAACACTCTTGTAAGGGCCCCTTAGAAAATCTATTAATAGACGTTCTCACAAATCCATACAACTTTCCAGTGTATTTATTATATTTTAAAACCAAAACATTTATTTATCATATATAAAAAATAATTCCATTTGATATATTTTTACAAAAATTTTCATAAAATAATTATTACATCATTTTAATGTTTAAGCCATTTTTTCTTACCTTATATATCATAATACTGAAGTTTTTGATTAGTTATTACTAAACTTATCTCCATTAGTATAATTACTAACCGAAATAATTACTTGATGCTGGTAATTTGTAAAGAGAAGATAATACTGAAGTGAATTAGTAAGCGATTGTTACTAATCTTTACTCAAAGTATATTTTAAAATATTTTACATAGATGAAACTGCTTAAAACTTAACTAAACTATTTTGGTTCTCTTTCTCCCATTTCATTTAACTTTTAAAAATACAACTCCTCCTACCCCCTTTTAACAATTTTCCCCCACTACCTAACTAATAACTTATCATAGTTCAAGATGCCTATATGAACCTTGTTCAGACACGTTTTAACCCCACTCACTACCTTATATCCAATCATTTTGATACATAAACTGTACCTATGCCTTTTTACTTATTAGTTCCTCTGCATCTCTGAACACAATAAGTACAATGTCTCAAAAAATGATAAAACAAACAGACTCAGACATTGAAGATATTATCACCTCACAATCTCTTAATAATTCTTCTCCAAGTCATAAAAGAAAAAAAGTTCACATGACAAAACTCGAGCCTTCACGTAGGACTACCAAACATCTTATCTTAACGACACTGTACGCTCTCAATAATTCCTGCAGTAAGAATGTGATTATAGGATTGGAACTACAGACCGATGGAAGTTTTGAACCAATTGTTAAAATTGTTACTAATAAACTACAGGGAATCACTTTTGGAGTTCCAACATGGACAACATTCCTGCAACAGATCAATATCATCGACGATTATTTTGAAAAGGAG
>NC_046659.1:7222526-7245031 GCF_010883055.1 Belonocnema kinseyi | reverse complement strand
GACGCGCACCCTCAAGTCGGTTGCAAACAGGTGTCCCATAGTGGCGAGGGCGGGGCCCACCACCATGGCGAGGGGGTCGGCGCCATAGTGCGGTGAAGGGGGAAAAGGAAAGTGGAGGGGGTAGTCTGTCCATAGTGGCCCGGTACTACTCAGGTCCCCTTATCAGAAGTAAAAATATATCAAATAAAGCTAAAATGGCAATACATAATTCCATATATGTACCGACAGTACTATACGGTAGCGAGACATGGACTTATCAAGAAAAAGATAAGAGTAAAATTAACGCGATTGACATGAGATTCATGCGCATAATATGCGGGAAAACCCTGATGCACACAAAATAAGTAGCGAGACAATTCTAAAAGAATGTGGTGCAGAAGAGACGCTAGTAGACACATGGGAAAGAAATCGGTTACGATGGTTCGGACATGTTGAGAGAATGCCAAATGAACGACTAACGAAACAAGTGTATCAAGGTAAAGTAAATGGCAGCGTGCTCAGAGGTAGACCGCGGAAAGAATGGTTAGAATGTGTGAATGAGACCCTAGTTAGAAGAGACATAAGAAGTCACAGAAACACAAGAGCCTGCATGAAAAAATGCATGGACATAAAAGAAGCTAGAGAAGTATACCAGGACAGGAAAGTATGGCGGCAAATAGTTAATAAAGAGTGTCAGTAAAGTTAATGACGCCTGAAACAAAAGACCTTGGCCACTAATGGACCCAAGTGGGGAATATTACATAACGACTTCATGAGGTTCTTTGCTTGGGGTGATTGCTAGAGAGATTGATCAGCAACCTGGGTCGGAGCGGTGTTGCGGAACGAGCGTGTCATTTACTTAAATAACACGAGAATTCTGGATCAATCTGAAAAATCTCTATCCCTTCCACACACTACTCCTTTCCCCTACAGAGTGAGTCACGCCTACCCCGAAAGGGAAATGGCTTAATGGTGTAATAATAATAATATTTTTGGCGTTCTCAAGCAAAAATAAATCGTTTTTTCATCTGATCTTGCTCAAATTATATTCATAAAATTTAGTTATGCATTAACATTTGTTAATTTTAAGATCAAATTATATAAATATGTTGACAGTGGAACAGTTTTGAATTTTAAGCGATTAAAATGAAAGTTCAACACATCTCTCATTGGTAATTGTTTCATTTAAACGCTAGAGCATTTACACGTACTGTACAATAACAGATTTAAGACAATGGAACTATTTTAATTCACGTATATAGTTGGAAATTAATGTTTGAAACTGAAATTTTAACTATTTCGTTTTTAATTCAAAATCTAGCTTTTTCAGTTAAATTAAAAATACAAATACTATAGCAGTTTGGAAATTCATGTTTCTGATCGAAAATTCTGGAGTTTAGTTGACAGAAGTTGGGTTGGAAAATTAACTATGTTGCTGAAAACTCGGGTTTCTAGTTTTTTCCAATAAGAAATCATTTTTTCCCTAAGAATTAAAGTATCATAAATAATATTAATATTGGTAAAACATGTAACTATTTTGTTGAAAACCCGTTTATTTGAGGTAGAAATGTGTTTTATAACTGAACACACAAGTATTCACGTTAAAGAGTCATCATTGAAGGCAACAGTTGATTTCTTCATTAGAAATTTCAACTACCTTGGTTTGGAAATTGATTTTTTGATTGAAAATTTAACTACATTCTTGAAAACACGTTTTATCATTTGATAATTAATTTTCTCCAATGAAAAGTTAACTGCAGGTTTCTAGTTGCAAATTAATCTATTTCAGTTTACAATTTAAGTACATAATTGAATGAAAATTAATTTTGCCGTTTGATAATTGAAACTATTCTCTTCATGATTTGTGTTTTTGGTTAAATAATAACGTTTCTAACAACATATTGAACTTCTCAAAATTTTGAATAAATATTCGTTACGAATTTAACTTTATTTTTGATAATTCATATATTTTCTGAAAATTTTTTCTTTTTGGTGTAAACTGAAGTGTCTTGGTTGGAAATTCAACTCCTTGTTTCAAAATTAAGGTAAATTGTTCTAAGTTAATTTTATTTTTAAAAAATGTAACTATTAATATAAAAAAAACATTCTTCTTGGTTGAAAATGTATTTTATATTAAAAATGTAATTATTGCAGTTCAAGGTTCATCATTTTATTTAAAAAGTAATTTCACGAATTGAAAATGCAACATTTTGTTGAAGTTCGTTTTTTTTAAGTGGAAAATTATTTTTTTAATTGAAAATGCAACTGTTTCATTTCTGGTAGGAAACTTATCTTCTTGATTGAAAATTAACCTCTTGGTTCTAAAAATGCATGTATTTGGTGAAAAATGAGTCTTCTAAGTTCTTATGTATAAAATTAAAGTACTTCATTAAACGTTGTACTATCAGGGTTAAAATTTCAGTTGATTGATTGAGGGGCTTAAGTATTTTGTTGAAATCTCTTTTTTCAGGTTAAATATTTTACTTTTTTAAATAACAATTTTCGTATTTGGTTTGTAAATTCAACTGTAGGAAGGAAAGTATAACTAAATTTTTAAAAAGTCATATAATTAATAGAAAAGTTCACAATTTTGTTAAAAATTAGTCTTTTGGATTGACAATTTATTAATTGTGGTAGAAAATTCATCTCTCTTGGTTCAAAATTCAAGGGACTTCCTACAATTTCGTCTGTTTGTCAACATTTTTCTTCTTTAGTTCAACTATTTTTCTAAAAATTTTCACTCTGAAATTTTGAAGATTCAGTAGAATGCAATCTATTTACGATAATTGAGCCGTAAGTTGTTCATTTTTAATTATCTGATTTATATTTGCTTCTTTTAAATAAATAGTGTAATATTGCCACATACTAAAAAATATATTCTTTTTCAATAAAAAGATTTCTAAATTGAATGAAGGTTGAAAATAGTTTCTATAATTGCCAGAGATTTTATGTATAACTGAAAATCATTAAAACTAACAAATTTGAAATACTCTTAATTTGAATGATTAGAAAATTGTACTAATTTCCAGCAGTGACGGAATTCCTAACTACAGGCCTCGGACTCATAACACTATTAAACTATTTTACACTTTTTTGAAACAATGACACTATTTTTTTACAATTTCGAAAAAAATTAGATGAAATACACTATTTTCAAATAAAGTCCAATTTTCAACTGAACAAAATAATTTTCAACAAAATGCATAAAATTTTATCTGAATATTTGAATTTTCAACTAAGATAAATTTCTATCAAAAAAGGCTAATTTTTAACAAATTACATACGTTTTCTACTAAATAATTTGAACAATTGATGAAATTTCTGTACAAAATTTACATAATCATTTTTTCATTTAATTTTTTCTAAATAAATTTAATCGCATTTACAATTTAAAATTCTATAATTTCAGCAGCTTTCACTTTAAAACATTCAATTTAGTTTACAGTTAAAAATTTAAAAACTTGAATCACTTTGAAGTTTGAACTGAGAATTATTTTTATTTGTAAGTTAAAATTTTCGAATAATTAAATTTTGGACACCATAATATTAGCTTTGAATCTTTAATGAGATCTACCTTTTTTCATATCCTTAGACCAGGGTTATCCACAATCCACAGGTGCAGGGTGACCCAGGATCGCTCGAACTTTTTGAAGATCTACCAATTTTTTACATTCTCATCATTTATGATTGAGAAAGTATTAGAATTGTCGGAAATTTGACATCACACTTTTCCAACGGATCTCCACGTTTCGAGACCCCCTGAATCCGAAAATCAGGTTTTCACGATGGCGTATGTCTGTCCGTCCGGCCATCCATCCGTCCGTAAACACGATAACTCTCGAAAAAATTAATGAATCAAATTCATCTTTTGCACACTTTTTTAGGTCCTAAAAGAAAGCACGAGTTCGTGAACCAGTCATTTCTGACAAAAATTCAAAAAGTGAACGCATTTTGAAAATTTTTGAGACAACTTTTTTCTTAATTTGAAAATTCTATGCACGGATATTTCTATTATTAAAAATAACAAACAATTTATTCTCATGACTTTTTTCGATAAAAAGAAAATTCTCAGAGTTATAGCATTTTCAAAATTTTTTTAATCAACCGAAAATCAAAATTTGAAGCTGAGACACGCACGATATGAAAAAAAGTCAAGAGAAGAAAAATATTTCTTTTTGAAATCCCTACAAGATTATCATAACCAATTTTTGGATTTTCTTCAAAAATCGAAAATTCAAATTTTTATTGCACAAAAAATAATGGAAAATAAAAAATTCCATTTTTTGGACAAACTATGTAGGATACAAAAAAAGATGAATTAACAAAAATGGTTATCCCAAAAAAGATCTACAATTTCGTTAAGAATCACTTCTTGATAGGACGCGTACTTTTTGTTTTATTCGTGAAAAATAACGTTGAAAATAGTAAAATAAAAAAAATGTGTGGAAAAACGACGAAAGTTACGAGAAAAAAAATCCAACAAAACCTGTTTACAAATGTCTGTCGGAAATCGAGTGCGCAGCGCGAGTGTCACGATAAGAATGTGTACCTCAAAGCCTACAGAGCTTTGAGAAACTTAATCTTTGACTATACTTGATTAAGTAGACAATTCAGAATATGAAAACGCTTATAAATACTTGTTGGAAGGACTCGGTTCTGAAAGTTGAACCTGGAGGACCTTTTTTTCTGGTATCACTTAACGGAACTTGTAATAAAAGTATTTGGTTTAGAGTATTAAAAATTTTAAACTAACTAATTGCGGATAGTTGTTTCTAAATGATTTTTTGCAACATTAATAATGCAAATCTTGTATTAAATTTTATTATTGCACATTCAAAGCTAATTAAACCGTTCAAAATGGAATTATTACAAAAATTTAACTTTTAAATAAAAATAATTTTCAATTCGAGGCGATTCAAGTTTTAAAAAATCCAATTGTAAACTTATCAATTTCTTTATTAAAAAAAAATAATCCCAAATGAATTGAAAGCATTAAAAATTTAATATTTTGTTTTTTAATTGAAGAATCTCTAAATATAATTATTTCAAATTGAAATTTCGAAAATAAAAAAATTTCAAAAATTAGAATTATGAAAATTGTAGAGGAGAGTACCCAAATATGAGATATCAACTCTGTTTCGCGTGATTGTCGGAATTCTATGCACTGAATTTAAAAGTAATATAGTTC
Organism: Belonocnema kinseyi; assembly: GCF_010883055.1. Taxonomy (NCBI): domain Eukaryota; kingdom Metazoa; phylum Arthropoda; class Insecta; order Hymenoptera; family Cynipidae; genus Belonocnema; species Belonocnema kinseyi. The sequence continues at coordinate 7,239,864 of NC_046659.1, read as the reverse complement.
ATTTTAAAGGAAATTTAGTTTGTCATAAGAAGCTCAAATAAAAAATTTTAATAAAAATTTTTATATGCTGAAAATACAAAAAATGTAAAAAAGTGCTTTTTCCAAACTCGTCAAACTATTGTCATAATATGAGATACCCCAGGAAATAGCTAATAAAATGCAAAATAAAGTTTAATTTTTAATGGAAAACTTCATGCTATGTTTCCGAAGTATAAATGTACTGCTATTTAGATTTATTTAGTTTTTGCAGTAGTCACAAACGCTTTTGTAACCAATTTCCACCGCGCAGCTTCAGAGTTATAAAAACCACAGGTATCTCATATTATGAGAAACACACTGTGCAACTATGCACTTACTATGCCTGACCTGTACAATGAAAAACTTCAACACTATCATACATATACATATTTAAAACATATTTAATGAATGAATGAAAAAAAAACATATTTAATGAATAATAAATACGGTTTAAAGAATTCCCTTCCAAGAACTCGACTATCATCGATTTCACAAAAAGTTCGCCTATAATCTTTAGAAGCCCAATGAAAAATGGACTATACCAAGAAATTACTCTTTCTTCAAGGGCTACAAGTTAGTGACAGAACCAACAGAGTGGGTCTCTTAGTATAGCTGATACCCCGCTTTCTCATATTACGAGATTATCTCATATTCGAGTACTCTCCTCTATCTAATAAATAATTATTAATTGATTGCGAGTACTTTGAATATAAATATTAATGATCCTGTTTAGACTGAATACTCATATTAAATTTTAAACATTATATCACAAATAAAATTTCTAATGCTATGGGGTATCGAACCTACGTCTATTATACCTATAAATCTATCGCCTAGCAGTAAGGAGTGCTAACCACTGCGCTTTTTTTCCTCTATAAACTACTGTAAAACCTTCTGCAATGACAGGAAATATACTTTTTCATAAACATTACAAAATTTTTAATGACAGAAGCTCATTGTGAACTTCAACAATTTTTCAATAAATTATATTTTTTTATTTATCGTGTAAGATTTGTTTTTTAGGTGCTAAAAGTGAGACTTAGCGAAATAAATTGCCGATACTTAGACACTTGGACCAGTAATGTGCTATCACTGGGCCAGACTTTGGCTCATCCTCGTGAAACATAGTTTCTCCGTACTAAAAGTGAGACCTGGCGCAATAAAGTGCCGATATTATGCCAAGCATCTCATGTAAGCCAGCTCTGCTTTTGTTTGTTCACGCCTGAGTGCTCGTCTCAGTGACAACCGCAAACTCAGGCGTTGATTCTCGGAAGGGCTATAGAAGGGAGGGCTATTGAATGGTTTCACTGTATTTTAATTTGACGTATGTTCAAGTTTTTTCAACTGATGCAAGTCTTACTAACAATAATATATCTTCGATAATAATTGAAGCAATATGGAAATTTAAACGTTTATTGAAAGTTTGGATAAGGAAATAAAAAATTGTGAAAAAAACAAAGGTTCCTGAATTAAAATAGTTCCAGATTGAATAATAACACTACTTGCTAAGATTCAGATAGTAAACATGCCTTGAATATTTTCTAATTAATACTCAACTATGATAACCTGTTCATAAAAATATTTATTAATACATTTTGATAGACATTTAAGACTAAACCTAGACATTAAACTGAATCTAAAGCTATTTAAATCAAAGGAACAAATTCGTTTCACTTGATGTTTAAAAATTTGAAATTTATTCATCTAATTTATTTATGTCAAACTCCCTACCCGAAAATATGAATCTTTAATAAAAATGTAAATTTTCAATGTAATAAAATAGTTTAATTTTTTACAAAATACTTGAATATAAACATTCAAATGAAGTTTACACCAACAATAATAATCTTGTACCAAAAAAGAAGACATTTTAATACATGAATTTGTATTCAATTAGTTGAATTTTTCTATACAAATTAGTTACATTTGTTTTGACAATGCCGAGTACTTCGAATAAACTCGTATGTAGACGTAATGTCATTAAATTGTACTGAAATTCATACAGTGATTTTTATTCCACCTTAATAAAAGAAAATTTTCCAAATGCGCATACACAGTGAAGTTGAGTCCTCTGGCTATATATTTACTCATGCTAAAAGGACTCAAATGATGCTTCAGATTCGGGAATGACCCGTGTATTATATTGACCTCAGTTTCAGTGGGGTTCAAAACATAAAAAAGCACATTACAATAGTAAAATATATAGAAAACTATTTTGCGAGAGAAAATATAGTACAGGAAATCTTTATGAGGCAAAATATTTAATTGAAGAAATTATTAAATTACTGGAAGAAAATAAGAAAAAGACTGAAATTAATGGAAGTAAAAGTTTTACTATTTTAAAGTTTTTATTCTTTTTGAAGTTTTATTAAATATATAGTGCATAGATTGTCTGATAAAAAAATTGGTTGAAAATGTTTAGATGGTTTAAAATATAAAAAATACTCAATTTCTGAATTTGTTTATGAAAATCATTTGAATAATAAATCATTATTGTAAAGTTGCAAAGTATTGTAGGAAAGAGTGATTGGAAATACATTTTTTGTTCATTCCGTAAAGAAATTCTGAGTTCAGTCGGTAGAAAAAATGGTGTCGCTTGCTTAAAAAATAGGCAAGCTCTAAATATGTTGATAAACACTGTTTGAATAATTGAGAATTCTTGTGAATTTTCGAAGCATTATAAAAAAAAATAATCGTCGGAATGATATTCTTAGTTAATAATGTTAAAAAGGGAAGCCTATCCTTAAAAAAAAAACACTCTTAATTTTTCAATTAAACCTGTTTAAATAATAATTAGTTCTTGTAAATTTGCGAAGCAAGACAGAAAAGAGTTATCGGATAGGCGTTTTGAGTTGACTACGTAAAGAAACTGCTTCGTAGAAAGAAAGTCAAACTCTTAATTTTTTAATTTTACCTGTATTCAAAAGTTCAATGTTAGAGTTATAGAAAGGTACATTTTCGAAGTATATAACCTTTACTATTTTGACATTTCTTTCCCAATTCATTTTTCGAATTTTCGATCGTCGCGCTTCCGTCGAATAAAGAAAAAGTTAAAACAAAAATTTATATACATAGAACTACATGGATACAAAATATATATTGATACGTTATTTCATCGGAGGCTTCAGTTTGCAACTATTTCTTCAAAGTCATTGAAACATTTGAAGAATATGCTCTCTGTCCTAGGTTCTTCAAAGAATCGCCTAAATTGTAAGCGACAAAATTTTTCCGCGTATCAAATAAAACAATATTGAATGGAGTTGACATGGTGGTCATTTCCCATTTGGTGGATAAAACTTAACACGTGAAGGTAATTTTTGTTGCAGTTAGTTAAAATGTTATACATCATGATATTTAAAGCTACTTAAAGATATTTCAAGTACTTCAAGATACTTTAAGATACTTCAGGCTATTTCAAGGTAATCCAGAATATTTCAATGTACTTCGGCATAATTCACACACTTCAAGATAGTGCACATACTTCAGGATAATCCACGTATTTTAATATACCTCAGGATATTTCAATATACTTCATGATATTGTAAGATAGTTCCCAATATTTTAAGATATTTTATAATATTTCAAACTACTTAAGGATATTTCACGTACTTCAAGATACTTCAGGATATTTGAAGGTAATTCAGAATACTTCAATGTACTCTCTAAATCTAAATCAGTGAAATTTCACCGATTGCCAGTGACATTTCACTGATTCAAATAGCTAGAACTAGGTTACTGACAATCAGTGTAAGGTTACTTATTGATTCCGTGAAATAACCACTTTTGAGAGTTGGCAGCACTGCACCCTGTAAATTTAGCAACCATAATAAAATAATATTTTAGTACATTCAATCAAAGAATCATAGTAAGAACATAAAACCAATAAACATGATCAAATATTAAAAAAGGCGAAAAGTTCCGATGCTTTTAAATGAAAACAACCTCACACATTACTTTAATTTTAAGATTGGAGTGTCATGTACGTACCCGTTAAGTAAGTACTTCCTACACGAGTTAAAACATATTGATCCCGCAGATAGTTCAGCAAACTTACAGCTAAACATAACATGTTTTTTAATATTGTCAATTAATTCTTGAGTGGGGTGCATATCATGAGAATTCGTAAGGTCTAAAAGTGCTGACTGTGTCTTATCATTTGTTGATCACGTTGCTCCAAATGAAATTCATCAACCCCAAAATATTGCTGAAAATCATGTACCATTTATAAAAAGAAAATTCATCTTTTTACAAATGTTTTGTGTTTTGATGAGTTAATAAGCCAACGAATTCTTATGAGAGCCTATTCTTGTAACTCGCATTCTAAGTGCGAGCGTAGCTAAGCTGGTTGTAGGCAGATGTCATATGTACGTATGCCATTGCTTAGACCTACAGTTGGGGCACAATGACATGTATCTGTAGCGGATAAATTTTCTCTGGACTACCTGTGATCAAACGAATGAAATGCGCATACATCACGCTACACGTATCAAAACTCGCCTATAGTTATACAGTAGAGGGAAATGATTAATTGATGATGATTTATCGGCTTGTAAACTATCATAATTGTCTTATAATTATTCCTATAGTACCAAAAAATGTTAGGAACTTTATTATAGGTCCATGATCATTTTTCACGATACATCTTCGTAAGGGAAGCTTCCTTTAGTGCAGAAGCCCACCCCATTTCCATCGGATCAATGAGATCTGTTCAAGTTTTCTTCTCTATTGTCATGTTAAATGATCTCCAGAATCGAAAACTGTACAGCGAATCTGTAGCAAATGTGCCGGCCACGAGATATTCGCAGTTGAGTATTCTGTTATGATTGTAACATTAAACATTCAAAATTAAAAATTTTTTGAATATTTATGTTAGCGTTGTTAGACAAGCTTATGAGAAACAACAGTTGTTTCCGCATTTTCCCGCTCCGACAACAATATTATATAGATGAGAAAAAAGAAACACTCTTTGGAAAGTAACAACTGAAATACAGATTTTTGCAATGAACACTGATCCCCCACAGTTCATAATTTGCAAGATAACAGAGCCTTTGTTAGAAGTCATTTTATCGCGTACTTTAAATAAACTATAGAGAGAAACATTCTGCATGGAAGTGTACTTACCTACTTCATAAATACAAGTAATATAAAATAATTAAATAAGAAATATGTAACTTTATACAAAATATGGAATATTTTATCGGAAAGTGAAACGATATCTTCAGTTTTTGTTTAAGACTGTCGTAGAAATATAAAAAATGGCACAAAATTATGTATTTTAATTAAAAATTTCCAACATTTTCTCTTCAAACTAAACCGTATCTTTATTTTGTCATAACCCATGCTAGAGATGCGTTCTAGATATTGTTTGATTTTGTAAAATGAAACTTCTTGCACTTGGAATTATGGACAGTCAAAACTCTGTCGGTACGTAAAATTTGATTCGAAATAGCGTAAACTTGGAATTATCGAAATTTAGATCTTGAAGGTACCTAATATTGTTAACATTGAAAGAATAGAAGTTTCAGCAAGGACCAAAAGAAGTCTTCGAATTCTTGACCAAGTTCGATAATTTGTTTTTTTGAAAATGCTCTGAACTAAATTAGACAGAACGTCGTTAGGCCTGATTTTTTAATTAAACTTTGTGGAATATATCATTTAAATAAACAGAACGTCAAAATTGGACATTTTACGAATATTATTTGTTTTCTCCGAAGAAAAGGCTCAGGAAGTCGCTATCTATCAAAATTATTACAGATATATTTAAGAAATATAAGTATCTGGCTTAAGATGTACGTCAATTGTTATAAACAATTTCTATAAACAATTATTTTCATCCGGTGCTCAACCACAACCTTTATCTTGATTAAAAATTCCTCAATATCTCCTAGAAGTAGTATTAAAGATAAAAAATAACAATAATTTAACAATTATTATTATTATAAATATTATGTTTCTGCTTTCTAATTGATTATAATTCAATAAGAAAGTGTGACAACAACTCGTTAATGTTGTTATTATTAAAAATATTTTTAATAAACAGTCATCTGTAGCAAGTTTTCGTCTGAACAAGCAGGTTTTCCGTAATGATTATTGTAATGCATCTCGATAGTAATGCCTCATTAATGAGTAACTTTCTAAGTAATTCTGAATTAAAATTATATTAAATAATAATTTCGATTGAGAATTACTGAGAAAGTTCATTATTTAGACACTACCATCGAGATGCATTAAAATAATCATTACGAAAAAACCGTTTATTCAGACGCAAACTTGCTACAAGTGACTATTTAAAATATTATTGATAATAACAACATTAACGAGTTATTGTCACATTTTCTTGATTAATTATAAGCAGAATTTAATTCTGAGCACCTTCAAAAATAAAAACATAAAAATTGGTTAAGAATTGTAGGCTGTAGTGGATTATGAACAGTAAAATCCCTATTCCTCCCACTGTGCGATGGTTGAAATTATGATATAGCATCCAGCGTGCACAATGTAAACGAAGTGCTTTGTTAAGAAATTCAAAAAATTGCTCACGTAGTTGTTAAGAAACGAGTGGAGCAAGTGACCTAAAAAATGATTTAAATTTTTATCGAAAATTTTCGGTTCAATAGTTTCTGAGATATGTAGCCAAAATATGTCAATTGTAGCGCAAATTCCATTTTTTATAACGCTCTAACTTGAGCATAAAAGTCTTCTTTCTCCATGAACTTTTCGAAAATAAGTTCTGAACATTTCTATTATAAAAAATATTGTAATTGTTTTAAAAAGTTGTTGCACCAGATTTAAAAAAAGTAACCTTGATATTAATAATCAAGGGAATTTTACTGCGTCGCAACTTTAGTGCATGCAGAAGTTTTAATGGCTGCTTGATTATTAGTTGATCCTGTGAATAATTAATTAATTAATATTAATTATTTGTTATTGTAATAGGGTTTCTGTTGTTCATAAATTACTTATTTGTACACTGTCGTTGTTTTCATTTCCTTTTCCATTCAATAAATTCTTCACACCAGTGTAGCATAGGCAAAGGCATAGCCCGTGTAGAAATTCAAATGGGGAACTACTCTGGTTCCCGACCAGTTGACCCCACTTGAAGTCGGGGGCTAGTCGAGTCATCTGACTAGTCCCCGACCAGTATCGTCACGGTAGATTAGTCGGGGGCTAGCCAGGTGGACCGACTTGACCTAGTCGGGGACTGATCGGATACTAGTAGGGGTCATGATAATACAATTGTTCCGAAAAAAATTAGTTTTAACGAAGATTTCCAAAAACAGAGTGTTTATGTCAACTGTGTTTTACTTTGCTACAGTGCCTCATATTTCTGTGTTACTATATCTGAAGAAACAAAACTCACAAAGTAGACTACAGTTGATAAATATTCTGCCTTTGGAAATCATCGTGAAAACTATTTTCTTCGGGAGAATCGTATTTACTTTTCCAAAACAATTTATTATGTGGGTAATAAATGAGAAACATAATTACAAGAATTTTAAATTTTATTTCAATCAATAATAACATATCAATAATACTAATTAAACAATATTGGTGGACTCCTTTTCATATATTTCTTCAACACTAGCCCTTCGTTTCTCTAGGTGGATTGTCCTTCTTCGACCTTTTGATCTTTGACCTCCACAATCCTTTGCATTTGAGACAACATTTCCCAACGCGATTCCGAAAGTAGCATCCGTAATAGATCTGCCCGATATAGGATCACGATGTGTCTGTGAGAGGGCACCTAGGAAAACAGCAAGATTTTTAAAATAAATATTTAATTATATAAATGATAAATATGCTTTGGAACAAGCACTTCGCTTGTGATTAAATTCTGCTCACTGAAATATCACGCATTACTTACCTAACATGTGATCGTAAAAAACAGTGCCTTTCAACAGAAGCTTATTGGGCATCTTCTTCAGAGCCGTGCAACTCATAGCAATATCTTTGGTAAAATATTTTTTTAATATATTGCAAATGGTTTTGGTGGTCACGTAACTTCTATCGAAGTGTTTGGTCAACGAAGTCATCTAAAAGTTACAAATAAAATAAGTCATACGATTTTTTTCAAGATGGAAAATATAAAAAAAAACTACAAATGGAATCATTTACGAAGTCCTTTGCAAATTCTTGGTCTTGAAGTAATTTTAAATTCAGATCAATGAACTCCTGTTCATTACTGATTGGTAAAAGCAAATTATATTTGGTTTCAAAATTTTCACGAACTCCTTGCAAGATTTCATCTCCTTCTTTAAATTGTTAGGCTTTATTTTGATTTTCAAGAATTTGTTTTACGTCGACTTTAAGACTTTGAATATCACGGTAGATCTGCAGTAAAAGTTTTCGATCTAAAAATACAAACGGTTTATGCAGGCACTATTTCGTCTAAAAGCGAAAAGGCTACTACTGGTCTTCAGAAGGAACTCTATTAAACTAATAATCTTATTTAAAAATCTCAAGATATCCTTAAGAATATTGGATAACTTTAACATCACTTTTGCCAAGAAAATAAGTATCATCCTCCATAATTAAGTTGAATAATAGGCTTTCTGTCGATCACAGGCGATTTATTTCAATGAAAATTCGCAAATATTTTGCAACATTTCGTCAGCTTGGTTCGCTAACGAAAAGTTGAAAAATAATTTCAAATTTTTATTGAAATTTACTGCCTGTGATCAACAACAACTCTATTAGTTCAAATTACTGTATAATTGTTTTAAACACTTTTTATTTATAATAATATCATTAAAAGTTGTAAAACAATTATATAATAAGTAATTTCGATCTTTAATCTGATTTTCCTTTCGAGGAATCTTGTTTCCATTTGCACCCTGTTGGCCTCCAACGTCTGTAACATGTGGAAAAAAATTCAGCGGACAATCAGTTAAATGTACAGTTTCATATATTATAATCATGTTAATTTTCCTAAAATATTTATCCGAATCATCTAAATTATTACAACTCCATGCAATTATTTATATACAAAACTTACTAGAAGTAGAATCACTATGTGATTTTTGCGCACAGGATTAAGGGCCCTCTCTGAGAACCCCCTCCCTATATAAAAAACCGTAACAAAATATTTCTACCCCTCCCCCATCTCCTAATTTACGTAATTTTTGGTTTCCATAAATGTTTTGCTAGTAAAATGTTCAAATTTATTGATTTATTTTAAACAAACAAAAAAGTATTTTCTACTATGATAGATGACTTTCTAATAAAATACTTGAATTTTCAACAAAATGATTATATTTGAAACTCAGTAGTTGCATTTTCAATATAAACAGATCATTTTGCAACAAGAAAGTGTCATAGTTTATTTTGCAATCAAAAAAGGTGAAGTTTATACAACAAAAAAAAAAGAATTTTAAAACCAAGATGACGAATTTTTACCAAAGGAAGATTTTTCACTCCAAAAAGTAATAAAACTTAATCTAAATTTTTGAGTCTTTCGAGCCAAAAAGCCGAATTTTGAATTTAACTTTTCAAACTAAAATATGACTCCAGGAAAACACTAACTTTGCACGAACATCATGCATTGATACCTAACAAACATTAAATTTCAAACCAAAAAAATTATTTTCCTGCTAAGACAGGAAAATTTTCAAACAAAAAAATATTAATTTTTAAAAAAGTGGAACAATTACATTTTCAGTTGAAAAGTTATTTTTAAACTAATAAAAATTCTTTCCGACTAAACAGTTGAATTTGCAACAAAAGGCCAAAGACGAATTTTCAACTAAAAAATTAAATCTTCGAAAAAAAAATTTCTGGACGAAGTGATTCTACCAAATCTTTCAAATAAAATAATTGAATACCCGAGCGAAGTAGACTAATTTTGACTAAAAATTGCATTTTCATAAAAAAAAACATATTTCTACTAAAAAAGATGAATTTTTTAAATCAAAAAGATCAATTTACAAAAAATGGTTGAGTTTTCTTTAAAAAAATTCCAGTTCACTTTTCAAGATCAAAATATAAATTTTTCAAGAAGAAATAATTTCTAATAAAAAAAAAGAAGACTTTTTAACCAAATTGTTAAATGCTCTACCAAATAGTTGCATTTTTATTGAAAAACGGATAAAATTTCTCTTAAAATATATAAATATTTATTTTAAAAAAACAAAGAAATAGTTGAATTTTTATCCAGAAAACATTCCAGTTGACTTTTCAAGGTCAAAATGTGAAATTTTTAACATACAATAAGTTCCTACGAAAAAAAAACTGAATTTTCAATCCAAAAAGACGAATTTTTTACCGAAAAGGATGAATTTTTAACAAAATACTTGAATTCTCTACAAAATAGTTTCATTTTTATCCAGTAAAGATGAAATTTGTACTAAAACAGATTTCAGTTCTCCTGTCAACACCAAAATCTCAAATTTTAACAAAAATTTAATTTTCTACGAAATAGTTAAATTTTCAACAAAACAGCAGAATTTTCAACAAAAAGTATGAATTATTAACTGAATGATTATATTTTAAACAAACATTTGCATTTTCATCCAAGAAATTTAAGATTTCTTTAAAAACAAATGAGTTTTTAATTAAAAAATAAATTGTTTAAAGATGAATTTTCATCCAAAAAAGATTTCAGTTCTCTTTTCAACACGAAAATATTAATTGTGAGCAGAAAGTAAATTTTCTACGAAATAGTTAAATGGTCAACAAAAACAGCAGAACTTTCAATCAAATAGTTGCATTTTTATCCAAAAAAATGTAATTTCTGCTAAAGCAGGTGAATTTTACAATAAAAAAGATAAAATTTCTTGTAGAGCAGATGAATTAAAAATAAAAACTTTGAAAATATAGTTAAATGTTACGGATACAAATTTAAAAAAAATATATATTTAAAAGAAAGATTTTAAACAAAAAGTAAATTTTCTAGGAAATAGTTTAATTTTTAACAAAACATTTGCATTTTTTCCAAGAATGGAGCAATATTTATGCTGAAAAAGAAGAACTTTCAAATCAAAAAGATACATTTTCAAAAAAAATAGTAGAGATTTTATTTGAATAATAAGCTGTAAAATATCGATTTTATATAAAAGGTTAATGTTCTACGAAAAGAGCTAAATTCTTAACCTCCAAAGACAAATTTCAAACAAAACAGTTTAATTTGCATCCAAAAAAATGTCTTTTTAACAAAATTATTAAATTTTCAGTCACATAATAAAATTTATAGCTGAAAATATAATTTTTAGGAGAAAGATTTTGCGAATTTGCAAAAATTACGCACATGCGTGAAGGATTCCCTCTCCCCTCTAGTCAGAACTCGTAAAAAACTTTTGACCCGCCCCCCCCCCCCCTCCTATATCTGTCATATAATTTAAGTACGGTATTTTATATTAATTCTTAATTCACTTACGTGCACCTCCTCTTATAACCACCGAGTATACTGGCCACGATTTAGGAGGGTCAGCTTTATTCCGTACTAGATCATGCATTAACTTGCAGTTTTCTGCTGTGTACGGAGGCGGCATGAATTTCGCCTCTAATTTGCCTTTCTTTGTGTTGTACGATACCCAACTGCCCAATTCCAATAGCTGGTATTCATATTCTTCCTCTGTGTTGTTTGCCATGTCGCCTCTTAAATTTGCACTAGAGTAAAAACATGTAAAGCAATGAAGGGAATAATTGACGAATTTTTTCGATAGGAATATTTAAAGTTTTACAGCACGTGTTTTTAGCTTAACTGTAATGTCAAATAAAGTAAATTTTTCTTTTTTTGCCATGCATTTATTCATATCTGATAGAAAAAGTTTCTCGAAAACATAAAAAAAATCAAACTATGTAAGTATTAGAACGCTAACATAACCTATAAAAATTATAAAATTGCTTTTGTCAGTTTCAAGCATTAAATATGTTCATCGTACAAAAACAAACTTTCCTACTTATTTGGAATGTGATTTGTCGTCTCTTAAAAGATGTGGAACACAAAGGTCGTCTTCTTTCACTTTTTTGTGAAGTCGTTTGCCATTGAATAATGAAAAGCACATAATAAATACGCGAAGGTCGGGTATGGTTGAGAAGAAGTTAAGACACCGGCACTCCGGAAATTGTCAGCGGTCACGTGACAAACAGAAAATTTTGAAAAAATATAACAGCGTGGATTCAATTGCTTAAAAATTATTATAAAAGAACTATTAAGGGCATGTGACACAACTAAATTCCTATATTACCGACCTCACTTTTTCAGTTCACTGAATGTTTTTTTTGAACCTTAGAACTTTTTTTGTAAATAAAATATCGAGCTGAAACTTTGGAAAATGTATAAGAGTACAATAAAGTACGTTTAGGTATTGCATTTTAGTAGGAACTTCACTGAAACATATTTTATCTTTTTTCTGAACCTCGATATTTTTTGAACGTTCCAACTTTTTTTATACATAAAATATCGGTCTCAAACTTTGAGAAATGCAAGAGCCGAAAGAAAGCTACGTTTAAGTACAAATCTTAATAATAAAAGATGTAACAAAAAAAAAATATTTCAACTATCATTTCCATCGGAATCAGCCGGTAACGTTGTACACGAAAATACGAACCCTGGCGGCCACTAGATGACGCTCTAGAGAGTTCGTATTTTCGTGTACAACCTTACCGGCTGATGCCGATGGAATTGATAGTTGAAATTTTTTTTACATCTTTTATTATTAAGATTTGTACTTAAACGTAGTTTTCTTTCGGCCCTTGCATTTCTCAAAGTTTGAGACCGATATTTTATGTATAAAAAAAGTTGGAACGTTAAAAAAATGTCGAGGTTCAGAAAAAAGATAAAATCATTTTCAGTGAAGTTCCTACCAAAATGCAGTACCTAAACGTACTTTATTGTACTCTAGTACATTTTCCAAAGTTTCAGCTCGATATTTTATCTATAAAAAAGTTCTTAGGTTTAAAAAAACATTCAGTGAACTGAAAAAAGTGAGGTCGGTAATATAGGTATTTAGCTGTGTCACATGCCCTTAACAAAAGTTACACAGACTTTTGTTTGTGTTAGATCATACAATTATTGTTACCATACAAATTTCTAAGTCTATTTTAATCACGCGTGTAACGAAATGCGATTTTGATTTTTTGATGTTTCTATAGTCTACTGCGAAAGGTCGACAACAACTATGTTGAAACAATAGGAACCTACATTATCATGCAGTAGTTGAAAATGAGCAGAAAATTTGAATATTTATATTGTAATATTGCGTGACCTAATTATTAATTAATTAAACAGATTGCTGAAACTAATAATTTTGCTACAAAATTCTATGTTTAATTTTTCAATAGAACCCTTTTTATATCCCAATTTCAGGATAACGTTCCAATGTTTTTAGCCAGCTACGAACAATAATAAATCTTTAATTTAAAAGAAATACGAAATTTAAATTCAAATGTGACGGCGTTTACGGAAAGTCAACAATTCTACAGCAAAGGACAGGGATAAGCTCAGGACGTAACACTCAATAAAGGTTGACAAGTATTCTAACCTTAATTTTGCATTGACTGCAGTTTTGGACATTAAAATTTTGTTTACTAAGCTTTTGTGAGTTTTTGAAAGTTCATTTTCGATGAAAAACAATGGATAATAAGGACCATATTAGAGATCAACATCGTCGGTGCGCTAAAAAGTACAGACAATTAAAGAAAAAATTAAAAACATTACATTATGAATGCAATACTAGTGAGGAATCTGAATCGGAGCACATGGAAGTTGGTGTGCCTGATATTCCTGAAGGTAAGTTTATATATTTCGCAATTAATTAAATTGATTCTTATGATTATTGTGTAATTATTGTTGAAATTAAAAGAGTTTTATAGATTTTTTAAAGATTTTGGGTCAAAGTTCTGACCTCAAAATTCAATCTCGTCTTTATTTTATTCAAAAAATATTAGTATCAACATTTTTTTGCTCTGCAGGTGTACTGTCTTTCGAAATAAAAGTATGACTACAAAACGAAAAAGTGTTTACTTTTAATAGTTTTTTCGCCAAACAGAGTGCAAAACATAACCTCAAAATTAAGTCGGTTAATTTTCCGCGCAAACTTTATTAGAGTTAGATGCTGTTTTGTTCTCTATCCTTAATTCTATTTTGAAAAATAAGGAAAGCTACAGAAAAAAATTAAACAAGTATAATATTTGGTTAATAAAATAAAAAGTTTCACTTTGTGATTAGAACTAGGGTTTATATATTTTTATGCTTCATAATTTTCTATGTATATTTTCAGAAATACATGATGAATAAGGAAATCCTGTTGACGAAACCTTGATCCACGAAGTGCTTGAAAATAGTGAAGGACTCGTAACCTGTAATAGAAGTGGAAGCGATGAAAGTCAAGATTTTTCATTTGAAAATGTCATGGACGAAGATTCGAACAGTGGCTATGAGAGTTCTAGTGGTTCATCAGACGGTTCAGAAGCGAAAGATAATTATGGATTTGATCAAGAAATAGTCCAAATTCGAGAGTGGGCAATTGAATACAAAATATTGCAAACCCATCTGGATAGACTACTTACAATTTTAAGAGTTCGACTTTTGCCGACCTTGCCCAAATCGTCCAAAACTTTTCTTGGCACAAACGATGCATCTTATGATATAGAAGATATGGAAGATAGCGATGGAAATTTTGCACAGTTTGTATATTTCGGCATTGAAAACGCACTTAAGGAATACGTTAACGAAAAGTTGAATGAAAATAATCTAATCGAGTTGCAAATTCACGTTGATGGGATGCCATTGACAAATTCTGGATTCCAACAATTTTGGCCTATTTTAGGCAAAGTTCACGCAAAATCTGATTTGTATAAACCCTTTGAGATTGCAATATTCCACGGAAACGCAAAGCCCAAGAACCCAGAAATGTATCTGGATAAGCTGGTGAAGGAATTGAATTTATTGTAAAAAGATGGAATTGTACTTTCTGGTACAAAATTTGATGTTCGTCTTAAATGTGTGATTGCTGACACGCCAGCTCGAGCTTTTATGAAAAATACTTTAGGCTACGGTGGTCTAGTTGCATGTCAAAGATGCACAGTTACTAGTGTAAAAGAAGAGCACACAACTGTATATCCTTTAACCGATGCAAAAGAAAGAACGGACTCTTCGTTTCGAAATTCGAAACAACCTGGGCATCACCACGGTCCATCACCTTTTTGCTCGACTTGTAATAGGGCCAAATGGGCTTATTTCCACACGGGAGGTTTTGAATAGGCAAAATTACTTAGAAATTAGTTTAAATGATATTATTCGTAATAAAAATCTGTTTTAAATAATTTTTAACTCCACAAACAGAATTAAGCTTATAATTATAACAAATGTTATTAAAAAATTTCAAACTTTTTTCAAAATTATATCAAGTATTTTTGCGAAAAATAAATTTGAAAAAAGTTAAAGAATGAATCTAAAATTATGTAATCAATTTTGCACTATCTTTATGTAATTGTATATAATAAAAAATTTATTATTAGTTACTCCCATTGTTTTTCCAAATTTATTTTTTGCAAAAATACATTATTTAATTTTAATAGACAAGTTTTGAATGTACATAATAATAAAATTTGGGATAATTAGAAGTTTCATTTTTTTCTGGGATTGAAAATGATTGGAAGACCGATTGTCATTACGAATAATATCAATTAAGGTAGTTTCAAAATAATTTTGCCTATGCATGTCATGTTAAAATTTGCTGTAGAGACTACCAGCGCCATCTGCTCTCGACGCTAGTGAACTAACGCTAACGCACAGTCGCTGCGGGGGGCTGGTTATTCCCAAAAGATGGTAGTTAGCGTTATCTATTAATTTTCGCAGAACGATCCCTGCCATGGACATAGGAAACAAGGGACTAAGCATGCCATTGCGGGGTTGATGCAATGAGGGGGGTGGTCCGCCACCTTTTGATGTCCCGCGACAAACATAGCAGCGTCCACATGTTTATATTTTCATGCACAGTTTATCAGCAAGAATGCTCGTGCGCATAATCAAATGGCACATCGTAAGATGGCGGCTCTCCCCACTCATATAATTATCCCCCCTCCCGTGGATTCAACACCGCTCGCAACGTTAGGATGGCATGCCTAGTCCCGTGTTTCCTATGTCCATGATCCCTGCACTCTGCTCACTCGATAAGGCAGCACGCTGACGTATCACCTGTAAAGGGGCTGGTACTGCAGATTTCAACCGCACTACCCTATTAGACCTTGGCTATTAGCAGCACCTACCTATCGTTTTGCGTACTATGATCATCAAATCCATCGCTCCAATATTTCAAAAAGCGGCCATCATCATATTGCATCCATATTGCCTCAATATTTCGTGCAATATTGGGGCAATATTCTGTGTTAATAAGGAAATAGTGTAGTGATTGTATAATAGTAAATAATAGTGTACATAAGCATGTGAACAAATATTAGAATATAATAGTAATAATATAATATTACAAAAGATTAATTTATTTCGGTGAATTAAAGATATTAGGTAAGTATCGTTTTTTAAAGAGTATTTATTGTCAAAACCTCAACCTACTCATATATAAATGTTAAAGACAATGACAGTACTTGTAATCTCAAAAACAATTAGCACCCGCTCAACTTTTATGTATACTCATAATATTACCATTTTTCATCCTCAAAACCTTTAACTATAAAGAAAAATTATTTTCCGATTATTTTCAGGAAAAAACTGTAAATTCATTCTTAGATTGATAATATTTGAGATTCAAGCATGAACACATTTTTTCAAACAATGGCTTCAATATTCACGGAAGCAAAGTCGTCAAATGCAGTCAATTGAAACCTTCATTTCGCTTCACTTGCATAAATAAAGAATTTATACTTCAAGTAAGGTTTTCAGTGAACATTTATATTTTTCATTTGTCTGCAAACAATTTTTTTCTTATTTCTTCACTCTCCTTCTGAAAAAATAACGTCCAAAACAATGAGCAACCTGTACATTAATTCTTATTAAATTATTAATGTTCATGTTGTTTCAACATAATCACATATCTATTTCTTCACAATTCACAAATGCAACTCAAACGTTCACTTCACTCCTGTTTCATTATTCAACAAATTATTCTTCAACTACTCTTAAGTCAGAAATTTGACAATCAACAATTAAATTAGGCGTATTTAATATAATTCTTTTGTAATTTTAAACTTTACGCGGCAATAAATAGGTTTGTCACAACCCGGGTATCGCGTCCTCTATATATGTCGCGATATTACCGGCCTGACTCGAAAGGTAAACGTGGATCCGTTTAAAAAATTTAAGACCTATGAAGATAGGTGAGTAAAAAAAATAATAGGTTTAAACAGAAAAATAATCACAAGC
>NC_046659.1:7219956-7222426 GCF_010883055.1 Belonocnema kinseyi | reverse complement strand
AGGCCTTTATGGTGAGGCGGTGTTCTTCTTTACCATGCAAAAAGGGTTGAGTTCTACATGATCCCATAACTAGATGAGCGCGGGATACGCGATCATCACAGGTTTAGTAAGGTCACACCGCCAATTGGACACTTCTGGCATCATTCTCTAGCTTTTTAATACACGCACGACCATCTTTCGAACACATTTTACCACTTGTGACGGCTTGCGTATTGCCGTCGATTAAATTAGTTGATTTTATAATCTCAGTCGACAAAGAAGAAACTTTCTTTATCGTAGGATACGAGTTAACTTAAATTCGTATAAAAAATTAATAATTGTTTTATGAAATTGTTTATCAAAGTTATTTAGAATGTTAACATAAACTCTTCAACATTCTCTCTCTTTTCTTCTTTAATTTTAGGATAAGATAATTTGCTAAATATACCTAATAAGATAAAATAGTATACATGAGAATGTAGCCTTATTAAAAGTCACGTACGCCAGGCCTACGTGGTCAGCTTGATACGTTACGGCATTCGTTAGCGGGCTCCTATTGGTCAGGCTCAACGTCAAGGGGTTGCACTTGACTCCCCTACTCTAATGCTACCCTTGCACGTAATCCAAAAATGCAAGGTTATAAATATATGTAACTCGGGAAGGAACGGCAGATATCTTTCAATCTTTGATATTCATTGAACCCGCATCACTCGAGATCTTAAATATTAAATATTATAATTTAGAAAGTAGATTCTAAAATGTATTAGTTCCGCGTAACTTAGTGTAGTCGTCAAATCTAGTTTATAGCTAACATTAAGTGAAATTAGATATAGAATTTAGTTGTTAATAATAATAATAATAATAATTAAAAAGGTTATATTAACTGTTGTGTGTGTGTCCCATGGATTAATGTGTAAAGTTTAGTGAATAAAGTTATTCATTTAAAATGAGATATTTAACTTGTGACATTCTTGATTTCATTGCCTGTGATTAATATAAAGATTCAAATAACCGCGGTAGTTGATTTTCAAATCAACGCCAGTCAGCAGCGAACTTTAAGACTAGAAAAGGAATCCACCAATCAAATAATAATTCTTTATATTATTCGGTGGATCCGAAAGGTAGGACGTAACACCACTGTACACAAAGTATCCCTTATTAGGTGAAATTACATTTTGGTCAATTGAACTTTTGGCGAATAAGGTACCTACCGTATCATCAGTCCTGTGCCTCTAAAAACAAGATTGGCGATCCTTTATTGTCCTAAGTTGATTAGCTCCTCATTTCTCCAGCGCGGCACTAGTTGCCCCATCACTTCCTGTTTTTGCATTGTAAACAATGGGACCGGATCCATGGACATAGGAAACACGAGACTAGGCATGCCATCCTAACTTGGGGCAGCGGGGTAGATTCCACGGGATGGGGGAGAATTCCATGAGTGAGGAGAGCCACCATCCTACGATGTGCGATTTGATTATGCGCACGAGCATTTTTGCCGACAAACTGTGCATGAAAATATAAACATGTAGGCGCTGCCATGTTTGTCGCGGGACATCAAAAGGTGGCGGACCTCCCCCTCATTGCATCACCCCCGCAATGGCATGTCTAGTCCCTTGTTTCCTATGTCCATGGACCGGATCACTTTTTAAATTTATTTAAGTAAAAGAAATGTTATTTTCGTAAAAAATTAAAATAATGTTACAAATGTTATATTTCAAAACAGTTTTGCAAGAGATTTATATAAGTGTTAAAGGGAAAACATTAATTAAAATGTCATCCAATAAACATGGTAATAATAAAAGTATAAATTTATCATTTGTAAGTTTAGCGAGTACTTACACATTTTAATATAATAAATATAATGTAATTGGAATTAAATTCAATTTTTATTTATGAATATCTAGTATAAAAATTTCATTCATTCTTCACTGATTGTTAAATAACAATTTTTCAAATATTAATTGTTCAATTTAATTTCAAACACATTATATCTATTATATATTGAAAAGCAAGAATACTCATTTGATAAGCCGACAGTTTGCGGGGCCAAGTTGTAATCTACAGTATGGAGATCCACAGGGCTGGTATCATGCAACAAAAACTAAAAATAACAGTAAGATGAACCTCTACTTTATTAAATTCGGATTCTAAATTAAATTTTCCATGAGAAGGTCATGGAATAATAGCAATAAGTTTTTTTCAACGTTAAAAAATTTAAAAACGCAATACCTGTGATTAACATACGCTGAAGGTGACTTCATGCACATCTTCTTTCAGTAGAAGCATGGTACTTAAGCGACAATGGATCCACTTCTAGTTGCCTTTAGCAGAAGTTATGTGTTATAGTATTATATAGATGGCGTTAGTAACCAGAGATAGACAGAGACGTATGAGGAGAGGGGTAGTAACCAAGATGGCAGAGCAGTGATGACTATGTAATGTGTTCTCTAATAAACTTATGTACTAGTAATTGTGTATATTATTATTACTA
>NC_046659.1:7215518-7219856 GCF_010883055.1 Belonocnema kinseyi | reverse complement strand
AAACCCTTGGATTTGATTACAAATGTGTAAGAAGTTTTTACTTTATAAGATTCATTATTTTTTTTAGTTTGCGTTGTACTGTTATATACTACTATCATTTTTATATACCAAAGTGTTTAACCAACCATGTTACCGTAAATACGCGAAGATTTTATACAACGTCAACAAAAAAAAAATGTGATTTCAGAAAATATATGTATAAACATATTTAAAAAAAAAAAAAAAAAAAAAAAAAAGGGGGAGATGTTATAGTATTATATAGATGGCGTTAGTAACCAGAGATAGACAGAGACGCATGAGGAGAGGGGTAGTAACCAAGATGGCAGAGCAGTGATGACTATGTAATGTGTTCTCTAATAAACTTATGTACTAGTAATTGTGTATATTATTATTACTAGTATAACATTATGACATTTTAAAAAAATGTAACACTACAAAAAAACAACTTTGGCAATTACTCTATGACATTCTAATGGAAAATTTAACGTATAATCGGAATTGCAACAAGGAAGGTGCCCATCTTGCTGCTTTTTGAGCGTATTTTATTTTGCATGATACGGAAGCGATACTATGTGGATATTATAAGGGTGAGTGTTAAGATTTAATTGTTTTATCTTGTCAGATGATCTGCATTTCATTATATCCACCTTGAAGTTTAGACTAACCTAGTTTGTGTATCGACCTTGCTAAGTCTACGTTAAAAATTGTAACCAGCCAAAGATATTATAAACGTAGATACGATGCGGGCTTAATTACCCGCCATAAATATAGACGGCGCGTCCGTCGAAAAAGTCACTTCTCCTCTACACACCGCAACCCGTAGATAGCACCTACGAAGTCCCATTGATATATTTTGCCAACAGCCACTTGGAGCGCTGTAAGCAACTCTCAGTAGGCCCCTCGAGGCGCACTAATGATTAGTTTGCTCGGACAAGAACCATTTGGATTGAAAGTAAATTGCCAATTAAAACATTTTTACATTTATAACTTTGCAAAACATGATTATTTTAATAAATACCACAAATAAAAGTCGATGAGTAATTTATATTACGGTTTCATATATTTTCCACTAATTCTAAAATTATTACTTATAATTTTCATTCTATATATTTATAATGTCTAAATATAGTTCTTTAATATTATTTGTTTTTTATTATTATTTTTGTGGTCTGCAATTTTTATGAATTTTTTTAGACTATTCGTCTAATCAAGTTCTCGTATGTATTTTCCAATTTCTTAATTATTATATATTCTAACCTTTTTATAAAAATATAATTATAATTCCAAGCGATAGGAAAATTGTTCTTTCGATTTTTAGGTGTTAAGACGGTAGTTCCATTGACAAGCAAAATTAGACGAACAGAATTTCACTGGCATATTCATAAAAAATATCATGTTCCATAAAATATATTTTAAAATAAACTTTAAATTATTATAGTTAATACAGTTTACTCGAAATATATATAATTTAAATCATTTTTTAAGTTTTTCAGAGCTTTTAAATATATTTATAATGATTGCCATTTTGTCGTAAAATTTATGTAAAATTCTGCAAAAAAAATGCCTCAAAATCTTCCAGATTTTGTTACAATTTTATATTTCTTTTAAAATTTTTTAAATATTTTCGACACTGTAAACTTCCCGGAATTATAAAATGCTGAAACCTGAAAATCCCGAAATTATAAATTCTAGAATAATGAAATTCTGGACAGTTTACAATATTATCGAATTTTAAAATTCCCGAATAATAAGACTTCAGGCCGAATTCTGTCTAATGATAAAATATACAAACTAGAAAATTCTCGAATTGCAGAAATTAGGAAAATAGTTTTGTGGTCAATACTATGTATTTATTAGAAATACAATAATCAAATATTTTTATTATAGAAATTTTGTTTAATGTTTAATTTTTTTAAATTATTGTTTTAATTCAAAATAACAATAATTGTATAAAAATGTGATACAAAGATAAATTTAAAAATACGTGAGCTTCAATTGAAACAAACTTTGCAGGATTCAATTTTTTAATTGTTCAAATTAGAGAATTTTCCAATTCGGAACTTTTATATTTCGACAATGTTATAATTTTAGAATTTTTACAGTGATCTGGGAATTTTATTTTTGGGAAAAAGCGACTGAAAAATCCCGAAAAATAAAATTCCCGACACTGTAAAATTCGTAGATTGGAAAATAACCAAAGAATAAAATTCTCGAAATGATAAAAATCCCGAAATACAAAAGTCGAATTGGAGAATTCACGAAAAATAAAATTAATAAAATTCCGGGAAACAAGATATTACCGAATTTGAGAAATCCCTAAACAAAATGGCTGAATTATAAAATATCCAAATTAGAAAATTCATGAATTTAAACAATTCAAAAAATTGTTTATTAAATATTATTTTTTTATTGAAAATACAATAATTGAATATATATTTCTGTATGAAAAATTTTGTTAGAAAATGTTCATAGTATTTGAAAAAAATATTAAAAATTCTGAAAAATCAAATTTTTTATTAACAAAAAAAATAGATAAAAATAAATTTTGATATAAATCGTTGTTGAATTGAATCCTGCAAAGTTTGTTTAAAAAATATTAATATGTAGGTAAGAAGAACATTTAGGCAGAACGTTTTTTTCTTTCAAAGCGCACGTGTTTTTTAATGTATTTTCAAATACAATTTTTATAAAATTATTATTCAGGTGCCGGAAATTTCATTTCCAGCTTATTGATTTGATTTGATTTTCTTTCTAAATTAATGTTTATTTAACTTTTCTTTAAGACTCAAAATGAAATACTTTAACCTTCGAAATACAAATAAAACAATTATAATTGTAACATTCAAAGTTTAAATTTATCACTCTGAAATTGTAACAATTCATTTTCAAATTGCTTACAATTGAATATTGTTTTTTTAATTTTCCAAACTAAATAGATTAAAAATGAAATATTTTATACTGAAATAATACTTTAAAAATATTTTGAAATTGAATAAAGGCGTGCATTTAAGAAGCAATTAATTTGAACGTTTACATTTGTGTCACTACTAAGGCTTTCGAATTAAATTAGTTCAAATTTTAACGTTAAAATATGTAAATTATATCATTTTGAACAGATCTAGAATCATCTTGTAAAATTAATCACTGTTAAATTTTTAATACTCGAACTGCAGTTCAATTTTTAAATTTACTTTCATTTCTCAATTTGTCCCGGTCGCGAGTCTAGCTCAATATTTAGAACAACTGTCATTTTTTTGAAATAGTATTTTTTCGGGTCTAACTTACGGGATAATCATTTTATTCTTTGAACAAATTTCTACAAATCTTATTGATAATTTTTACATTCTCATCTAAAATGAGAAGGTATTAGTTTTTTATGAAAAATTACTTTTTCGGATTTTATCAAATGTTGACGTTTTGAGGCCCCTTGAGTTAGAAAAACAAGTTTTTACGTCGGGATCTGTTTGTCTGTCCAGCGTCGTCGTTGTTGTTTGCATACCGGATAACTTTCGAAATACTGGTCGGATTGGATTGGGCTTTGACACACAAATTTTTTATTTTAAGAATTGTATGTAAAGTTGTACTATTTTTATTTTTGTAAAAAATATTTTTCTTCAATTAAATTGTTGCAATAAAAGTGTTTCGAAGAGATTTTAAAAATATCTTTCGGGGAATATAATTAGTATTTATAGGTCGACAAAAGTTTGTTTTCTTCACCAAATTTGCCTTTCGTCTAAATTTTTCCAGTTGTTTTTACTATAGTACAATTTACGTTTGTATCTCGGGCGAAGAAATCCAATCTATTGTTTGAAAAATATTCTTTGCAAGTCAATATTTTTCACAGAAAATTACCCCGAGTGACCATGGCCGTAGCTACATAGGAGAAAAAGAGGTTTGAAACTACCCCGAAATTCTTGACAAGGTCATAGTAAACACATATATGCAATATCTCTGGCTCGGTTAACTCTGTGGAAAAAATTTGATTACATTTTAAACCGTCTGTAGTGGGACTCCAATGATTAAAAGGCGATCGGATGTCTCATTACACCATGTGAGATAGACAGCGAGGTGCGATCGAAATCGATCACACCTCGTTGTGTATCTCACGTAACAGAAAGAGAGGTTCGACCGACTTCAGACATTGGAATCCAACTGCAAATGTAGGTACTGTATTCGTTCGCTACTTCGCCACCAAATGATTCAGTTAATGACATTCTCCAGAAATTCTAAAGTATTGTTGGCCGACTATTCCACTATTCAAATTCATGGGACTGAATCAGCTGATCAACTGCGATTGATTATTTGATATTATGAATGTGGTAGCGCAAGCTAAATTAA
>NC_046659.1:7213438-7215418 GCF_010883055.1 Belonocnema kinseyi | reverse complement strand
ACAAACGATCCTGAATCTTATTTTAGGATAATTGTTATGATCCCACTTTTGGATGACTTTATCAATCAGCTTCACTTGAAGTTCGCAAATCACAAATCGACATTATCATCTCTCTACATTTTGATTCCATCTTAATGCTGCAAAATTGATTCTAACTTTCAAATTAATGCCTTTGAAGTTTATAGAAAGTTCTTATAATGGGACTTTCTAGAAGTGGAGTTGCACCTATGGAAAATGAAATGGCAACAAGAATCAGAGATAAATCATCCAACTTATGCTATTGAAGCTCTTGGGGAGTGCAACGAGAACCTATTCCCAAATATCCATAAGCTTTTAAAAATTCTAGCGACATTACCTGTTACTACATGTACCCCTGAGAGAACATTTTCTACATTGAAACGCCTTAAAACATATTTGCGAAATTCTACCGTTCAAGAAAGACTGACTGGATTGGCTTTAATGTATATGCATCGCAAAGTCCATATTAACACTGAAGGGGTGATTGATTTGTTCGCAGCGAAGAAAGCCAGAAGATTGAATATACTTTTGTAATTTGTTTATAACCTTTATTTCTATACTTAGGTTAAATTTTAATGAACTTTATTAAATTATTAAACGAATTATATTCAAATATTTAAAATTGTTAAATATTATAGTTTTGAAAAATATAATACTGACTGTGAACTCTACAAAAACTTATCGAGAGCCTCCTTTTTTGATTTAATAATGAATGTACGCCAATCCCTAACCTACCCCGAAATTTTTTTCTGGCTATGGCCTTGCGAGTGAGTGAATTAATTAATATTTCAAATAAAAAACCTTTGTATACTTCAATCTAAATGCAGCTGCAAACATTGAATTTGAAATGCGTTGAATTCAAGGTATATTTTAAAAAGAAAACTGAAAGCAGAGGATCGACTTTCAAAAGAAGCGGAAGAAAGTGACTCGCTGGATTGCAAATGAACAAGGAAAATGGTGTCATTCAGCATTTTTAAAATTATTTAAACTTTTTCGCGTTGTAACAATTTCGAATCCAATAATGTTATTTTTGACCTAACCTACAACTTATAACGAAAATTCTAAAAATTCAAACAATAAGGCTGTATTCTGAAAATGAAGCTATTTTAACGTTAAAATTCAAGTTCTTAAACTGAAGGCCAAAAAATTGGAAATTTTACAATTAGTGTTGAGTAAATTGTATTGGCATCTTAAAATAGTATCAATAGTTCTTAAATTCGTTTTTAAATTTTCAGAAGTTTACCTGTTTTACATACCTAGATGTAAAAAAAGCCTCCCCAATTTTTTCAAATTTTAATCACTTATTTTCTAAGAGAAAATCACCCCGTTTACCAGTGACTGAAATGGAATAGAAAAAAATTATATTATTAGAGCAAATTTTCTGTAATATATTTTTGTTTGACATTTAAAGTATTAAAAATTATTGTTTGAATTTGAAATTAAAATTATACAAAATTTTACCAACAAATTAATATAAAAAACACGTGTTTTTTAAACAACATTTCAATTTTTCGGAAGAACTTTTGTGATTTAAAAAAAACTATGTACATTTTCAACCAAAATATCTCGAAATTTCTTCCTATAATATTCGTTTTTAAATTAAAAATATGATTTTTCAAGAAATTTTTTTTATAATTAAAAATAAAAACTGTACCGAAAACCTGGATCAGGCTTCAGGTCTGAAAAAATGCAATGATATACATACATGTCAAACTTTTCTAACCTCAAAAAATCTTTCTTCTACTTTACCGTCATATTTTACGAAGAATGAGAAAACAAGAAGTCGACTCCGTGGTATGGTGCAGACAGCACCTCGACAGGGCAGAAAATGTGATTTCCTATCTCTCACCTATCTCACGATCGTGAGACGTGGTTGTGGCTGAAATTTTACCGCGATTTCGCTGGAAGCGGGTGCAATTTCCCAGATTAGCACCCGCTCCCGGCGAAATCCTGCGGTTGTCC
>NC_046659.1:7204560-7213338 GCF_010883055.1 Belonocnema kinseyi | reverse complement strand
AGCCCCCTGCCTCGACTGTGTATGTGTGTAGTAGTAATTTTCTTCCGTTCCGGAGGGGAAATGTCGGTCAAACTAATCCAACAGATGGTGCCACAAAAAGTAGGTCTGTCTTTTTCATTGAATTGCATTAAGAAAAAACAAAAATAATTAAAAACTTGTTGCCGTTTGCAAATAAACAAAAAAATATATATGAAAAATAAGAGTAACTATTACTACTTATTTCGAAAAAGAAAAAGTCCTAAAAATATGTAGTTTAATTGAAATAAATTTAAATTTGAGATACATTTTGAAAGCAGTTGGAGCTTCATATTTCTATAAATTATTTTGCTGATATCATTGATTTTATTATTTGTTGTAGATAAAAAAAATTATTTACTGTTGAATTTATTAATGTAGCTAATGAAAAAAATAATAATATTCAAGACCTCAATGACAAAAATATTTAAAAGATATACATGATCAGAAGAATTAATAAAAAATATATGACGCATATCAAATATAAATATAATAATCATTAAAATATGTAAGACTACATCTTAAGTTGCACAGTAAAGAATCTTTGTACCTTTAAAATCTTAACAATTTCAAATTTGGAACAAAATATTTTTTTCAAGTAATAGTAATTGTAAATAAAATGTTTGAGGGAATCATTTGGTAAAAAGTCAATGACGCGAATGATAAATGAGAAAATGGATTTAATATTATTTAATATAATGTATATATTCTTGTTTGATCTTGAAAGCTTTTTTCTCGCTGCATTCAGCCCCTAATAATTTTATTTAAAAATTGAAATTTAGAGGAGATTTTATATCAAATAGTTAATTATATTATTGCAAACCTCATATCTAAAATAAACAGACTATGAGCTATTAAAATCTATAAACAAACGTACTGTACTCATGACGCATGGTTGGAGGAAATGCACTTTTTTCGTTCAGAAATGTCGACAGCCTTCAATTTTCTGGCGATTTTGAATTGTTCTATTTTAAATTAAAGATCATTAAATCCTATAGATCTTAACTCTCCGAACTTTTCTCTTTTCTATTTTTTTATTAATAATTTGCACTGTGATTGCACAATTATATATTGCACAATGATTGCACTGTATAAATGTATATATGATGTTCGCTTCAATTTAAATAAATATATACATTATATTAAATAATATTGAATGCATTTTCTCATTTATTAGTTTCTTCGTTGACCATTTAACAAATTAGTCCCTCAAACATTTTAATTACAATTACTATTACTTTAAAAAAATATTTTCTTCGAAACTTGAAATTGTTAAGATTTTAAAGGTACAAAGATTCTTTACTATGCAACTTAAGATGTAGTCTCACATATATTAATTATTATTATATTTATATTTGATATACATCAAATATTTTTTATTAATTATTCTGATCACGTATATATTTTAAATATTTTTGCCAGTGAGGTCTTTAATATTATTAATTTTTTCATTAGCTACATTAATACTTTTTTGTAAAATAATATTTTTTTAACTTCATTAAATAATAAAATCAGTAATATGAGCAAAATAAATCACATAATATAAAGTTCGAACTGCTTTCAAAATGTATCTCAAATTTAAATTTCATTCATATTAAACTACATATTCTTAGGACTTTTTCTTTTTCGAAATAAGTAGTAATAGTTACTCTTATTTTTGCATATATATTTTTTTGTTTACTTGCAAACAGCATCAAGTTTTAAATAATTTTTGCTTTTTCTTAATGCAATCCAATGAAAAAGATAGACCTACATTTTTTGGCGCCATCTGTTGGATTAGTTTAACCGACAATTCCTTTCCGGGTCGTAAGAAAACAGAAAAGTGGGGGCGATGCATGGGGCTGATTGTAACGTTACCCCATCAACATATAGAAATGGACCGGTAACGCTTTGGGGAGAACTGAAATGAGCTCTAGAGAGAGAAAAAATATTTGACATATAGACCTGCCTTTATCTATTTCAGGACTCGGTCAAGTGAATTGGTGGCCCCGGGTATTGCCTAAATATTCTGTACGGTTAAAAAAAACAGATCAACAATACATTAAAAATTGTAGTTATAATAAATTGAATTTTAAAGAACATTCATGTAAAATAACCTGTTTCAGATAGATTATTTTAAAAACTTGGTAACTCTAAATTCTTCCTTAAATTGGATTGAAAATGTTACAATAATAATCGTTTTGTGAGTACAAAAATAATGCAAAAACTGTCAAAAATTTGAACAATATTTCTATAACATAAAAAATAACCATTTGTATTGCGTAGGTACAAAACTTCATACTTTGAGGTTTTATTTTTGTTGTAACATTTTTTATTTTACTATATTCAATAACTTTACTTACGTATGAAAAAATATCCCCATATAAACGTCTTGACAACGCCCACAAACTACATAGGCTGCCACCATTTTTTATATTTATTTACAATAAATTTTAATTAAATAAATCATAAATAAATGAATTCTGAAAAGTACGATAAACGTCACATTATTGGGGCACTCGCGACACAAACGACGGTCCTGTGCTGTGCCAAACTTCACCCAACGAAAATATTCTCGACCAATCAGCTTTATCTAGAAAGAGACAGGGCTCATCTCATATGTTTTCTCTCTCTCTAGAGCCCATTACCGTTCTCCCCACAG
Source organism: Belonocnema kinseyi (assembly GCF_010883055.1). Lineage (NCBI taxonomy): Eukaryota > Metazoa > Arthropoda > Insecta > Hymenoptera > Cynipidae > Belonocnema > Belonocnema kinseyi. The sequence continues at coordinate 7,210,682 of NC_046659.1, read as the reverse complement.
CATTACCGGTCCATTTCTATATGTCGATGCGTTACCCGCTCTCTCGCTCTCTGAAAATAGAAAAAAAATGTGAGCTACGTCAAAGATATTATAAACGTAGATGCGGTGCGGGCTTATTTACCCGCGATAAATATAGACGGCGCATCCAGCGAAAATTGTCAGTTCCCCTCTACCCACCGCAATCCGAAGATAGCACGCATATCTTAGTAGGCCCCTCGATGCGCACTTATGGTAACTTAGCTCGGACATGAACCATTTAAATTGAAAGTAAATTTCCAATTAAGAAATTTGTTACATTTATAACTTTGCAAAATATGGTTATCTTTATTAAATGCCAGACATAAAAGCCCATGAATATTTTTTATTTCGGTTTCATATATTTTTATCTAATTTTAAGATTATTTCTTCTAGTTTATATTCTTTTATGAGTAATAATTTTTTTACTCTATAATATTATATTTTATTCAAACTGATAAAAATGTTAGTGCAATATCTATATATAGTTCTTTGATATTATTTAGTATTTATTTTTGTAGTCTGCAATTTCTATGGATTTTTTATACTATTCCTATAATCAAGTTCTCGTATGTATTTTCCAATTTCTTAATTATTATATATTCTATAATTTTTATAAAAATGTGATAAATATTCCAAGTGGCAGGAAAATGGTTCTTTCGGTTTTTAGATGTTAAGGCGGCAGTTTTAAATCACATTACGTTTCGCATTGAGAACAAAAATTAGACAAACAGAATTTCATTGGCGCATTCATAAAATATATCATGTTTCATAAAATATATTTTAAAATAAACTGTAAAATATTTTAATTAATACAGCTTACTTGAAACATTTACGTAAGTTATATGGTCTAAAATTTAAAATTCAAATAATATAAATATTATTCAAATTATTTTTGAAGTTTTTTCAGAACTTTTAAATATATTTTTAATGATTTCCATTTTTATCGTAAATTTTTGGTAAAATTCGAAAAAATTGTCTCAAAATCTTCCAGATTTTTTTTTACAATTTTATCAATCTTTTAAAATATTTTGAAATATTTTTAGGACTGAAAAATCCCGAATAATAAAATTTCCGACACTGCAAACTTCCTGAAATTATAAAATATCGAAATCTGAAAATCCAAAATTTAAAAATTCCAGAATAATAAAATTCTGGACAGTTTACAATATTATTGAATTTGAAAATTCCCGAATAATAAAATTCCAGGCCGAATGCTGTTCAATTATAAAAGGTACAAACTAGAAAACTCTTGAATTGTAGCAATGGATAAAATAGTGTTTTAATCAATATTACTTATTTATTAAAATACAATAATCAAATATTTTAATTTTAGAAACTTTGTTTAATGTTTAATTTTTTAATTATTGTTTTAATTTAAGAAAACAATAATCGTACACAAATGTTATGCAAAAATAATGTTAAAAACACGTGCGCTTCAAACAAAACAAAATTTGTAAGATTCATTTACGCACTTGTCCAGAATTTCGGAAATTTTTACAATGATGGGAATCTTATTTTTCGAAAGAAGGAACTTAAGAATACTGAAAAATAAAATTCCCGACACTGTCAAATTCGTGAGTTGCAAAATTCCTGAATAATGAAATCCCGGAAATTATAAAAACGCCCAAATATAAAACTCGCGAATTGAAAAATTCACGAAAAATAAAATTCCCGACAGTAAGATATTACCGAATTTGAAAATTTTCCACAGAAAATTGCTGAATTATAAAATATCCAAACTGGAAAATTCCTGAATTCAAACAATAGAAAAAAATGTTTGCTAATTCAATATTATTTATTTATTGAAAATACCATAATAGAATACTTTTATCAAATACATTTTTTTTAATGTTTAAAGTTTAAAAGATTATGATTTGAAATTAAAAAAACAATGATTAAAAAATATGTATATTTCTGCATGAAAAATTTTGTTTGATAATGTACATAGCATTTAAAAAAAAAGCAATTATTATTCTTTTAAATTTAAACAATAATTTAATAAAATTATTTAATTATTGTATTTTTAAGAAATAAATAATATTGATCAAAAACTCTTTTCTTCATGTTTAAATTAGGAACTTTATAATTCGGGGATTTTTTACTTTGGACATTTTCTGTAGGAAATTTTCCAATTCAATCATCGGAGATTTCATTTTTGGTGATTTTTCATTCATCGCTTTCGGAATTTTTTCAGTGCTCCCATATTTTTATACCTTCTCTTAAAATGATGTCATTTTTCAAAATAAAAAGTCAACATTTAATTTTGAAATTATCATCAAAGATATTAATTTTCTTTTAAATTATTTCAAATCTTTTAAAATAATTTTTTGAAAGTTTTCGGAACATTTAATTATCTTTTAAACGGATTCCAATTTTTTCCAAGATTTTTGTGAAATCCTGCTTAATTTTTTCCTCTAATTTGAAACATTCAGAAACCTACAGCTTATTCAATTTTTTTCTGAATTAAACATTTTTCAACTATTCTTTAGAAATAAAAATACAATACTTTTACTTTCAAATTACAAATAAAAAGTAGAAAAATTATAATTGTAACATTCAAAGTTTAAATTTATCACTCTGAAATGGTGACAATTCATTTTTTACTTATTTACTATTGAAAATTGTTCTTTTTTGTTCAATTTCCAAATTGACTATGTTAAAAATGGAATATTTTATACTTAAATAATACTTTAATAAGATTTTGAAATTAAATAAAGGTATTCATTTAAGAATCTATTAATTTGAAGTGATTTTTAAATTGAACATTGTTCATGAAGACTCAATCGAATGTTTACATTTGTGTAACTATTTTCAATTTTTTACTACGTTCAATTTTTAAATTCACTTTCTTTTCCCGATTTTTCCTGTTCAAGAGTCTGGCTCAATTTAGATCAACTTTTTTTTTTTAATAATAATTTTTCTGTTCTAACTTCCGGGAGAATCATTTTATTCTTTAGAAGATTTTCTACAAATCTCGTTGATATTTTTTTTATTTTAAGATATGTATGTAAAAATTATAAAATTTTTATTTTTCTTTAATAAAATTGTTGCAATGAAAGCGTTTCGAAGAGTTTTTTTTAATCTTTCGGGGAATAAAATGAATATTTATAGGTCGACTAAGGTTTGTTTTCCTTACAAAATTTCGCTTGCGTCTAATTTTTTCTAGTTGTTTTGACTATAGTACAATTCAATTTTGTATCTTTGATTGAAGAAATCCGTTTTATAGTTTGACAAATATTTTTTATATATCAATATTTTGCACAGAAAATTACCCTAAATGACCTTTAATTATTTTTTATAAACGTGAAAAACCCAGGTTTCAATGTTCTCTATGAAAAACACAATCAATGAGTGACATAACAAAAAGCGGAAACAATAAAACAAGCACTTTGAACAAAACTGACCTTGAGCGAATATTAAATATATATTTTTTAAAGTTTACAAAAATCAGGCGCTATTTTCTTTAAAAAAAAATAATTTGTGAGGGTGCCAAGTTATCAAAAAAATAAATTAATAAAACTTGAAAAAGCACCCTCTTAAATAGCTTTTTAAACTTAACCTTTGTTGAGTTCTTTCAGGTATTTCTAATTTTTAATAGTCCTATTTTCAAATTTTTCTTAAGTTATACGATTTTAATTGTTCTAAAATAATGATTCAAGTATTAAAAGATGTTCATTTCTCATCCTGTAACTTTATACGATTTTACGAGTTTTGATAAGCTTAAAAACAGGTCGGAGGTTTTAATGGTTTAATATATGTATATAATAGAACCGCTTCAAATTTGAAATAAGTCTACTTTTTGATGTTCGACCTACAATTATTCAATTTTAAAAGTTATAAATTACAATTTTGAAAAGTAAAAAATAAATTTTAATTAATTTATATTTAAAACCAAATAAATTTCCATACTTCAATATGAATGCAGCTGAATACATTGAATTTAAACTTTTTACCTTTTCGCGTTGTAGCAATTTCGAATCCCAGCATAAGTTATTTTTGGTCTAACCTATAACTTATAACGAAAATTATGAAAATTCAAACAATAAGGCTGTATGCTGAAAATGAGATAAATTTTAACGGTAAAATTTGAGTTGTTAAACTGAAGGCTGAACAATTTGAAAATTTTACAATTAGTGTTTTGTAAATTGTATTGGCATCTTAAAAGAGTATATAATTAGTTATTAAATTAGTTTTTAAATTTTCGAAAATTTTCCTTTTGTACTACCTAGAGGTAAAAAAGTCTCTTCAATTTTTCTGGCTTTTAATCATTTATTTTCTGAGAGATATTCCTATTTACTTTACCCCCGTTTATCAGTGACTGAAATGCATTAGGAAAAAATCGCCAAGACCCAAGGATACAAATTTTATACACATTTTTTAAAATAAAGACTGTAGGGAAACCAGGCGCGCATCCACAATGGTGGCGAAACGGCGATCGCCCCCCCCCCTCTAGGATTTTATGACTTACCGTAAAATGGTACATATGTATAAACACAAAATGTCTACACAATTTTCTGATGCCCCCCACTCCCCAGGACACTTCTCTGGATCCGCGCCAAGGGGAAACATCGACAAGATTCAGGTGTCAAAATTATAATTATAGCGAACTTTCTGTACTTTTACGGGGACGCCTGAAATACATGAAAAGATAAAAATCCCGATTCGGCAAAACTCTCTCCGTCTCGAATAATAAAATTCCAAAACTAAAAAATTCCCAAACGATTTATAATATTACCGAATTTGAAAATTTCCAAATAATAAAATTCTCAATATAAAATTGTTTCTTAATCAATATTATTTATTGTAATTACGATAATGAAATATTTTTATCGAATAAATTTTTGTTTAATATTTAGTGCTAAAAAATTGTTTAAATTTAAAATTAAAAGAACTCTACAAAAAATGTATAGAAAAATTTATATAAAAACACGTGTGCCTTAAACGGAAGAAAAATTCTCTAAATTTTCCTCGAAGATCATAACATTTTCCAAACAAATTTTGTAAGATTTAAATTAGCACTAATTTATCTCAAAGGTCCTTTCTAATTTTTTAAATTAACAATTCGATTTTTCGGAAGATTTTTGTAATTTAAAATAATACCATGCATATTTTCAACTAAAATATTTAATCCTAAAATATGTTTTTTCTTCAATTATTGTTATTTTAAATTCAAACAATAATTTTCAAAAACTTTAAACGTTGAAAAAGTTGTTTCTTTGGTGCAAATCCTTGATTATTCCAATAAAAAAATAAATAAAAATATGTATCAAGTACACATTTTTTTAGCATTGGTTTATCTCGAAATTTCTTTCTAGTTTTTTTTTTTTTTAATTAAAAAATTATATTTTTCGAGAAAAATTACTTTACAATTTTTAAAAAAGACTATGTCCAGAAAACCTGGTTCAAGTTTCAGGTCTGAAAAAATTGAGTGATACATGACAAACTTTTTTAATTATGTAGTCTTATGTATTTTGACCCGCTGAATTCAATGGTACCGGTTAATTTTGCGATAAGTGCCTAGGTTTTATTTAAAACGCAATTGTTTAAACAATTATGAAAAAATGATTTTTTTCAATGGCACACATTTTTTTTATATAATTTGAGGCATTTTAAGAAGAAATGGTTCCAAGTCATTTTTTTGTAAAATGCATATTTGAAAAGTTATGAATTTTTAAAGTTCAAAATTTGACGATTTTTTGCAACTTTGAATGTTAATAATTTTCGACCTATTGAATATTTTGAAAAAATAAAGAATCAACTTATTCTTTAAGTCTTCCTCTAACTATTAAGCATAAGGAATGTCGGATTAACCAGTGGGAAGCCGTTGTTATTGATATTTACAAATAGCGTGTTTTGGCGCGCGACAGCGCAGCGGCGCGGTGTGAGTGACTGCTTGGCGCTCGAGCTCGTGCTGGCGAACCCACTCGCTGAATATGCCATTCCCTTAGATTTTGGTATTCAACAAAACATTTTTTACAAAATAATTATTACACTTATTGATGAAAATGTTATATTTTATACGTCCTGCCAATCTGGACGTCAAGTTTGTTAAACACATAAATAAAGATAAAAACGTAATATATTACGTGATACTCAATTTGATA
>NC_046659.1:7202827-7204460 GCF_010883055.1 Belonocnema kinseyi | reverse complement strand
TAAATAATTGCAGTATCGAGAAAGCTGAACAAATTTTAGTTTTGTCATGCGACACAGACGTTTTGACATTACTTCTCAATTTTTGGAAGGATTTTTCGTCAACCGGTTTGCAGGTATTACATTATAAATAAATATATTATTCTCAAATAATAAAAAAATTTAATAAAAAGTACAAGAATCACATCAATTAATTTTTCAGGAATTGTGGTTGAGAATAGGCGTGGCAACTACAACTCGAGATTTACCTGTTCATAAATTGGCCAATTTATTGGGACCAAAAAAATGCCAATCACTCATAGCTGCTCATCATTTGACTGGTTCCGATTATACTAGTAAATTAGGAACTAAACCTGGTGCAATAAGAGCAGAACCACACAAATATCTTCTTGATTTTGGTCGAAGTGAGTATATCAACTGATAAAAAAATTAATTAATACATTAGTTTGATAAATATATAATTGATAATTCTTTCAGATTCGTCAGCTGCTGTTTGCACAGCTGCAAAGAAACAGCTGAAGAATATTTGGTTAATGTTTTTCAGAAAAGCACACAATGCAAAAATTTTAATGAACTCCGGTATCAAATATACCATTGGAGTACAGGAAAATGTGATCTCGAGAAATGGCCTCCTACTTCGGCATCCATAGCCTTACATATCTATCGAGCATATTATGTAACTTACCAGCAAGTTAACTGTCTAAACCCAAATGCAGAAACATTGGATCCTTTGCAATATGGATACTCTATGGTGGATAATGTGTTGTTACCACAGAAAATTTATATTTTATTACCTCCGGCAGATGAATTTGTGCCAAGCTGTCGTTGTACAACTTGCTCACGAGTTTCATCATGTTGTTGTTTAGCAGCTCAAGTGCCATGTATTTCATTTTGTTTATGTCAGAAAAATGACACATGTAAAAATAAGTACAATGGTACTAAGGACTAGAAAGATGAAAAAAAAAATTTTCGTTTTTTTTTATTCTGTGATATAAATGCATTTGAGATTTGTATTTGTTAGTAATATTAAAGTAATAAACCTGTTGAAAGTGTATAAATAAAAACTGATGAACGATAAGAGGTAAAGAATGTTTTACTAATTGTAATAAGCCGAGATGAATCGCGTAACTTGAAGACTGATGATTGGACTTGCGAGCGCCAAGCAAGTCACACACACCGCGCCGCTGCGCTGTCGCGCGCCAAAACACGCTATTTGTAAATATCAATAACAACGGCTTCCCACTGGTTAATCCGACATTCCTTATGGTTTATAGGTAGAGGAAGACTTAAAGAATAAGTTGATTCTTTATTTTTTTCAAAATATTCAATAGATCGAAAATTATTAACATTCAAAGTTGCAAAAAATCGTCAAATTTTGAACTTTAAAAATTTATAACTTTTCAAATATGCAAAACCTAGACACTTATCGCAAAATTAACCGGTAACATTGGCTTCAGCGGGTCAAATTACATAAGACTACATAGTTTTTATCCTTTACCTCTTTAATGCATACGGGATCCTACCCAGCTCCTGGACTATTTACGAAGAATGGGAAAACAAGAATTCAGCTTCATAGTACGGCGAGAGCAGCACCTCGATAGAGCAGACATTTTTTTTTTTTTTTTTTTTTTTTTTT
>NC_046659.1:7200267-7202727 GCF_010883055.1 Belonocnema kinseyi | reverse complement strand
TGTCGAGGATATCGGGTTGATGATTGGGAGATTTGGGGAAGTGGGTAGGTTCAGAGGGAGCCTCAATAGTAAGGTTATGACGAGTCGCGGTTTTAAAGAGAGTTCGATTGGTTTTGCGAATAAAGTGGAAGTAAAGAATTTTTAAATATAATAAGATGTACAAAACCGACATACTTCAGACCAAGTAAATAACATTTCACTTAGTCTGAAGTATGTCAGTTTTGTACATCTTACTATATTTATAATTAACTATTTACTCAGACGCATAAAATCGCTATTTTTCCATCTAAGTAAAGAACTGTTTTAGTTGTGTAGGATATGCAGGAATCTACTACGAAACTAAATGGAAGCTCTTTAATTATAAAAGGCGGAATATAACATTTCAATTCTCAACCGAATTTCCTCGGAGAAGATGTATTTTTAATACCTGGAATACCAAAATTAATTTTTAGTATGACGAGATCGTTTTAAAAGCATCCTGTTATATAACATTTCGATTCTCAACCGAATTTTCTTGGAGATTTATTTTTAATACCTGGACTACCAGCCCTGGCGGATCAAAAGAACCGAGTGGAGTCTCTGTAAAGTACCCGTAAAGACCCCCTTGGGTCCCCATTCAGTTCCCTTTTAAAAAACTCAAAAAACAGCAAAATCAAATTTTAAATTGTTAAAATTCGGATTCTACGTTAAAATTCCCTATAGAAGGTCACACAATAATCGCAATAGTTTTTTTTGCAACGGTAAAAAGTTAAAAAAAATATAAGACGTATAACGCCTGTTGACTGCTACACTTCAAACGCATCATCTGTAAGTATAGCAGTCAACAGGCGTTATAGATCTTGTAGATTTTTAAAAACTTTTTACTGCTGCAAAAAAAGTATTTCGATTACTCCGTGAGTTTCCAATAGAAAAATTAACGTAGAATACGAATTTCAACAGTTTAAAAGTTGACCATACTGTTTTTTTGAGTATTTTAAAAAGGAACCGAATGGGGACCCAATGGGGTCTTTACGGGTACTTTGTAGAGGCTCCATTCGGTTCCTTCGGTCCGCCAGGGAGGATCAAGTATTAGTACGACGAGATCCTTATAAAAGGATCCGGGCATATAGCATTTCAATTCGCAAACGCATGTCCTGAGAGAAGATACAATTTTTATGCCTGGTCAACTAGGATTAATTTTTATTACGACGAGGTCGTTTTAAAAGCATCCTGGTGAATAATATTTCAATTATCAACCGAATTTCCTCGCAGAAGATGTATTTCTTACACCTGGATAACCAGGATCAATATTTAGTACGTACAGATCTTTATAAAAGAATCCAAGTATATTCAATCTACATTCTCAATCAAACTTTCTCGCTCAGATGTATTTTTGAATCTTACACAATTTTCCTTAGTACAATATTCGCTTACCGCCATCTATTGCTTCATTGGGTAAGGAAACCATTTTCATTTACGTACCTTTGTGCTATTTCGCAAGAAAACACCTCTCTTGTATTCATAAATTGTCTTCCTACAGTTGGACGCTCTGAAGTTAAAGTTCTTCTGACAAAATTTAATTCTGTCAAATTCGAGTTCTGCAAATTGATACCCTACCTTGTCAACTTTGATATAGTGTATTTTAAGTTCTCGCAAGTCTTATAAGAGTTAATGAAACATCTTTTCTATTTGTTCAAACAAAAATATTAGTTTTGCGACTGAAAACCACTATATTAATTTTTAATACGCAAACCCTGTTTTCCCTATTTTGGAATGATATTATACTAAATTCTCACTTATTTTTATCATTTATTTTAACATAAATTCTTTCAGTGTAATTTCATAGTCACACAACTCGGTTAATCACAGAATCTTAGAAAAAATGTAATATGAAACCGTGCGAGTAACATTTTTCTGGATTTTAATGAAAAAAGAGTTCGATGATTCGAAAGATTTTTATTGTTGCAGTTATGTGAATTGGTTATCCTTTTAAACGCTTCGGAAGTTCTTTAGAGGAGAGATCCATGACTTTGCAACGCAACTATCTATATAGTAAAAGCCCCTCTCCTTCCTTTCACTTTTAAAGAAGTCACCAGCATCTAGATCAGTCTGCCGACGGATATTGCGGTATAACAAGTGAATAAAAGGTTTACTGAGATTACAATAACGTACAATGTATTTTTCCTGTTTCTAAAGATGCGTAATATTTTCATAAAAATACGGGGTTGTGTCGTCAATTATTCAATTCAAACTAGTTTGTGATAATGCTTTTTGCCCAGGCTGGAAAATTCACATGAATTTGAAATTTTACTTTATTAATAAAAAATACTTCAAATAAAAAATATGGAATGTGATTATTAAAATGGCATTGTTAGAAGGACTTTACTTTTTGCAATAAATTTTGTCTGGTTTAATATCTTCTATTTTATAATAATTATATTATTATATATATGGGCCATTTCCAAAATACGTGTCACACTT
>NC_046659.1:7194564-7200167 GCF_010883055.1 Belonocnema kinseyi | reverse complement strand
ACTACTGCGCATGCCAGAGGTATCCGCGTTCCAGAACGGTAAAAAAATGTTTAACCTTTTTGAATATTCCTCCAAAATACATGTATCACCATTTTTGGAATCTATAACGAATCTGACGTCAGAAATTAAAAATGTCAGATTCAAAATCGCGGCAGTGTACTCTCAAGTTTATAAAACAATGATTCAATTGAATCGAAAACGCATATTCGGGGGTTTTTAGGATCGCTGATAACGAATCTGATATTAGAATTCGTAAATTCAATGTGGCGAATTCAAAATTGTAGCCATGTACCTTTGATTTTAGAAAAAATGCTTCAATGTTACTCCCAGGCTACTGCAACCGAAGTTTTCAGAACTGAGACCAAATAGGTGCGTTCTAGCTGGATCCTCCGGTACAAACAGTGTATGTGTATGCACAATACACTAAAATGTCAAGACAATTATTGACTCCATTAATCTAAAAAAAAAAAAAATATGAAATAATTATCTTCAGGATTACAAAGATTGTTTCATTTTTGTTTTATACAAGGATCCTAAACCAAACTGTCACTTAAACGAGTGCAAAACATGTCCAGGCATTCAGATGATTGCAGATTGTATTCAAGAACTTGTGGAGAACCCTAGCGAAAGAATCGAAAAGAAAGTACCGTTCCGATCCTTTTCAATTTCTATGTGAACTTTGCTTCCGTTTCTTTCCGAACGAAGTAGTATGTTGCGCGCGAAATTTAAAAATAAAATTTTCTCGCACTTGCATCGCAGCTTGTTGTCTGAGGTTTCCACTGCGTGGCGCTAGCATCCAGACCAAATTCTTAAAGTTACCGACGGATCGGTTATTAACTGCTACTAAAAGAAGATGCACTTCAAGCCGCCTTCGGTCCATGTAAATGACAGGTATTTTATTTTTTTTTAAGTTTTTAACGCTGCAAGAAAAAGTATTGCGATTACTCCGTGAGTTTCTAATGCAAATTTTAACTTAGAATCCGAATTTCAACAATTTAAAAGTTGATCTTGCTTTTTGTTTGAGTTCTTAATGAAAGAACCGAAGGGTGATTCAATGGGGTCTTTAAGGGTACTTCGTAGAGGCTCCTTTCGGCTCCTTTGGTCCACCAGGGCATCGCGGTATCCTAATAGCTTATTCAGAATTTTCGCCTGTGTCCCACTGTTAATGTTCGTTCTGAAAGTTTCCAATTTCTTTCCGAATAACTGTAAAATGTAAATTATAAATGAAATGTTGTATTAATTATACATACAGGGTGGCCATATTCGACGAAAAGATTTGGCAACATTGTAACTTTTACAGAGATGACAGATCGAGTAATGACGTAGCACGTTTGAAGGATCAGTCTAAGGAGATTTTTGCCTTGGAGCAGTACACTCCACACGAACGCTCTCAGATTGTTGTAATTTACATTCAGCAACCCGTACGAATGCGATATTTTCATCCGATCGCCTCGGTCGCTTTTTATTTGGACGCTTGGGATTAGTAAGTGCCTCACCTGATGAAAATCTTTCATACAAACGATACAATGTAGTCGCAGTTTTCACTTTATTTATTTTTCTCCATGCACGTTGAGTTTTCACAATTGACTTGTTTTGTGAATGTAAATTTCAACAATCTGAGAGCGTTCGCGTGGAGTGTACTGCTCCATGGCAAAAATCTCCTTAGACTGATGCTTCAAACGCACTACGTCATTACTAGCTCTGTCATCTCTGCCAAAAGTTACAGTGTTGCCAAATCTTTTCGTCGAATATGGCCAACCCTGTATATATTCTTCAATTATTTAAATTAATATAATAAATGAATAATAACATATCATTTACTAATAAATTTATGAAATTATAAAAAAATGAATTCAATATTAATTTAAATAAATAACTGTATAAATATAATGAAATGTAAAATAATTTAATCAAATATAGATAAATTATTAAAAAAGTATTTTTCAACTAAAATAATGGATCAACAAAAAAAAAGAATGTTTAATAAAGTATTTTCACTTTCAACTATGATTTGTTGTATTTTCAATAAAAAACGATGAAACAGATTAATTTCTAATCAAACTTTTGTGATTTTCAACCAAAACGATGCAAATTCCACCTAACTGTATGTATCTTTCGCAAAAAAATATATTTAACAACATAGTTGAATTTTCAACCAAAAAGAATGACTTCGTAACAAAATTACTAAATTTTCAATAAATTATTCAGATTAACATCAATTTTCATATTGTTTTCTCTGCGTGTCCCACTGCTGTGTATTCTCTATTGAAAATAAACGGTCGTATACAAATTTTTCCAAACAACCTAGAAACAGAAAAATTTCATCACTATTTCATTATTTTGCACATATACTTATATAATTTTTATTATTTTTGTATGGTAAAAAAATGTACAAGCTGTTTGTGAAATATAATCTGCCCTAAATTGGACTTGTAGAAGCATTACTTAGCTCCAAAAATCTTGGGAAAATCACTGTAAAAGTCTCTTTCGTCGCCATTTTGTTTCTTCAATTTCATTCATATCGATTATGGCACGTAACTCTATTTTGAATCAAAGATCGTTTGAAAAAAAGCAATGAAAAGAGCTCTCCAAAACACTATAATAGAAGTCCAATCCGATCATCCTAAAAGAAATTACACTATCCCAGGGGTCTCTACAGTCCACAGGTGCAGCGTGACCCCCATATTAACACAGAATATTGTCACAATATTGCACCCATATTTCCTGCAACATCCACAATATTGCACGAAATATTGAGGCAATTTGGATGCAATATGATGATGGCCGCTTTTTGAAAAATTGGGGCGATGGATATGACGATCGTAGTACGCAAAACGATAGGTAGGCGTCGCTACTCGTCAAGGTCTAATAGACTGGTGCGTTTAAAATATGCAGTACCAGCCCCTTCACAGGTGATACGTCAGCGTGCTGCCTTATCGACTGAGCAGAGTGCAGGCATCGTTGTTCTGTGAAAATTAATAGATGGCCCTAACTACCGTCTTTTGGGTATAACTAGCCCCCTGCAGCGGCGGTTGAAATCTGCTGTACCAGCCCCTTTACAGGCGATACGTTAGCGTGCTTCCTTATCAACTGAGCAGAGTGCAGAGATCGTTGTTCTGCGAAAATTAATAGATGGCGCTAATTAACATCTTTTGGGAATAACCAGCCCCCTGCAGCGACTGTGCGTTAGCGTTAGTTCACTAGCGTTGAGAGCAGATGACGCTGGTAGTCTCTACAGCAAATTTTAACATGTCAAGCAAAGGCAAAATTATTTTGAAACTACCTTAATTGATATTATTCGTAATGACAATCGGTTTTCCAATCATTTTCAATCCCAGAAAAAAATTAAACTTCTAATTATACTAAATTTTATTATTATGTACATTCCAAACTTGTCCATTAAAATTATATAATTTATTTATTTTTTTAAATAACATTTGTTATAATTATAAGTTCAGTTATGTTTGTGGAGTTGAAAAATAATTTAAAACAGATTTTCATTACGAATAATATCATTTAAACTAATATCTAATTAATTTTGCCTTATGCAAACCCTATTCCTTTGCCTATGCTTCACAGGGGTGAAGAATTTATTGAATGGAAAAGGAAATAAAAACATCGACAGTGTACAAGTAAGTAATTTATTGACAACAGAAATGCTATTACAATAACAAATGATTAATTTTAATTAATTAATTAATTAATTATTCACAGGATCAACTAATAATCCAGCAGCCATTAACACTTCTGTATGCACTAAAGTTACAACACAGTAAAAGTCCCCTGATTATTAATATCAAGGTTACTTTTTTTAAATCAGTTGCAACAACTTTTTAAAACAATTACACTACTTTTTCCAATAGAAATATTCAGAAACTATTTTCGAAAAGTTCCTGGAGAAAGAAGAATTTTATGCTCAAGTTAGAGCGTTATAAAAAATTGAATTTGCACTACAATTGACATAATTTGGCTACACATCTCAGAAACTATTGGACCCAGAATTTCCGGTAAAAATTTGAATCATTTTTCAGGTCACTTGCTCCACTACTTTTCTAACAACTACGTGAGCAATTTTTTGAAGTTCTTAACAAAGCACTTCGCTTACATTGTACACGCTGGATGCTATATCATTTGTAAGGAAATTTTGGGGAAATTATCTTGATTACAAAACCTTTTGTTGTTTTGCAAAAATTTAAATTTTTTATTGTTGTTAATAACGGTTTTTATAAACACATAGGGGTATTTCGTACAACTTTCGTATTTAAACGTGTTTTTAAAATAAGATATTAAACAAAAACTTTGTCTCATAGATTTTTTTTACAAATTACTTTTTAACTGTGGCCTTATAAAGAATAAACTGCCAAATAATTTCTGTCACCACTTTCAAATTATCGCTCTTTTGTTAATAACAATGATTATCAACAAAATCCAACATTTACCGAATCTGATTTTATATTCGTTATCTCTCCTATTTTTGATCCTAATGCTAAGAATTTGTTAATTACATATTTATAAACAATTAACTGCAACCTAATCTTTGGCATGTCGTATTTTGCAGTTAATTGTTTATAAGACCGTAATTAACAAATTATTAGTATTAGGATCAAACATAGGAGAGATAACAGTTCTCTCTGCATCTAATTCAAGAAATGCGAATGAAAGTAGCAGATTATGTACATCTAGAATTTTTTTGATAACAATTATTATAGACAAAAGAAGGATATTTTCAGAGTGGTGACGGACAGAAAGATTATGATGAACCCATAAGATACATAACTTTAAAACATCGAAGATCTTAACTGTACAATTGCACGTGGGCTAGACCAATCATTATTTTTCAACTAATTGTTTATAAAGCCATAGTTAACAAATAATTTGAATTAAATGAAAATCTATAAAAATCCAACTGTTTGTTTCGTATCTAATCTTAAAAACACGTTCGAAAAATAAAGAAATATAAAATAATCGTGATTATTAGAATTTAGAATTTGATTTTGATTGTTAGAGTGATTATTAGTGATTATTAGGTGATTATTAGAATTATTAGAATTTAGAAAAATTGTTATTAACAAAAACGCAATTAAGATTTTTGCTGTATTTTTGTACCCAAGTTATAGCACAGACCTTGTACATTGTGCACCAAATCTTTTATGAAGAATAAAATAACATGTATACGCAGGTGTTAAAAAAGGACCATTTTTATCACTTATGTATTAACAACAGTTGTAGCTCCACCGAAAAACTTGAAAACAGGTCGTTACATGAAAAATTTTTTACGACATACAAGTTTTGTTTCTCTATGAACTGTCCGAAAATACTAGGTAGTCTGATAAGTCTGTGAAAAATGAAACACGGAGACGTTTTTTTTGGCCAAAGTCGGTTTTATTTTTCAACATACCTCCTTTTAGGTCGATACAACGAGTCCAAAGATTTTCTAACTTTTTGATACCGTCCGAAAAGTACTCAATCGGAAGGTCTCCAAAATACGCCTCAGTTTCAGGTATGAGCTCCTCATTTGAGTAAAAACGCTTACCGGTGAGCCATCTGTTCAGGTTAGGGAACAAGTAATAGTCGCTGGGGGCCAGGTCTGGTGAATACGGTGG
>NC_046659.1:7190501-7194464 GCF_010883055.1 Belonocnema kinseyi | reverse complement strand
AGTAACGTCTATAGAAAGACAACCAATGACGCACATACTGAACTGCCAGTCAGCAAAAGAAATGTGGGATAAACTCCATGCTATCTACGAAAATCGATCAGACGCGAGTGTACACGTGCTACAGCAAAAATGGTTTAGCTTCCAGAAAGATTCGAGCGACGATATAGCAACCCATATTTCAAAGATCGAAGATTTGTGTCACACTTTAAGAGGGCTAAATGAGAATATATCTGAAAGCATGTTAATAACGAAAATTCTTATGACCCTTCCCTCAAATTACAATTATTTTCGATCTGCTTGGGACTCAGCTGCAACTAGTGAGAAACTCTAGAGAATTTAACCTCACGTCTGGTTATGGAGGAAACGCGAATGTCTGTTCAAGAAGGTCCGGAGAGTGGCGCTTTTGTGGCTAATAGTGGAAGCAGCCATTTTCGAAAAAATACAAGAAAATTCAGTGAGAATAAACGGCATACCAACACGAAAGGAAAAAGCGAATACGACGCTACTGGAAACAGATCAAAACCAATGAGCTGTTGGCAATGTGGAAAGGTCGGCCACAGGCGCCGTGACTGCTGGCACCTTCCAGGAAATTCTCAACGTCCTGCGAATTCTGACTCACGACGTTCTAACAACAACAAATCGCCAGAAGACGACAACGCCCTTGTAGCAGAATCGCTAATTTCAACTAATGGAAATAAACGTGCAGCAGCATGGTTATTGGATTCTGGAGCATCGCAACACATGTCCAGCAAGCGCGAGTACTTCACATCGTTTGAGCGTACTGATCGTCTGCCGATTCGCCTTGGAGATGGGTACCTACTGTACGCCGAAGGTAAGGGTCGTATTGATGTATTAGTGTATAACGGAAAAACTTGGGTAAAAAAGTATTTGTCAAATGTTCTTTACGTGCCGGATCTTGACTATAACCTTTTCTCTATGGGAGCAACACTTGCGAAAGGTCTGTTTTTTGGAGCGACTAAAGTTAAATGTACGTTTTATAAAGATAACGAAATCGCGGCAATAGGTGAAAAACCCGAAAATAGTAATATATTTACAATGAAAATAAAAGTCGATAAAGTAGAAAACTCGTATTTTGCTGAAGAAAGCGCGAATACAGCCATTGAGAAAAATATGTTGCAAATATGGCACGAACGTTTAGCCCACCACAATTTTACGCATGTTAAGAATTTTCTTAAGAATAATAATGTTAAAATAAACGAATCGAACCAGTTCTGTGATGCATAGAAGTCCCTTTCCATCCAGCGAAAATTATACAACTAAAATAGGCGAAATAATCCATTCAGACCTATGTGGGCCCATGGAAACCAATTCCATCGGTGGCTCTCGATACTTCTTATTATTTAAAGATGATTATTCGCAGTACATTATTCTTTACTTTTTGAAACATAAAAACCAAGTGAAAGATTGTTTTATTAATTATATGCAACGTCTGGAAAAAGAAACGGGAATGACAATAAATATACTGAGAACTAATAATGGCTTAGAATATGTCAATGAAGAATTAAGTGAAATACTTTTTAAAAACGGTATCAAGCATCAAAGAACTGTTGTTCATACGCCTCAACAAAACGGCAAAGCCGAACGCAAAAATCGCACGCTTGTAGAAGCGGCGCGTACGATGATACTTGCTAAAAATTTACCGAAAAATCTATGGGCAGAGGCCATAAACACGGCAGGGTTCGTACTCAATAGGAGTAGAAAAACGAGCATCCCGGGTAAAACTCCATATGATTTCTGGCACGGAAACAAATGTAATTTCGACTATTTCAAAATTTTTGGTACCGAGGTTTATGCACACATTAATAAAAACCAGAGAAAAAAATGGGATGCGAAATCTAAAATCGGAATTTTTGTGGGTTATGACGATTGTACGAAAGGCTATAGAATATTGATGTGTGATAAGAATAAGATAGAAAAACATAGAGATGTTTTATTTAAGAATGAGCTAAAATCTAATACCATAGAAAGAAATGATAATGAACACGACTTTTGCTTTTTTGAAGCACCTAATGACACTAATTTAGAAAAAGAAATTGGTATTGAAAATAATTTAGGAAATGAAAATAATGTACCCGAAAATGTAGAAAATAATGTAAATCAGAATGTAATTGTACCCGAACAAGCAAACGAACAAGGCTATAATTTGCGAAACCGTAGAGATTTGCGCGCACCAGACTATGGTGACATAGTAACCAATTATATGTTTGATTTTGAAAACATTGAAGATTTGTTTATTGCGGATTTTCTAGAACCAACCGATTATGAACGGGCAATAAATAGCGAGGAATCACGAGCTTGGCAAGAGGCTATGAATGAAGAAATTTTAAGCCTCAATAAAAATAAGACTTGGGTTCTAGTTAATGCACCAACAGATGCAAAAATACTTTCTAATAGATGGGTTTATAAAGTAAAAACAAATCCGGATAAAAACCATGTCAAATTTAGAGCACGGTTAGTTATAAAAGGTTTTCTTCAGAAAAAAGACGTAGATTATAAAGAAATATTCAGCCCCGTGGCAAGATATAATTCAATTCGAATCTTCTTAGCTATAAGTGCTTCAGAAAATATGCATTGTATGCAATTCGATGTAAAATCAGCTTTCTTAAACGGCGATCTGAAGGAAAGCGTGTATATGAATCAACCTAGGAGGTTTGAAGATGGATCGGGTAAAGTATGTTTGTTGAAAAAGAGCTTGTACGGATTAAAACAATCTGCTAGATGCTGGAACACAAAATTTGTACAATGTTTAGAGAAATTCGATTTACACCCTACCCATGCTGATCCGTGCGTTTTTATTAGCAAAGGTGAAAGAGAAAAACTGTTTTTAATCATTTATGTTGATGACGGTGTAATCGCGTCAAAAAGTAGAGAAAGACTGATTCTGTTTATAAAATATCTCGAAAAAAATTTTGAAATAACGTTTAATTCTCTAAAAACCTTTTTAGGTGTAGAAATTAATACTTTGTCAAACGGTTCGTTGTTCGTACATCAAAAAACATATGCTGAAAAGATCGTGAATAAATTCAATTTAGACAATGCTAATAGCGTCCGAATACCAGCTAATCCAAATAGCATTTCTGCTATTTTTGAAAATGGTGGGGATGGAAGTGCGAACAATGTTCCGTATAAAGAAGCCATCGGCAGCCTCATGTTTCTCGCGACTATAACTCGTCCGGACATTGCATTTGCAGTGGGAGTGCTCAGCCGATATGCGGAAAACCCATCAAAAATACATTGGAATGCAATAAAAAGAATTATTAAATATGTAAAAGGCACGACAGGGTACGGTTTGATTTATAAAAACAATAATGATTGTTCAAAAATACTAACATATAGTGATGCGGACTATGCAAGTGACCACGCGACACGAAAATCGGTTTCAGGTTTTATTGTAAAGCTAGGCGATAGTCTTGTATCTTGGGGATCTAAAAAACAGAGCACGATTGCTCTTTCGACTACCGAATCTGAATTTATTGCTGCGTGCACCGCTGCACAAGAGGTTATCTGGACCGAAAGGTTGATTAAAGTTTTATATGATCATTGTAAAATACCCGTCTTATATGTTGATAATCAGAGCGCAATACAATTGATAAAAGATTTACGATACCACTGTCGAACAAAACACATAGATATTAAGTACAAATTTATCAGAGAAAACTACAATAACGGCCTGTTTAGGATTGAATATGTTAACTCAGCGAATCAACAAGCAGATATTCTGACAAAAGCATTGTCTATAAAGACATTTGAATATTTGCGTGATTTAATTCACTTAAGACCTCATTTAACTATGTAACAAGAAATGTTCGTTTATCACACACTTGTGTATTCTAAGTGGGAGTGTTAGAGATATAGAATGCACAACTGTGATCGCTGCGCCATCCATGTGTGAGAGGGATTTTTCGTAACTCCAGTCAGTCTGAGATGATCGCTCGTCCATGT
>NC_046659.1:7177671-7190401 GCF_010883055.1 Belonocnema kinseyi | reverse complement strand
GAGGGATTTTTCGTAACTCCAGTCAGTCTGAGATGATCGCTCGTCCATGTTAGATATAATAAACGACTGTTTTCACTACTCTGTGTGTCTATTTATTTAACAAAGTGCACTTTAGAGACTTCCTCGATGTAGGCATTACCTGAAATTTTTTCGAGGCTGTAGTTAGCACTAATAATCAGTGCTAGGGTTAACAGGAAGATCCAGAAGGGTGTCATTATCATATCACAGTGGTCGAAAACACCCGGACGTTGGCAAACATTCAAATAGTAATCACAGGTTCCTGAAACTCCGCACCATTACGTTTTCAGGGTCAAGGAATTATTTAAACCGAAAATTTGATAGTTTCAACTGAAGCATTACGTACCATGAAGTATGATAAATGAATCAAAAATTTCATAATGCAAAAAAATTAGTTAAAACATTATTTTTACTCCCTTGCGCTCACTCCTTTATGATACGAACTGGAGCGTTTATTATGAACGAAACTAAAACTCCTATCGAAAAACTAATTATACCCCTGCATTCAACTCGAAAAGATATGCATAACCTTTTTTGCATTGTTGTCTAGAAGTTCAACATTGAACAAATTTATTGTTTATAATATTTAGGAATTCATTTAACAATTTTAGAAAACAATTAAAAGTTACTAACTGAAGCATTAAGTCCCTTAAAGTATGACAAATAGAAAAAACCTTGATTAATGCAAAAAAGTTAGTTCGAAAACTGTGTTTACCCTTCCTCCCCGTCCGTCCCACGCACTCGCCTTTATGATATTCAATAAAGCATATTCATTTTATTTTCGTGCCTTCATTATAAAGAAATCTAAAACCCCAATCGAAAAACAAAAGATACTGCTGCTTCTATCCCGTCAATAACTCCAGATTTTTTTTCAAATGTCATTTTTTAATGAATTATATTGTTTATAATTTATGAGATTTTATTAAACAAATATGGAAAACACCTAAAAGTTAATAAATCCAAAATAACACATTTATGATATCAATTGGAGCATATAGATTTCATTGTCGTGCCTTCATTATAAATAAAACTAAAACTGCTATCGAATAACTAAAGATACCCCTGCATTCAGCTCGGCAATATCTGCATGTCATCTTTCGCATTCTTGTTTTAATGTCAACTTTGAACAATTATATTCTTTATAATATTTAGGAATTTATTTAACAATTTTGTAAAACAATTAAAATTTACTAACTCAATCATTAAGCCCCTTCAGGAGTGAAAAATGGAAAGAAAACATAAATAATGCAATAAAGATATTTTAAACTCTGTTTTTATCGTTGTTTAGTGACATCTCTACTGTTTTTTAAAGGTGTCGGATTTAATTGACCCATTTATTTAATTTCTTTAAAGACATTTTTCATTGGCATTGGGTTCTTATGAATACACAATAGGGTGGCCAAAAAAGAGACATTTGAGAAATTTCAACAAGCCTTTCTAAAGGAGCGCGACTCATTTGGTGGGCGCTTTGTCGTTTAGGCTTTTTGTCACGGATCCAAAAAAAAATTTTATGAGTTCTAAAAGTTTTGGTTAAATTTTCTGGCACACGGCACAAAGGCTTGCAAATTATCCTAATGAAATTTTAAAATTTGATAAAAATTAATTTAACATATGGAAAATTTAAAAAAAGGAAAATATGCTGTAAAATATCATAACAGACTAATAACAAAAAAATTTTATTGTGCGAAATAAAAATTGTATGTATGTGCACTATTTTTACGTTAGGATCGTTTTTGATCTCTCTTTCATTCCGATATAGTAGGTTTCTGTCATACCGATGCTGCCGGTAGCACTCAATAATAATGATGGGATAGAATTGTAATACACATAACCTAGAAATACACACACAATTATATTTATCAAAAATTTCTTTTTTTAATAACCCACAAAAAATTGTGGGGGACGTCCATTAGCATGTCCGCTATCATTCTCCAGATTTTGAGGATAAAATCTTCGAAATAAGCCGAGGCAATCTAACACTGATAAAATCGATACTAATGCCTAAACGCTATACTATCTATAAATCTATAAATTTGCAAATTTACAAATTTACAAGTAAATTTTTAAATCTATAAATTTGAAGCCTTGTTTTTAGTAGGTTTGAACAAGCTTATAAATTATCTTGATAAAGTTTTTCAATTGGACAAAAACTATCGTTCGCGAGTTTCGAAATAAGAATGTAATCGTCAAAGACGTAGGTGCTATGAGAACTTTCGTTAAAAACAAATAGGAAAAAATTTCGGTTCCAATTTATGGATATAATTCCTTGGAAATTTAGATCACAGTTTTAGATTTAAGTTATAATATTTATGATATTTGGAAAAATGTAGTTAAATTTTATGCATTAAACGTACGAAAACGAGCGCGATATCGTGCCCGAGCGCTTTAGTCGCGCTCCAACTTGGCGCATATCGCCGCGCGTGCAATGCGCAAGGAGAATGTGCCCACGTCGCGGGCATATTTTTCGTTTTGGATTATGGTACATAATATTTTGTGGATTGTGTTTTGTATAACTGACAGTGTGTATAGTGAATTGTGTTTTTTTTTCCAACTGACAGTCTATATCTATAAATGTATATATAAAAAGTTGGTAAGTTCGTTTCTTAATATTGGATTATTTCTTAATCTCCTTTTTAAAATTACTAAACGTTTATATTTTTTGTTCAATTTCGGTTAATTTTGCTTATTTATTTACTTTTTTTGTTAAGATACAAAGTTATCGTCATTATAATTTTAACCATTATGGCAATCTTCAATATTAACAAAAAGCATCCTCCCAATACTTTTCCAAGATAGTAATAAAAACATAAATTATTTTTGATATTTTATAAAAGACATTGTTTTATATAAATTAGCTATTTATTAATAATTATTACTTTTGAAAATTTTTAAAGAAAAAATTACAATGTTAAATACAAACTTAAAAACCAAATTGCAATATTTTGGCTTATTTCTTATGCTTCTTTCTTTTTAAATTAATATACATTTACATCTTTTGTTTACTTTCAGTTATTTTTGCTTATTTCCTGATATTATATTTTTATTATTATACAAACTTATCGTCATTTTAATTTTAACTACCATATCTATATTTAATAATTTGAAAAATTCATCTTTACAATATTTTTTCAAGATAACACTACAAATTTTAATTACTTTTGATAGTTCATAAAAAATAATTTATATAATGTAAACTATTTTTTATTAATAATTATTTTTAGAACTTTTTCAAGGAAAAATCACAGTGTTAAATACAAACCTAAAAAAACAATTGGAATTATCTTGGCTTATTTCTTAATCTTCTTTTTTAAAATTAATATACCCTTACATTTTTGGTTTACCTTTACTTATACTTTTTTATTTTATTTTACTATGATGTCCTTTTTTTTAATTATAGCATAATTATAATTTTTATCATAATTCCTATCTTCAAAAATTCAAAATATACATAATTGGACCATCCTTTTAGACATGACCTTGTTATGAAAATTTATAATGAAAAGTTCCATTTTATTTTTGTAATCTTAAATAATAAAATTAATTAATATTCATTTTTTACAACAAAATCACAATTACCGATTTTTTAATCATTTCTTAATCTTACTTTTAAGGTGTATTTAATTTTCAATAAATAAAAAATAAATGATTGTTTTGCTTATGTTTCTTTGAAATATTAATATTATACAGTTTTATTTATTTTTTATTTAATGTAATTTTACTTTTTTTATGAAGTCCTTTTTATAAAATTATTATTAGGAAATTCAGAAATATGAAAATTCAGAAATTAATGTCATTTCATTCTAATTACATTTTCTATTTTAATTTTACTTTCAATTACATTTAAAAAATTTAAATTATTACAATTTGTAATATATTTATAATAATAACAAACTAAAAAACCTAATTCAGACTAGGCTTTAAAATTTGTGCTGTTTTTTAATATTTAAGAAATTTGAAACATTGACTCATTTTAAGCTTATTTCTTCATTTTTGTAATCTTGAAAATAAAATAAACTAATATTCATTTTATTCTGCCATAAAAAATTAAAAATATATTTCATCATTTTGAATCTTAGTTTTTATTGGTTATTTTCAACAACTTTTAAGTAAAATTTGATGTACAACACGTAAATTAACAATCTATTAATAATAATTTGTAAAATAAAAATGAGATTTCACATACATAATATATTTGACTACTATATTTAATTACGAAAATAAAATTTTAAATGATGTAACTTACATTAATTTTACTTCTTTTTCAAAGCAAATTTGATTTAAAAAAATTATTTTCTTAATATATAGTAAAAATTGTAAACATTAGGAATTATTTATTTTACTTTCAGTTATATTTTGTTGCTCATTGCAATATGTAAGTACTATTCATTACTTTCTGTAATAAAAACATTATTTATTCATTACACTGGACAGAAGCAGAAAGAAAAAAAAGAAAAGATTGACAAAATAAGAGAAGTATTTGTATTTTTAATTGAAAAGGAAAAGTATCAGCTTCTTTTATTGAAAAATAAAATAAAAGAATCATATACCTACTATCAAAATTACTTCAGTTCCCCATGAATTTGTGAAATAGTATGTTGTATTACAAGGGATGAAACACGGCAATTGCAACGAGTGTGAACTTTGCTGTCTGAGCGAAGTGAGGGCTTCCTTCACACGAGTTGCGGTCGTTGTGTTAAATTCCTAGTGATACATATCATTTTTCATAGCAAAACTATTAAACATTCGAGTTCCGGTACATGTCGATCCTACCTTTTTACGTACCTACCTGTGTACCTCAGAGTTGAAACAAAATTTCTCCACCCTAGGGATGCAAAAACCGTCTTTCAGCCTACACTACACGTACCGAAACTCGAAGACAAAATGTTTTAACACCAGGGATACAAACACCTTGTTTCAACCCGCTCTACAGGTATGGACACTCAAAGTTGCGATAGATGCGCTATGAAAAATAATTATCTTTATTTAAACATATATGACATTTCGTTGCCTTGACATTCTATCATGTAATTTAAAAATTTATTTTTAAATTTCAATTTAATTAAAAGTTTGCGCGATTTTCATATGCTGAAAGTTAAGTTCAACTGGATTGAATTTGCGTTACTAATACTGACACTTGACTTAACAGATATTATATTTAACGAAAAATATATAAACAAATGTTTCATATATAAACTTTATTCATCATGAATCCTCATTTATCACACCATAATGAAGAAAAAGAAACATCAATTATAAAATAAATTAAACGCAAATGTGGAAATAAATAAAAAATATTAAATGTATATTTGAAAATTATTAATTTCTTACAATATAAAGTAAGATACTTTAAATTGTTAATTTACAAGCGTTTATTATTTTTCTAAACATAACAACGGTAATCAGATTTAAATTCATGTTATCAATTTCTTCAACGACATTAAAATAAATATCGGAAAGAAAGTCGAGGTTGTTGCAAATGTATTTCAGAAAGGTATGTTTTTGCAATATTTAACTTTTTTCTTGAATTTCATTCAAAAATAATTGTTCTTTCATTACTTCCGTCAGTATAATACACATATTATAGCTCAACTTTTTTATATTTTTATTTGTCCGCAGGAGGATTTTATCTATCAGTAGATAGTAAAAAAACATAAAATGATTGGAAATTGAAGATGAAATGTCTGAAGATGAATTAATAGAGGGCTTCTGACAGCCACAAATAAGACTGAACTCAAAGGATAAGTCAAATGCTTCAAGTTCAATGTAAGTTTATAAATTATAGTACTTTCCGTATGATAAGATTACAAAATATTAATCATAAATTAAAATTTCTTTTTGCTCCAAATATCTGTTACAAGAAAATGGAGAAAACGCGTGATGATAACGATCAGGAATATTTATAAGCGAGCAGTTCACACACACTTTTCTGTATTACATGTAGAAAATGATTAATATTGATCAAATTTCAATATTTTCACTTGAAGAATAAAATAATTAGTAATTCAGACTTTTTATAGTAATGGAAGCAATTGAAAAAAAATGTTCATAATGGAATAAAACTTTCATAGGTGAGTAGCAAGGGACGACTATGGATCCCTGCTCCTCGGCCGTATGTCTAGACTGGCGCCTTCCCCCTTTAGTACGCCTGTGAGATCATTGACCTCTGGGACGGGGGGGGGGTATACGTGAAATACTTTAGACACTTACCCCATCATGCAAATCCCCCCCCCCCCTATCACTGATGACTAAAGCCGAAGCGAGCACGTGTATGTATGCCTATCTTATGTTTGCACACACGTCTGGAGATAAATTATCATACTTTCCCTATTCTAACTAAGAATTAAATATAATCTAAATTATGTTTTAATTAGGTTCCTTCTAATGTAAAAAGTTGAATAATACAGTTTATTTTCTAAACCTAGAGATTGATAAGTAAAAGAGACTAGTATTACTTTTAGACCCATTAAAATATACTTATTCAGCAAAATAAAAAATACATCTAATTACAAATAAAAAACTAAGGATTTATAACTATTTGAAATGAAATATGTCAGTAATGTTCTCGTATAAAAAATTGTTTTTATTAATTATATTTATATGTAAGCAATATAATTGGTAATTGAGTTGGGAGGATGGCAGAAGATCATATAAAAGTAATAATAATTCAATATTTTTAAACAATATTTTTTACATTATGTACAGGAATATGTGGTAGTAAAATTTTAAAATGATAAAATGAATCAGGGTAAAGGGATGTATAGGATGGAGGAAGAGATCTATTTTGATGGAATTCGTGTAATAATGGATATGGAAAGCTACGACGTGGGATTACTAGGAGGAAGGTAGTGCGAAAAGATGAAGCTAGTTCTAAGGTTGTTCATATATTGGTTCGAGAAGTGTCGATTCTCGGTGGGGAGACTGACTTATCGGGATATACGGTAGGATGAGAATACGGGCAAGAACTCGTGAGAGATCGTCTTTTGCTTCTGCAGCTAACACCTAATGCTTAACTACTATTTACAATATTTACAGTTTTCTTACACCTACTTCCTCTCCTATTAACAATCTTTCCTTCTCTATTCCTCTTCCTCCTTCCCAACACCCCCTTCACCAATGCTACTACCCTTTTATCTCCCTTTTAATGCAACAATACCTCAATGCTTATCCCACTTCTGGTTACCTCTTCACACTCCACCAATCAGTGCTCAACTTTTGGATCCCCCTTTCCACACAAATCATACATTTTCTTCTCTCTAGAAAGCCATAACCTATCAGAATTCGCCATGCAACCGCATCTCATTCTGGCTATAAGTTCCTGACTTCCTTGCTCTTCGTTCTCACACAAATATTGCGCTCTCTCCCTTGGCATAATTCACACATAGTGCCCGTTAAACATTGACTCTCTTATTCTCCCCTCTTCTTCTGTCTTTTCTTTCTCCATGCCATTATTTTGAACCAACTCATATACCTTTCTTCCTTCCTCGTGCGTCCTTCTCACTTCATCCATCTGCAATCAATCAATCCCTAAACTCCGTAAAATAAGACACTTATAACTAGTGAATCAAACAATTTCATTCTCCTTACAAAATGATCTGCGAACCACTTCTTCCCGAGCCCCCACACCTGCCTCATCACGATATTTGCCCTTATCACCCTCTCTTTTATAAGACCATCCACTTCCCCATTCCTTCGAAACAGGGAGCCTAGGTACACAAACTCCTTCATCTCCTGTACCGCTTCTCCTTTCCACTTCCACTCCCCTCTCTTATCTCTCCCACCTCCTCTTCTAAACACCATAACCTTCGACTTGTCCGCATTTCAATCCAACGTATCTTCTAATTTTAGACGTTAGAGCGAGCGTACGTTCATAACGATCATTCATGCCTTCCACAGATTGCCTGACTATTTTATCTCTACTCATGTTGTCTCCGACATTTTTTCTGAGAGTATGAACCAGGTGTTAAATGGTGATTAAAACAATCGTTACGAAAAAACGAAGAAGAAATTTTTCACACTTTGCGGTAGCTGTCAACCGGTTATTGGAACACTTTTCTAAACGTGTGGTCTGTGCGAGACACCTATGATCAGACCTGTTTTTGCATCCCTTGTTACATGGTGTGCAAAAAATTCGAGAGGATGCAGTTCCTGTTAAATTTAAATTAGTTTGACAATGTTTTCTATCATCATTTTACAGAAGATGTATCATATGTGTGGGTGCATCACCTCTTTCAATGAAGCGTGTAGTACCGTGCAAAAGGGCGGGTTCCTCACCGCAGCCAAAGGTTTTGTACTAAAATGCAATAAGTGCAGTGTCTTTGTTGACAAGGTATGTCTGCAATTTTTCCAATTCCAAAAATCCACATCCTTCTATCGTAATATCGCGAAGGGTCTTTTGAAACAATTCCTGAGCTAAAATTTTTTTGAAGGGTTGAATTTCCATTTCTTACGTGGTTCCAAGCTCCAATTTTCTCCCCATTAGTAATCTGTCTGCGTTCCCTGTAAATTTTTCCACAAACAATTGCACGCAGGAGACATAAATTGTTTGTATTGAATGTACTTAAAATAGATCTTTTTTAGCACATCACAGGTCAATTCACCCTAACCCCTATCTACTGGGTCATGTACGCAATCGATTAATAATTTAAAACTATCATCATTTGCGGAACTCGGCGACACTCTGAGTGATCATGAAAATTATATTTTCATAAATCCTCAAAATGGCAATCAGGTACACAACGAAATGATAGACCCGCATCATCCTGCGTAAAGATATCGGCAATAAATTTAATACCGATTAAATCGCGCAGTTCATATAGAGCTATAATAAATTCAAATACTTCTCGCACAGCTGATTCGTTCAATTTGAAAAAAATTTAGAGCTGGTGCTTGTTGCGTTGATCGAGAGAAACTGTGGTTTTGAAGCTGAACAGGGTGACTACATAAAAAACACTAAATATACACGGAGAAATTTTGTGGCTTAAAATGTAGGCGATTATTTGAAGAATCTTGGACAGTGAGAAAAGTCCTTAAATGTTTCAATGAATTTGAAGAAATAATAGGAATCTATTTATGAGATGTAGAATAGTCCACTAATATTTAAAAATTGAGTCTTATTAAGCTTATAGAACTTTGTCGACAGCCACAGAAAACAAGAGGTAATGTGCACCAGTGTTCACGCAGATTGTGGAAGTTTTCCCCTCCCCCCACCCCCTATACGACCCGCAATCTCATGCTTCCTTGTGCATGAACACCGCCGTATATAGGGACATTTCTTTTGGTGTAATCATCACCAGAAGAAACAAACTACGTGATGGATATTTGTACATCCCAAAAAAATAGATGTAATTATAAAGAGGGTGGAAAAAAAAGAAATAATATTCTAAATAAATTGCGATTTTCTGTCAACTGAACTATTATTCTTTTCGTAACTTTGAAAGCATTTTTTAATTTTGATTGCGATGCTTAATAAAGTTTCAGATTTAAGTTTGAAGATTACTCAATTAAAATTTGAATTTATAGACAGTACATTCTAAGGTTATTAATTTTAGATTTCTACTTTTATGAATTTCGGAACTTCTGATCTTTTACATTTAGAAAATGAATTAACATTTAATTTTGTAGGTAGCATATTTTAAATTTACATATTTCTAATTGTGGGAACTTCGAAAGGAATCTAAAGTTTAGAATGTAGCGTCTTATTATTGGAATTAAAATCTTTTAAATTTATTACTTAAAAACGCCCAAATTTGAGAAGCCTAAAAGCTTGTAAGTTGAAAAAATTAAAAATTTTAAACAGAATATATTAAAAATTGAAAATTTTTATTCTTAAAGCTCATGATTTAAATAACAAATTTCAAAGCTTACTAAATGTGACAAATTCATTTAGTAAAACAAGAAATAAAATTATTTATTTAACAATAACAATACTTTTTAAAGGATTTTTGTAAAAAATCTGTGTTGTTCAGAAAGTAATCTCGCTCTTTATGTAGACATTTCTTTAGTGGTGTTTCCCTATATTTAACGCTAGTTTGAGCCACTAGATCATTTCATATGGCTGAAGGTTGTGGAACAAAATGGTCAATATACTTATAACTGAATAAAGTGTCTTCCATATATCAATATATCTAGCTTAATTTACTCTTAAAGAAGCGAAATTAGTTTCCGAATAACTCAATAGTTCAAGAAATATCCTTAATAATAATTGCAATAGCATAATAGATATTATCTAGATAATCATATTGTTTAACAGACGAACAATTTTAAACAAATAGTTAAGAAAGTAAAGTTGAGTTTTGCATTGACCTTATTTTCATATTTCTTTATGTAAAAAAATAATTAATAATAATACTATTATAAAGATATATATATTTGATACTTATATTATAAATTACATTACAATTAAAAGAATAACTGAATAAGCTTTCGAAAATGTTCGTGCCTATAATATTGTTAACATTTAAATTACATTTAAAACCAATAAAACATTTTGTTTATACAAGCTTTCTCAACAGTGAGTATATAAGAGCCCTTTGAATATTAACATGCAGCGTGCGAAACTGCGTTAGTTCGTTAGTGCATACAGCTTTATATGTGATAGTATTAAGTTAGTTTTATATAGGTTTGTGTATAGTATATGTCAACAAGTCGGATATACTGCAAAAAAATTGTGTGCGTTTGTGTGTGTCTGTATGTGCATAAAAATGTGGGTGCGTGTTGAACTTGTGACGCTATGAATAATATTTTTTTTCTTTTCTTTCTTCTAGATTTTCCTCGACTGTCGCTGAGACTCTTGTCAACTGGGTTAGAGAATATAACGCCCTTACGTTTTGCATTTTCAGCGACTGTCGAGCAAATTTTATACTGCTGTTTATTTAAACTCTGCAGTTGACAAAACTTTATTCGACTTCCTCTCGTATCCGAGACTAATACACAAAGATGACGAATTCTTAAGCGACTAATTCTTTCCATGTAAGTGCCCAGAACTGCCTATCATATTAAAATAAATTCTGAAAAAGTGGGAAATGTTGATAATTTCTGAATTTTGAAAAACCCTATTGGCAATTTAACTTCTGACAAATTAGCAGCTTCGCCACACCTCCAACTTTGTTCATGGGAACTATCGTCAAATTTTACCCTTGAATGATAAAATCCCAAATATGGGCAAAATTATTAGACAACGACTAGTTAGTTTGATCCTTTAAAAGAAGATATATACTCTGCAAATACATGCCAATCTTTATTGCAGTCGCCTGGCATAATGCAACACAATTATCATGATCATCATCAGGCTAGCCGACTAGACTGCAGCCGGGCTCTTGTTTGTACAACAGGTACCTACAGAGAGAAAGAGAGAGAGAGAGAGAAGGGTTACTTACTTGTCTCGGAATAGAATACGAGGGTGTCTACCATCGATATACAACTGTGGTAGAGTTTGCACACAAAGGATAATATCATAAGTGTTTTGCTACAGATAAATGTTTTCAACTTAAAAAAGTTTTGTAAAGCGTTTCAGTATTTTATAAATAGCTAACAAACATTTACTCGTCCACTGCAGCGAGGCGGTAAAGATTGCCCGTAGAATATCTCAGCGTCACATTACCGCTACCTTCTTATTTACCTGTATTATACTACTATCCAGGATAACAATATCTTTCAATCAGTGTCGTAATTTATGCAGTCCAAGGCAAAAATTACGAAAATAGTTTATGAATATGTTTAATTTATATTTTCTAAAGCCAATAAACTGGATTTTAATTATTTCTTCTAATTATCAATTGTGAGTTCTCATATTCAGTTTCAAACTAGATTTTTCCCATTCATAAGAGCATAAAATAGATTAAAACATATGCGTGGAACATGTGCCTTAACCAAGCGTCTCACTTTCAAGGGAACGTATTCTTATGGGTTAGAGACATGTGACGTCATATCTACTCACCCCAGCCGAGTAAGACAGCCATGTGTGAGCTATACAAACTAGTGATCCCAGGTCTAAAACGAGATGTGGTACAAT
This sequence comes from Belonocnema kinseyi, assembly GCF_010883055.1. Lineage (NCBI taxonomy): Eukaryota > Metazoa > Arthropoda > Insecta > Hymenoptera > Cynipidae > Belonocnema > Belonocnema kinseyi. Next base: position 7,178,373 of record NC_046659.1, on the reverse strand, counting down.
ACTATGACAGATCTATGTCTGTGCGAATATAGCAGGAGACGGTATAAATGACTGGGCTGCGCGCGCAACCCATCTCTCCTCTTTTGAATTTGAATACTCGAACCTGCACGATTGCCGGTCAGAATACTTCGGCGGTTCTATTTCTATCTCTATCTGCTTTGAAATAAAATTAAGAGATTGGGATTTCTAAATTTCCAGATTTCGATGTTGGCGATTCTCATGATTTGAATACTTCGCGCGCCTCTTTATATGTGCATATTTTGAGGTTACGTTATTTCAAGCATAAAATATAAATGATATAAATATTAACACTAATATACATATAAATATTTACATATATTAATAATGATAATATAATAATTATGATATATTATGATAGTCTTATTTATATATGAATAAATTAAAGAAATTGGCGATTTTAATGACATTTGAATATTTCGCACAATTTGAAAATAAAAATATATATGGAATATCAGAATATTAATACCGTAATTAATATTTTGTTGTATAGTATTTTGTGTTCATTATAGTTTATACTTTATATTGTGTATATTATTGTGCATGATGAATATAAATTATATAATTAAGTATGTCATAATATAATTATACGAGGGTAGTTCAATAAGTCCTTAGAATGAAGTATAAAAACAATTTTTTTTGGGTAATTTTTTTTTTATTTTTCAACATAATCTCCTTGGAGCT
>NC_046659.1:7171453-7177571 GCF_010883055.1 Belonocnema kinseyi | reverse complement strand
AGTCGGGAGTGGTGCTGACTGAAAACAGATGATTTGGAGCGATTCGCGCGCCATCTGTTGGTCATTCTAAGGACTTATTGAACTACCCTCGTATATAGAATAGAATAGAATTTATTGTCTTGATTGTATACTTTTACAAGTTTTTACTATATTCTTTTGCTCTCTAAAAGTTTTAAATAAAACGAAGCTACATATTTTCCTTCTTAGAATTTTTACCTGACCAGATAATAATTAAATCATTACATATTTCTGTTTCTATATTACAGTTCCTCTTGTCATTAGGCTATATTTCTCCTCTATGTCACTATTTTAATCGATATTATAATTATATTAATATTAATTAGCTGTAAATGACTTGCTTAGGCTTTTAAGCGTTTGATTTATCTATTAGTCCAAAAAAGTTTCACTTGCCTCCGGACTTTCGAAATTATAAAACTTGTTTATGGGAATCATTTGGAATTAAACAATAACAAATTAAAGCTTCATAGAATTTGGTTATATTACACTTTTTTCATGACTACTTGGGACTTCCATTTTTAAGATTTAAAATTGCTAGCAATTTTAAAAAGTGTTAATACAAAATTTTGTACTTGTTAGTACTTATAATTTGCAATGGTTTTATTTTAAATGACTCTCATAAATAAATTTTCTAAATTTAAAAGGCTATTTAAATTTTTTCGGTTCAATAGATAAATTCAACTTCCAATGCTTAAACCTCTAGCACAATCATTTACAGCTAATTAGTATTAATGTTAATATCAATATCTGTTGAGCTAATATTATTATAATTATAATATCATATATAGTTAATTACATATTATATTAATTCTATTATAATATACCCTGATTATACTTCTTTTTTCAGATTTTCATGTCCTAACTCAAAATTTTAATTAATTTTTAGAATTCCTTGACCAAGATCTGAATTCGAGTTTTTTCAAAAAATCTCTGATCCAATTCAGAAATACATACAATTGATTTGAAAAATTTCCTGTTCCAATTCAAAATTCAGGGTGAAATTAGAAAATTCAAACTTTTAAATCCATTTTTATTGATCAAAATGATTTAGTCCTTAACATTTAAAAATGTGTTGATTTACTTTCAGTTCAAAGCATTGAAAATAATAGCTATGGTTTATATTTTTTAACCAGAAGTCTTTGAACTATTCCGTTTAAAAAAACTTGACACTGTTTTGTAAAAAAATCATCTTTTAGAATTTGAAATTAAACAATTTTAAAAAATCCTTATTCACTGAAAAGACAACTATTATGTAAAATTGATATATTTTTGGATGAGTTTAACAGTTTTTAATTAAAAATTTAAACTTTTTTTGTTGAAGATTCAACATTTTAGTTCAAAATGCAACTATTTATTTGGAAATGAAAGTTTTTTTGTAAGTAATTTTTTTGGGCTTAGAATTCAATAAAAAATTCCAGTTTTTGGCTGAAGATTATTAATTTCAGTTAAAAAATTCATCTGTCTGGTTGAAAATGTAACTATTTCATTGGAAATTTGTTTTTCTCTTTTTTTTAGTTGAAAATTCAATTAATTTGATAGTAAGTTAATTTCTAACATTTTCAATTGGTAAACTCAAATTTTTATCTATAAATAACAATGCAAAAATATTAATCTGGAAAAACTTAAAATAAAAATAATTTAGCTTTTATTTTTAAAAGTTTTTAGTTAAAAAGTTGGTTTAATCGTTTAATTTTGATTGTTAAGAACTGAAATTTTCTTGAAGTATTATCATTTTTAACCTTAAACATAATAGCGTAATTAATATTTTTTAACCAGAAGTCTCTAAAATGTAATTTTGTACAATTAAAAGGTGTCGAAAGTTTTTATTTTATACATATGAATTATTGAGCGTTTAACTGAAATATTTCTGAATTAACAATTTGTCAAGCTTCAGTTTTAAAAGTTTAAAATTCAAAAGATCTTTACCTCAAATAAATCATTTTCAGATTTAAAAGTTTAAATTTTCTAATTTCACCCTGAATTTTGAATTGGAATGGGAAATTTTTCAAAGCAAGCGTATATATTTCTTAACTGGATTTGAGATTTTTTGAAAAAATTATAATTCAGATCTGGGACAGGGCATTCTAAAAAATAATTAAAATTTTGAGTTACAAGATGAAAATTTGAAAAAAGAATTATAATCAGGGTGCATTATAATAGAATTAATCTTATATATAATTAACTATATATGATATTGTAATTATAATAATATTATCTCAACAGATATTGATATTAACATTCATATTAATTAGGTGTAAATGATTGTGGTAGAGTTATAAGCGTTGGAAGTTGAATTGATCTAGTAAACCGAAAACAATTTAAAGAGCATATCAAAATTAAAAAATTTATTTCTGAGAATCATTTAAAATAAAACAATTACAAATTATAAGTACTAACAAGTACAGCATTTTTATCAACACTTTGAAAATTGCTAGCAATTTTAAATCTTAAAAATCGAAGTCCCAAGTATTCATGAAAAAAGAATGATTCTCATAAACAAATCATATAATTTCTAGAGTCCCGAGGCTGTTTAAACTTTTTTGGTTAAATAGATAAATCAAACGCTTAAAAATCCCACCGCAATCATTTACAGCTAATTAATATTAATATTAATATAATTATAATATCGAATAAAGTAGTGATATACAGGAGAAATATAGCCTGAGGACAAGAGGAACTGTAATGTAGACACATAAATATGTAATGATTTAATGATTTAATTTTATCTGTTCAGGTAAAAATCGTAAGATATACACAATATAATATATGCACAATATAATGAACACAATATAATTTACAACAAAATATTAATCACTGTATTAATATTCTGATATTGCATATATATTTTTATTCTTAAATTGTGCAAAATATTCAAATATCATTAAAATTTCCAATTTCTTTAATTTCTTTCAAATGCGGATCAAGATATAAATAAGACTAGTATAATATAACATAATTATTATATTATCATTAATAACACAGCCACACAAAAACACAAGTGTGCGGATCTGGTAACAAGACACACGTATTCCTATGGATTTTAGGGCGCTGAATTCAAATTCGGTATCAAAAATCACCCATCACGTCATGATTGAGCCATAACCTCAAAAAATGACGAAAAATCATGCACGGAGGCAAATAAATTTCAAAATAATGCCAGTGATGTAAATTTTCACTTCAAAAACATGTCAACAACTGTGAAGGATCAACCCTTGCCTGATATCAACTTATTTAACATATCTTTACCCAACAGAACCTGACCTCACCTAACCTGAATGAATAGAAATTTATGGAACTACACGTAAAGCTCTGGAAGCATATTTTCCCAGTAGCAAATCTGTGCTACATCGAATGGTTCAATTCGAGCTTAACCTAGAAATAAATCTAACCTAGCCTCACCTAATCTCACGAAACACAATTAAACTGATTGTGTTGTCCCGTTGTGTTTGCGGTACCGTTTCATTCAGCTTCGGCTTAACCTACATAGAGGTTTAACCTATCCTAATCTAACAAAACCTGACCTAACCTAACCGATTACGCTGGCAACCCTGTTCTTGCGTACTTTCATATTTTGACATTAATAGCAGTAAATGTCTGGAGTTTCGTAATCGCTTGTTGCTAGCATTATTCGCCTGTCTCTGTAACCAGGGCACCTCCACGTGGTGACGGTGGGCAAGAACAAGGGGAACGTTTTCAAGACATAAAAGTGATGGAACAACGATATCAGGGTAGATGGGACGAGGTCATGATGGCTGATTTTTGCTGGATGTTGAAAAGGGAAATGAATGTAGGTCTTAAACGTAAGCGCAACCCTCTTCATCGTTCCTTCGAAGAAAAAAGGACACGTTATAGCAGGCAAACATTGTCAGGTTAATTGAAATGGGGTCAATTCTACTTGTAGTTCTGAGTTCCTTAAAATGAGTAATGGGCGTCTAAACTTGTAACCACCTGTAGTACAATGAAATGAATTTGATTGTGTTACAACGGGAACACTTAAGTTAAGTTGTGTTGCGTTAAGCAAACTTTCGTTAGGTTCTGTTAAGTTAGATTCATTTGTAGGTTAAGATCGGGTTAACCTATTAAATATAGTACACATTTAAGACTGAGAACCGTACGCTTACATAGCTACAAGTTCTTTTGAATTTCATTCGTCTAGGTTAAGTTAGGTCAGGTTTTGTTAGGTTAGGGTAGGTTAAACCTCTATGTAGGTTAAGCCGAAGCTGAATGATACGGTACCGCAAACACAACGGGACAACACAATGAGTTTAATTGTGTTACGTCAATGTAAGTTAGGTTAGGTGAGGTTTTTTTAGGTTAGGATAGGTTTGACCTCTTTGCAGGTTAAGCCCAAGCTGATTCAAGCGGTACCGCAAACACAACGGGACAACACAATCAGTTTAATTGTGTTTCGTGAGGTTAGGTTAGGTTAGGTTAGGCTAGGTTACATTTATTTCTTGGTTAGGCTCGAGTTGACCCATTCGATGTAGCCCACATTTGCTACTGGAAAAATATACTTCCAGAGCTTTACGTGTAGTTCAATAAATTTCTGTTAATTCAGGTTAGGCAAGGTCAGGTTCTGTTAAGTAAACTTATGTTAAATAAGTTGATATCAGGCAAGGGTTGATCTTTCACAGTTGTCGATATGTTTTTGAAGTGAAAATTTGCATCACTGGCATTATTTTGAAATTTATTTGCCTCAGTGCATGATTTTTCGTAATTTTTTGAGGTTATGGCTCAATCATGACGTGATGAGTGATTTTTGATACCGAATTTGAATTCAGCGCCCCAAAATCCATAGGAATACGTGTGTCTTGTTACCAGATCCGCACAATTGTGTTTTTGTGGCTGTGTAATATATGTATATATTTTTACATATATAATAGTATTAATATTTATATCATTTTTATTTTATGCTTGAAATAACGTCACCTTAAAATATGCGCATATAAAAAGGCCCGCGAAGTATTCAAAACATGAGAATCGCCAGCATCGAAATTTGGAAATATTAAAATCCTAATCTCTTGATTTTATTTTAAAGCGGATAGAGATATAAATAGAACCGCCGAAGCGTTTCGACCGGCAATCGTACACCTTCGAGTTTTCAAATTCAGAAGAGGAGAAATGGGTTGCGCGCGCAACCCAGTCATTTATATCATCTTCTACTATATTGACACGGACATAGCCCTGTCGTAATATTGGACCACATCTCGTTTCAGATCTGGGATCACTGATACAAACTGCCGAGCAGTGAAAAATGTATTAAAAAACGAATTTTTACTGAAGATATGTCGTCATCTGAAAATGTAACAGTGAAAAAAGCAACATATTTACGTCGTCAACCTCTGTTTCTTGCAACAATCTATTAATTGAACAACTCTTCTTCCAAAAAGATCATTAGTTGTTTGGAAATCCAAGTCGATGGATCGTTTGAATCTGTTATACGTTTCTTGTAAAATAAATCGCATGCAGTCTCCTGCAATCGTGATAAATGGCTTCAATTACAATACAAATTCGATCTATTATTTTTCTACTTGGAGGATCGATGCAGTAACAATAACTCCAACCTTCGTTCTTTGCTGACTAAAATTGGCCGTTATAACTTTTTTTTTCACAACCTTGTTTAATGCCAAATCTATTCCAATCAAAAAGATTGTAAAGAATGCAGCCGCGATAACAGTAACGATATCAACAAATAGCGATACGCAAGGAAAAAATAAAAAACTCTATGTCCCCGGCATTTTTCAAGCACGTACATTTCAAGATCTCGTCAAGTTAAGCTCTGAAAGAATTTTTACGTGGAAGAATTAAGTGCTAACTTTTTGGCAGAGAAAATACGCAGGCCTTCCAGTGAATTTATGTGTCCAATTTTAATGTTCAATTTAAGTACTTCAAACAACAATTAAAGTCCAAATTGTCGCCGGATTTGGTAAATTCAAATTTTCAACTTGTATTTGACGAAGTATCATATATTTTAAATACTCAAATTACAAACGAAATGAAAGATAATCTGGGTAAAATATTTAAAAAAGAGTATTTAAAAATGTATGGTTTTTAATGATCGAAGATGAAAGGCTACACTTATATCATCGATTACAAGTAT
>NC_046659.1:7156278-7171353 GCF_010883055.1 Belonocnema kinseyi | reverse complement strand
TGTTTGTATGTGGTGTAATATGTGAGAACATCTGTATGCATTTTAAATGGAAGTATTACAAGATTTTTTTTAAGCAAATTTTAAAACTGTTATCTGCCCCAATTTCACTGAAACCGAAATAAAAAGTGTTTTTAGCTAATATGATAATGACTTACCAAAAAAATTAATTAAATAATTGGATAAGTTCGGTGTCGGAGGCTTCCAAGCTGTCCATCTTTCAATAGACATTTTTAAATGAAGGCTAGTTTAAATTCTATGGGATGTTGTCGTTCCTCTATTTCCCATCCAGGGTTGTTATTGGCTTGCACTCGTTATTATTTATAAAAAGAAATGACTCTACTAGTAATTACTCATGATGTGAGGAAGAGATATAATAAGGAGAAACTAAGTCAATTAATAATAGTTATGAAATTTTCAAACAAAAAATAAATCTGGCCTGTCGTTACAAGAATATGTTAAATTAGTGGAAATGATACAGAGGTATTTTGTTTCATTAACCGTAACAGGAACTTTTGTTTTATTTCCTACCGCTGTTGCAGGCCAGAAAATAGCGAGAGATAGAGATAGCTGTCTCTCTCTGTTTTCACTTCCACGAAGCGGGCACTCAGTTTTTCTTTAAACACGTAGAATATTATTTTATTCAACACTAGTCCAACTCGAGTAACCGACACTCTCCGTCTGCTTGCACTCAGGTATCGCTTATTTAGTGTTGTCAAAACTGGCCTGGCAGCTAAAATGCGTACCAGATCTGTTTTGATAAACTAAAGTTTTTTAATCCTTTGGCAGTAGGAATTTTCCGTCCACTTAGCACCTTTTCAGACTAAAAGAATAAAAAAAACCACTTCCAATCACTCAACAACTTAGTTTGGCAGCCACAATGCCTTCCATACAAATTCCCGAGTAAAGGAAATTGATTTATCTCTTCGTCGGTATCGAAATTCTATAATTTCGACTTTTTTACATCTGTCGCGAAGGACTATAGAAATCCACTAATAGGTACCCGTTCCGACCTTCAGGCAGGCAGGGGTTTGCTAAAATGTAGTGTCCGAACTACTTCGTGTCGCCCGATAAACTGCGTTTTTGGATTATCTGTGAAGTGCCTTCTTGATGCACCACATATAACTTTTGGTGTAAAATAATGCAGAGCAAGGATTTAGAAACGTAAAAATTTCCAAGGATTTATTCTCGATCATTGACATGCAAGTATTTCAACATATTTTTGTATTTTTAATATAAATTTATGAAGTACTTGATGTTTTTCTCATATTTTTAAAGAAATTTTAAAGTACTATTTTTTGTGTAAAAACCAGGAAATAATCGAAGAAAAATGTACATTATTATTACAGAATGTCCGAAGAACAGTACCCACGTTATAATTTGCTTTTAAGAGTAGATGAACCGGTTGTTAGAGGTTACACTGTATTTCGCGAGGAAAGTCGAGCCAGATATGCACTCTGTGAAACGGAAAGTTCTGGGCGAACGTGCATGAGGTGCAACAATTGCATGCGCCGTATCTGTGACGAACACAGATGCAAAATTGTGCATTGAATGTTCCGTACATATGGATTAATTTAATTTTAATAATGTATTTTTATCACAGTGTTGTGCAAATTCTATTTTATGTACATTTTATTATAAAATACAGTAATTTTATCCTGAAAATAAATGCTTTACTCATTTGTTGCATCTTAAAATATACCCTATTTTCAACCTCCACTAAAAAAATCTTAAATTTTTTGTTATGCTATGGGCATCTTTTTTTTATTTAAGTGTATCATTTCAACTTTAATCCCAAAAGAAAAGATTAATTTGAGTCAAATAGAAACAAAATGGCAATTTTTTGAAAAAAAATATTTTTTAAGCATCTTGTTTTGAATTTGACGTATTTTTATTGCTTAGTTTGTTCCTTTTGTACTCAAAACCATTTTTATTACATTCCTTGGGAATTTTTACCCCAGAAGTACCTATTACACATTAAATTTGGATTAGTTACTTGCGAGATATTGAATTTCAAATATTACAAATCCTAAATCGCACCAGTGTGGTTACTACGTATGCTGAGTTGAGGTGTGGTTACTAAGGGTTATTAATATTGGTCTAATGGAATATTTATTATCATTAGTTAATTAATTTTTAATTAGCTAAATAAATGAATTTGTTTAAATTTTTTTTCGAATTTTCTACCCCGTTAAAATTATGATTGTTAGCCTAGTAGAATATATAATGAAATTTGTTCGTTAACTTTTAATTGTTTAAACAAATAGAATTTGTTTAAATAATTTTTTTTTAATTCGTTTTTCCATAAAAATGAATAATATTGGTCTAGTGGAATATTTATTAAAATTAGGTCATTCATTTTTTATTATTTAAACAAAAGTAATTTGTTTAAATACTTTCATTTCGATTTGTTAAAAATAAAAATCAATACTGTTGGTCTACTGGAATATTTATCGGTAATAATTAATAAGTAAATAATAATTCAATAATAATTAATTTATCAGTTATATTTAAGTAACAATTTGTCTTTAAAAAATTTTTTTTTCAAATAAAATTATTTAAACAATTTTTATAAATATTCCACTGAAGAAGTATTAATAATTTTTAATACAAAAATTATTTGCAGAAATCCCATTTGTTCAAACAATTGAAAATTAATAAACTAATGTTAATAAATATTCCACTAGAACAATGGTAATAATTTTTAAGGCAAAAAACGAAATTTAGAAACGAATTGTTCAAACGAATCTGATTTGTTCAAATAATAAAATTTTAATTAACCAACGTTAATAAATATTATACTAGCCTGGACTTCATGACTTACTAAAGACAGAATATGAAGACTTCACTTGTGCTAACCAGATATACGAAGGGCTCACTGACACGCCAGGTAGGACTACGAAGCGAGCAACACCTCACAGCATCTCTTACGCAGTTATTGAAAAACTCGCAATCGCTGTGCGTGGAAGAGTCTCACGTGCAAAGGTGGTTGTTCGGTTAAAATTTGAAGACTCACATAAACTACACATACTGATTCATCGACGTTTGAGAAGAATAAATTACGATATATCAAATAAAGATGATTTATGAAAAGCAGATTTAATTGATTTAAAACAATTAAAAGATTCGAACGACGGATATAAGTATAGTATCTACTGGTGGTCATTGAAGTTCTGAGTAAATACATTTGGGTTGAGCCTCTTAAAAATAAATCTATAAATGAAGTGAGAAGGGGCTTTTAGGTTATTCTCGATAAAAGTAAAAAGCGTCTACCTGTCCAACTACATAGCGATAGAGGAAAAGAATTTCTCGGTGCAGGTTTTCAAAATTGTTTATCAACACGGGGTAAAAGATTTCGTGCTGTGCCTGATCTAAATGTGAAGGCTGCTGTAGTCGAGCAATTTAATCGTACACTGAAATAACGTATGTGACGGTACTTTACGCGTAGTAATACTCATCGTGACATTGATGCTTTACAACAGATTTTATAAGGCTATAATATTGCACGAATTCTGGTATAGAAATTCGACGATCAGACGTGACTTCGGAAAGTGTAGCACAAGTCCGATCAAACATTTAAAGAAAGTATGTTATCAAAGCTTTGCATGGCAAAAGGCCTAACTATAAGGTCACTGATTACGTATGGATAAGTAGAAAGAGGTGCCTTTTTGAAAGGTTATGAAGCTGGATAAACAGAAGAGATATTTCTGATAAAATGAATAATTAAAGTCCTTGGAGAAATACCATATGTTTACGAGTTTCAAGATCTGTCTGGTAAGGATAAAGGCGAAGTTTTTCACGAAAGGTCACTATCAGGTGTGAAGAAAGATACTGATATTAGTCAGTCAGAATTTATAAGTGACCGAGTGATAAGAAGTAGGGGGAAGGGTTCTAAAAAACAATTACTTGATGAGTGGATGGGATATTCTCATAAATTCAATTCCTGGATACCTGCTACCGATCTAAAAAAAACTACAGTGAGGAAAAATCAATTTCACCTAATTCTACCGAGAAATAGCAGTATGAAGTATTTTCCGCACAATACTGCGACTCACTTCACTGCACGACTGCCGCACGAAATACGCTTACAGATTCGTTGGACTGTTGTACTTACAGAAATTCAATTTCCAATAACATTTCTTCATGTGAGACACGAGTCACCTGATCGAATGGAAAATTGCATATCTTTAATTCCAAATGTACTGAATAGCATGAATAAAAAAAAATAAGAAAATCTATGAGAGAAAAATGAATGAAGCGAAGATTCACGGTGAAGATGCACTTGTTAAATACTCGCTTCCTTACGTTCTCAAAGAAGACGTCGAATTGTCTGAGCTTAATGCCAATGCTATTAGAAATAAATACAGCGCAGGTATTCTGACTGATAAATAGTTAAGTTTAATTGTCTCGGAGTTTCCACCTGGTGTGTACCCACAGATGAATAGGATTAATTTTTCAAAAAGCTAATTTTATGCTAAAAAATTTTTTTGCTCTTTAAACTTCGGAGAAAAAGATAGCGGCGCTAGCAGGACGTCCACTCAGCGCCGCCACCTACGAAAACTCACTAAAAACTATTATAATGAAATGAACGATTATTGGAAATTTTTTTGATTTTCATTTGCTCTCTGATGACATATATTACGTTTCCCAAAAACTACCCCTAAGTCTTTCACAATTACCCCTCGTGATCAAAACCGTTTTAAAAGAGAGAAAATCACCTTGAACAATGCAAAAATGATTTAGAATTCCAATTTATTTACATTACACTTGGAAATTTCCCTCTCATTCTAATTTTCTTAAAAAGTACCCTTTCACGTAAACGTATGCAGCCGAAAATATATATGTATGAAAAAAGCAATAACAACAAAAAATAAAACATAGAAAACAGTGTTAATTGGTATTTTTTGCTCTTTTTCTGCTCTCCGATTATATATAATACAAATAATACAACTTAGAAAATACGGTTTGTCGATATCTTTTTGCCCTTATTTTGATCTTCGATTATATATAATACGTTCCTTAAAAACTCCCCCTAAGTCATACATACCTAACGCTCGTGGCCAAAAACGTTTTAAAAGTTGGAAAATCATCTTGAACAATGTAAAAATGATTTAGAACTCCAAATTAATTACTTGACACTTGAAAATTTTCCTCTAATTATAGTTTTCCCCAAAAACTACCCTTGCAAGTGAACGTATATGTGTATGAAAAAAAGCATGAAAAATAATAGAACTTAGAAAACAGAGTTAGTTGATATTTTTCTGATCATTTTGGCTCTCGGATTATATATAACACTTTCTTCAAAAACTACCCATAAGCCATATATTGTTTCTAAATCATTTTTATATTGTTCAAGGTGGTCTTGCAACTTTTAAAACGTTTATGTTAACGAGGGTTAGATATGTATGACGCAGGGGTAGCTTTTGGGGAACGTATTATACATAATCGGAGAGAAAAAACAGCAAAAAAATATCAACTAACACTGTTTTCAAAGTTTTATTATTTGTTATGCTTTTTTCATACGTGTGTATATTCTGCTGCGTAAGTTCACGTGGAACGGTAGTTTTAAAAGGAAATTATAATGAGAGGGATATTTTCAAGTGTCATATAATTAATATGGAGTTGTAAATATTCTTTACATTGTTCAAGGTGGTCTTCCAACTTTTAAAACGCTTTTGGTCACGAGGGGTATGCATATGACTTAGGGATATTTTTCGGGGAATGTATTATATATAATCGGAGAGCAAAAAATATTAATTAAAAGTGTTTTCTATGTTTTATTATTTGTAATGCTTTTTCATGCACATATATGTTCTACTGCATACTTTCATGTGGAAGGGTAGTTTTGACGGGAAAATATAATGAGAGGCAAATTTTCAAGTGTCATGTAGTTCATTTGGAGTTCTAAATCGTTTTCACATTGTTTAAGGTGTTTTTTTAACTTTTAAAACTTTTGGTCACGAGGGGATGTATGTATGAAATACGGGTAGTTTTTTGGAAAACGTAATATATGTCATCAGAGAGCAAAAAAAAAGCAAAAAAATTTCCACTAATCGTTCATCTCATTATAATCATTTTTAGTGAGTTTTCGTGGGTGTCGGCGCTGAGTGGACAGACCTGTCATTTTCTTGTAATCACTAAAAAAGTATCTCGTATAACTTGGTTTTGCACCGCAAGAATTAATATCAGATACTCCTTGTTATGCTAATGGCCAAGAAAGTCTAGCGCGTGTTTACCCGCACAAATGTTTGTTTATTGCGATATTTGTAAACCTCACAATACGGGTGATGCGAAAACCCCCCTTTTACGTATTATACCTGTCGATACCCGAAACTACATTTTTGTATCCACACAAGTTACACAGTTTTCCTCTCCAAATTAAATTTAACATCTAAAACGAAGATTTCGCTTCTCCATTTTGTTATAATTTAGTTAAAACGTTAAATTTAATTTCCACCATTTTATTAAAACTAAAATATGTAAGATTAAACTAACTTAAAAAAAAAAGTTTATTCCAAATTAATAAAAAGAAAAAACTACCAGAACTTTAAGAATTTTTTTTTAATTTAAAGGGGGAATAGGGGATAATACATGAAAAAACGCTTGTTTTATGAATTTTTGCAGAGATCTGGTTAAAGTGAATGTAGTTAAATGTTTTGCATGTTGCGAAGTATTATTTAAAAAACAATTAGTAATTTTTTTGTAGAAAAATATTGTGAAATAAGCCAGTGTCAGAGCAATTTCGAGTATGCCTTTTCAAAAATATGATTTGCGGTTCCAGCAATATTTCAACGTAGATTTTCAATTTTTTTCAATTATTTTGATCATTAGAAGTAAAATATGCGATTTTGTACAAAAAACTTTGTTGTTTTTTAAGTGAAAACCAATGTTAATAAAAAAAATTTCGTTGAGGGGAAAATTTTTAAATGTAGAACGGAATTTTAATAAGTGATTTCGAGAAAAACTCGTTTCATGTCTTAAATATTTAAAAAGTGAAGAACAAAATTAATTTTTTTAACGATTTCAGCTCCATCTTTTTTCCATTACACTGGGCACACTTCACGAACGTAAAAAGTGTAGTAAAAACGAATAAAATTTCTATTATTTTATAGTATTTTGCATTGTCTTCTAGAACGTTCCTATATTTTCAAGCGCAGCTGTGGTCTATGAAGAGGTTGGCTTTAAATCTATAACTTCAACAGTTTTGCTTCGGTTTGCATAAAATGTTGACACAGTATTTTAAAAATATTTTACAACAATAAAACAAAAGAAACGAAAATTTTTTGCAAGTTCTCATTCCCCATTCTTTCCTTAAATGACGCCAGACAAGTTTCGACCAACCACCCTGGAAGAAAAAGACAAGATGGAACTACAATTAAAAATAATGCACCGATGCGACGTAGCAAATTATTATCGGAGAGTGGCGCAGTTACATGAAAATTCTTTTCTGCGGAAAATAGATCTGAGAGGTCTCGAAATAAAATAGGAAAACACTGATGATAGTTCGTGTGAAATAAATAACTTATAAAATTCATTCTAATTATATGACTACAACCAAGAAAAATATTCTGAGATTTTAAAAGGAGAAAAAAATTGTCACCCTGGATAGGTTACGGTTGGCTAACACCTCAAATTAAATATCTTGGCAAATATAAAGCAGCAAAAAAAAAAAAAACAATTTACAATGGAACAAATTCCGCCCTGGTGTGAACAAACTAATACAATTCAAAACATTGCGCCTGCTGACGCCATTTATAAGTTAAACATGACTTTAAGCACTTTAAAATAAGAAAATTACATTAGCACATTAAATAAAGCCGCCCACCTTTACTAGTATCCTGGGCAGTCTCATCTCACCAAAGAAGCAAAAGAAATACAGCGTAGACTAAATCGAACTCTCTCGAACAAAATTCCATTCTCTGGATCCACACAAATAAAACTTCTTATTCGCATGATGCTCGGACGAAAAAAGGCAAGGAGTTCGCTCGTCTCGGCAGCACGCAGATCGCCCGCCCCTCCAGCGCAGGTGGGCGAGATGCGTCTTCTGGGTTGTCGCAGTGTCATGGCGTATGGATGAAGATTTCGGGACCCGAATGGCCATAAAATGGTGATAGTGGTGGTGCGACGAATCCTCAACAGTGAGATTTGAATCACCCCAGTTCCAGAATTTGAAATGCGGAAACCTCACACACATTCCACCCCCGGCGAACAACCTACGGTTGCGCCTGCACCTGTGCGACTTAAACCCGCCATACTTCCTCGTTCGTAGCGCTAATCCTTCATAAAGAATGACGCTCCAGGATACAGCCACTTTCACCTTCACCCCCCTCTCATCCTTGAAACTCGGTGAATGTCATAAACAAAATAAAATAAAAACCCCAAAAGAATTAACAAGAGTTACTTACTCTTTCTCCTTATAAAAAGCCAATGAGGGTGTGTTTTACAAAAATACAAATATAAAACATTCCAGAACAAAATAAAGAAAACATTAAAAAGAAATAATATAAGTTTACAAATAAATAAAACAGAAACATATACAAAATAATTTGCAGGTGAAACCTGCAATATTACACTTCTTCATTCTACATTTCGCACGATAGAAATAGTTATACACAACACAAGTAGGTTGAGGGGGGATATCAAACATTTATGTTGGATCGTCGTATAAGCAATTTCATGGAATTAAAAGTTTTGTAGGTAGACTTTTTCGACGTGTGTAACAGATAGTGCCAAATAGTGCGTGTACAGTTTATAAGGAGCCCCTTCTTACAGGTGTTAACGTTTTAAATAATGTCGATAGTAAAGTACCTATCAAGCTCTCTTATAAAGAACTCTGGTTATAAATTGTGTGTGAGTAATTTCGGACGTCAGTTACCAAGACTTCGCGGTATAGAGATTATCGCGCAGCTTGAAAAAGGATTAAACAGACAAAAGTTAAGAGGCTTGGTACAACGCATTAATCGAAGAAGAAAAAGTAACGAGTGAAAAATACAAAATCTAAAAAGAAAATCAATAG
Source organism: Belonocnema kinseyi (assembly GCF_010883055.1). Classification (NCBI taxonomy): domain Eukaryota; kingdom Metazoa; phylum Arthropoda; class Insecta; order Hymenoptera; family Cynipidae; genus Belonocnema; species Belonocnema kinseyi. The sequence continues at coordinate 7,162,340 of NC_046659.1, read as the reverse complement.
GGGTTAAAAAAGGAAAAATAAGAAAACACAGAAGAAACAAAAGCGTAAAACTATTAGTAGAAAAAATCGTTCAATTTCGGACATTTTTGGAGGTTAAAAAGTAGATTCTTATATCATGTCCTTTTTACAGTCACATTCTAGTGAGTTTTTGAAAACTGAACTAGATCTTTTTTCTCTTCTACCAACTCAAACATCTATTGAGAGTTCGCAATGGGTCCATAACTAGTCCGTTTCATCGCTAAAAGACGATTAGCCCAGAGATGATTGTTATTCTAGGCCACAGAGAAGAAAACATAGATCTCGCTCATACAGTCCTCAGTATAAGCATTAAATTGGGAAAACCGACAGAAACTTCGGCAAAATGGTCCAGTTGAAAAAAGATACATCTGACACTAATTTCTGGGCTGCGGATACTGCAGAAAAATGGAAGATTTGGCCACCAAAGATACAGGCATCGATATTCATCGAGATTATTTTGGTGCAGGCACAATAATAGATCTAATAGGTCATCTGAATTGCGATATTTTCAATCAAATCATACTTATTTGCAACGGAGACGAGAAGCGTCTTCGAGTCATACATTCAAAAGATGGTTTTGCCGTTGAACCCTGTCAGGACACCGAAACTCGGTGAATGTCAAAAACAAAATAAAACAAAAACTATGAAGCATTGGAAAAAAGGGAGAGAGAAAGACAATTAATAGAAAGATGGCAGGGAGGTGATTAAGGAATCAAAATACAATGGATGGTATGAGATAATAAAAAAGGAAGGAGTACCATAGTATATAAAAAAGGGTTGGGGAGAGAGAATGTGGACTAGAATAGCAAGATTTAGATTGGGAAATGAGGTGAGGGGGGAATCTATTGGGAAAAGGAAAAGAACAGAAAGTAGAAGAGCGAATGAGAGAGAATGAAATATTACATGTGAAAAAAGGCAAATGGAGTTATAAAAAAGAGAAAGAAAAGGAAACGGAAGTCGCTGAGATTAGAAGCGTAAACATTGTAGGTAAGGGTAATGTAAAAGTTAAGCAGACTAAGCTGCGTTTGCGTTCTCATGCTGTGTCTCTCGCTTGCACTCTCACTTTCGTTCGCTCGCTCACTCGTTTGCTAATTAGTCCTAAATAGCGTTATCACAGGAAATAGAGGTAAGGAATTAGATATAAGACTTTATGTAAATAGTTGTAAATAATTGTATATGTAGAAGGGATAAGATTGTACATATATATATATAACCACGCTCTGCTACCATTCGGTTCGGTTTTGATTCCTCTAGAATCAAACCGTAGGGCCTATGACAAAGCCATCAAACGCGTCCTCGGGTTGCGGATAGAGGGTCCCTATACCAAGGGTTTCTGCTGAATATGGTTACAAAAATAAATAGGGAGGCGCGGACAATTGTCCAGAGGTGGTCCCGAAGGAATTAACCCCTAAGCGGAGGTGTGTAAACCGTGCTGAAAGCTGAATATCACCTGGATGAGGTGCCTAGAACGGTGACAGGGATACCGGGCGACCGCTCAGAGTACGCAGCCTTATCCTTGCATGCGAGGCTCTAAAAGGATGGACGAACCCCTTTCCATAGCTTCTCGTGGTAACAAAAATGACAACACCAAACATAGTTGTAGTAAGTGCGGTTCAAAACAATAGAACGCGCAGGGCTTCCGAGAATGGGTCGGGCAACAATGCCGACCAATCTAGAGCTGGAGTAGCCAATGAAAATGGATTCAATGCGATGGATCAGCAGGATCTCGCGACCTTTGGGTGGACGGAGCGACTGAATCATGACTTGCTAGAATGCTATGATGCGAGTGTGGCCCCTGAACGGGGTTACATGGCACGGCGGCATACTCTGTTGTGAGAAACATCCGGAGCTATCCTACTTTTCGCAGAAACGTCTGCGAAACCATGCTGAACCCCGGGCAGGCACCCAATAGAGGAATAGCGATGCTTTATGACCCGGAGAAACATCAACACCAAGGTTTCTCTCAAGCCTAAAGATCTGACTGAAATGGATGACGAGCTTCGTGGACATTTTTCCGGACCAACGGTTGATCATAAGAGCAAAAGACGAATGCATCAACTTGCCATAAAGATAGGTTGGGCAAGAAAGTGCGAGTCCCGCATTCAGTGTGTGATTGACTACATCACATCTGGCAGGAATTTTACCACCAAGGTTCGTAAGTTCGCGCGCGAACTCCGTACCCGTTATCACACACTTAACAAGTCAAAGCTGCTGACCATCAGGCAGCATATTGTTGAGAGAATACGGATACTATCTGACGCTATGAGAAGTCTACGAAGTGCAGCATAGACTGGAGGAAGACTCAGAAGATATAAATAGCTTCAAGGAGCTATGTACGCGGAATATTGAGTCTTGAATGTCTTCACAACAGAATTATTCTGGGAACAGCACATAGCGAGATGGGTACATAGCACATAGACCCTCTTCTTAAAATGGTCAGGAATCACGAAGAAGTGAGCAAAGGAGCGTTTCTGTACAAAGCAGCGGAGGAGGCTGCTGAAACACTCGGACTTAACTTCAGTATTAGGGGTGAGGAAAATGCGTTAAATATTATCTATCTCGAGTACTCACTCCTGAAAGCCCGGATGAAGAAAGCACAAGAGAAAACCTTTCGGGGACAGATTCTCGATAAGAGGAGCCCGGATTGAAGTCTGGTAAGGAGGGTTTCATTTTTGCGTGCCAAGACGGTGTCATTTCCACCTTAACATACCGTCGCCACATTTTGAGCCAAGACATTCCTGATGATAGCTGCAGGGCGTGCCATGCACACCCCGAGCATTTAGTTCACATAATATCTAGTTGTCCAACTCACGCGGGAGCGACCTGCATTCAAAGGCACAATGCGGCACTAAGAGTGCTTTATTATCTTCGCTGTCACTCTTACGGCATTAACCTTAATATCGCTCCTCTAAATGCTTCTAGGGAAATCGTGTCCATTGTCGAGAATGGGAAGTGCCGCATATACTGGAACTTTATATTCTCGACAATTGTTTCTGTTGCTGACTCGAGGCCTGACATGGTTCTTCTTGACTTCGAGAAGCGAACCATGTTCGTTATCGAATTTTCGGCACCAGCTGACAAAAACATCATAGCCAAGGAGACTGCAACCACAGGCTGTAACCACCTATCCCACGGTCGTAAAAACGTGGTTGTGGCTGAAATTTTACCGCGATTTCACTGGGAGCGGGTGCAATTTTTCAGATTAGCATCCACTTCCGGCGAAATCCTGCGGTTGTCCTAATGACAAATCTTTAATTATATATAAAGGGCAGATTGTAAGGAATGGAAGTCATTTAAACCCTTAGGGGACACATTATGAATAAAGAAGAAGAAAAAGACTTGTACTCTCTCTCCTTTTGAAAAGCTTATGAGAGTGATGAGAGTGATCAATGATCGGTTTTAACGGTTATTTGCTCTAAGAGAAGAGAAGGTGTTTGTAAATAAATATAGAAAAAACATATACAAAATAATTTGCAGGTGAAACCTGCAGCAATCCAACTCCTCCAGCCTAAGAGAAAATCTTGCAGGTTTTTTTTTCCCCTGCTATTGAACGAGAACAAGCCGGGTGGTAGGCGAGTTAATTCTATACTTCTTTAATATAAATTAAAAGGAAACTGAAAAAAGTACATTTTTCTTTGGTTGTTAAATTTTGAACAAAAAAGATGAATTTTCAAACCAAAAAATTAATTAGGTGCCGCAAAAAAATTTATTTAACAAAATTCAAGAACTCTCAACCAAACAGTAGAATTTTTAATGCAAAAAGATTAATGCTTAAATAAAAAGTTTAATTTTCTACAGAAAAAAAAAAATTTTTAACAAATTCAAGAATTCTGAAGCAGAAAGTTAAAGTTTCAACTAAATTCAACTATATTTTCATAGAGCGCTAGACGCGCGGCTCGCTGCGCTCGCAATTTTCAGCGCGCCGAGGGCGCACGACTGTTAGTACGCTTAGCGTTTGATGATGCATTTACCTCGCTCTTCGCACTTTATATTGTATTTACCTCGCGCTACGCGCTCGATCTTTCTGCGCAGACTTTTTAAAACAAAAGGTGAAAATATCGACAATAGTAATTTGGTGATTGTGAATTCTCCTTTGTTAAAGCTCCTTCGGCTTTCACGAACACATTCTCATGACGTATCTCGTGCTTCGTACTCGAGTTTATCCCTGAAATTTTATATCATTCCCATAAATGTAAATTATTATAATTCCTAACTTGCATTGGTATTAAAGCAGACGAAATTTAATTGTCCGTATAAAAAAATGCGCGCGCTTTTGAAAAAATTTGGTAAGTCAACGTTTTATTGCAACTTTGATCGTTTTTCCATAAACTGAATTTGCCCATTTCCAACGTTTTCTTTATGATTTCAACTTTACACATACGGTCTACTGAGCAAACTTGCGGTTTTTTAACTTCTAATTTATGTATATATATATTTTTTGAAATGAATTATAATTCGTAAAAACCTGTTTATCGGATTCAGGGGGTCTCAAAACGTGGACATTTCACATAACCGGGGGGGGGGGGGGGGGGGGGCGTAAATTTTACACAAATCTAATACCTCCTCTGATGAGAATGTAAGAAGACGAATTATCAATATAATTCAACGATTTGAACAAAATTTCAACAAAATTTATCTCGGGGACCTACATGAGCACACAAAACTATGAGTGACGACTTGTTTATAGCGGCGACTAGACTAACAGAGACTTAGCCAATCACTTAGCTGCATTTTAAACATTCGCTTCTGTTATTGGCCGCTGTTGTTATTGACCACTTAGCCTATATAACATTTTTAAGAATAATTTTCTAATAATCATAATAATAAAAGACTTCTCAGCTTAAAGTATCAGAAGAAAAAAAGAAATTTGTAACTATTCAATGTTCAATCGAAAAAGATTACAGGCCCCTGAATATGTAGTCCTACACTGTGTTTCCTGCATTTTTCTTTTCCTAGTGTCCCTCTTTCTCTTCCTAGTGTATCGAGATGGTGGATACTGTTTAGGGTTCGCAGTGCGAACCTTGCATATTGTTGATGAAGACTGTACCGCCAGCACTCGACTCGGCCGAAACAATAGACCCTCCGACGGCTGGGTTAAGGGGCTGGATGGGAACCCTGAGATATCTTCTACCCGTTACCTGCTTTACTGCGAGTGTAAGGCCCCATGTAGTCCATTGACACCAATGTCAAGGGTTGGTCTATTACCCTTTTGCCCATTAATTCAGGAAGAGCCTGTTTGTGAAACCTTTGTGTGTTGATAACTGTCGCACCACTAATTTCGACGCTTCTGTACCTTCTATGATTTGGTCTATCAGAAGGTTTGGTATAAGGGGCATTATTCCTCAACTGCCCACCTTCAAAAAGTCATGTTTTTCGATTGTCTCTAAATTCTGGGAATATGTTCACCTACCCAACAGTAGTTAATCCACAAACTTATAGACCAGGATTACCAACCCTCCCAAAGTGAGGGGGGGGGGGTTGAATTTTCAACCCCAATGCCTGCAGGGGTAATTTCAAACGCCTGTAACTTCCTTTATAATTACGCGGTTTAAAATTTTTATCAGGGTTTTGGAAAGTGCTTTTTACACGCTTTCATCCTATTTTATTATTTATAACAAAAAAATGGTCTAAACAATTTTTTCAATAAATCAATTGTTTATTTAACTTTTTTCGCAATTTAGGCATCTACGATTTTTTTTAAACAGTCTCAAAAGAAAGCTTGACTTTTTTACTATGAAAAATGTCTAATAAGAAAATGGACAAATTGAAATTCATTGAGTTACAGAGCCGGTTGTAGAGGGAGTCCTCAAGCTCGCACTCGGGCGTTATGCGGCAGCATACCGCGGAACAGTGTTCAAATATGGAATTCTTTGTATTACTCACATTGATCCAAAATTTCATGAAGTCATCGGAAAAAACTGTTCAGTAATGTTAACCAGTAATTTTGAAGAAGTTAAAAATTTTTAAAGTTATTATGAAAAAATATTAAGTAAAAAGCACTTTCTTAAAAATGAACAGTATTTTTCTGAAGATAAATGATTCCT
>NC_046659.1:7137831-7156178 GCF_010883055.1 Belonocnema kinseyi | reverse complement strand
CGCGAGGACTCCCTCTACAACCGGCTCTGTAACTCAATGAATTTCAATTTGTCCATTTTCTTATTAGAAATTTTTCATATTAAAAAAGTCAAGCTTTCTTTTGAGACTATTTAAAAAAAATCGTAGATGCCTAAATTGCGATTAAAATTAAATAAACAATTGATTTATTGAAAAAATTGTTTAAACAATTTTTTTTGTTATAAATAATAAAATAGGATGAAAGCGTGTAAAAAGCACTTCCCAAAACCCTTATAAAAATTTGAAATCGCGTAATTAGAAAGGAAGTTACAGGCGTTTGAAACTACCCCTGCAGGCATTGGGGTTGAAAATTCAACCCCCCCCCTCACTTTGGGAGGGTTGGTAATCCTGGTCTATAAGTTTGTGGATTAACTACTGTTGGGTAGGCGAACATATTCCTAGAATTTAGAGCCAACCGAAAAACATGACTTTTTGAGTTGGGGCAGTTGAGGAATAATGCCCCATAAATGCATATAGTTTTCCCTCTAGAACCGTCCAAACCTGATACCTTCTATGCAAATTTTGGACATCTCTAACTCGACGGGAATACCAAGGATCGTCCATTACTTCCGCTCCACACACCTCGGCGACTTCCTCATTTTCATACATCCGTGAGAGTGTGTCGGGTACATGGTGTAAAGCACCTTTACAATGGACTATTTCAAACCGGTACTCTGATAGTTCCAACAACCAACGCGCTAAACGACCCGTCAGATTATGCAAATTATGCAGCCATCGCAAATTGCTATGATCCGCGATCATAGCGCTTTCTCCTTTGTGATACTCCTTCGAGCAAATACATTTCATTGTTTTGCCTTCGTTATAAATAAAACTAAAACTCAGGCGCGCCAACCCCGTGGGAACAGGTCAGGTGGCTACCCGACCTATTTTAAGGGGGGAGGGGGTCCAGAAAATTGGAAAATATATTGTGTAAATATATTAACTATAAATGCACGAACAATAAGAGAAAGTAATTAAGTAAAGAAAGTGAAATAAAACAGAACGTGCACAAATTCATAATTCGCACGATTAAATTTATATTTATCACAGATTCGCAAATATTATATATGAGAGCATTATTTCGTAATCAGGTTTGAATTTTTAAAAGTATAAAATAGAATGCTTCTAATATATTCCTTTAATGTGTGTCAGCATTGTTGGAAGTAATGGGAGATAGTAACTGTGTATGATAAAAGCTCAAAAGAAACAAACACTTTATGTGAAAATAAATATGTAGACTGTATATTTAGATGTTCAAAAGAACTGTAACTAAACACTGGAAACTTTAGAGTGAAATTGAAAACTGTAACTTTACTGAATACCTTAGTCTATTTACCTCTGCGTGTTACCCGACGGTTAGTCACGACAGAATTGATTTCTATATTAGCCCTCATGTCCTTTTTGCCTATGGGCTAGAGAAGAGGACACGATACTCTCTTCTATTCACTCACTTTTGGAACTTTTGGATATCACTAGAGTCGTTGTAATTCAAACAAGCATAAATAAAATGGGTACAAAAAATTCCATTTGGAGAAAAAGTAGATTAGAGTTCAATAACTAATCATTTTTTCAAATTGGCAATTATACGTGAGGCAAGAACGTATCCTGATTAATTTTTTCGATTACAGCAAATTTATCGTAGAAAAAGATTGATTAATACATTTTACCAAAACAGTTTATAAGACATTCATTACAAACGCGTCTAATTTATCATTAGGCCAGCCATATGCTTGAATCCAAACATAATTTTTCAACCTATAATATTAATTTAAATTATTTTTAGTTTTTCAGATCACTTTCGTGTCATTTAAACATTTCTCTTGTTCGATCTCCATATTTTACAATATTATAATAATAAAAACTAAATAATGAATAAACGCTGTTTCTTAATGTTTCAAAAACATTGAAAGTTTTTCAATAATTCGTCAAATGACAATGATTTAATGGAGTAATATTTAAGATATTCTCGATCTACCCTCCCACCACTGTTGGAAATCTTTACCCCTCTGTAGAAGTTTATACACCTCGGGGTTAGTGCCGCTGAGTAGAACCTTAAGTAATTTTTGAATAACTGATAAAAATAAATCATTCAAGTCCTAACAATTTAAGTGTTTAATATTTATCCGAAATAGTATATTATAGTTTTAATTTTAAATTATTTGCAATGTAAGTCGATCTCTTATACCTTTTTCTATTAAAATTGCTGATTCCACATTGTATAGAACAATTATTATCAATTATTTATTTTAAAATTAAGTTAGAAAAAGTTTCTTTAATTTGATGTTTGAAATTTTTGCACGTCATTCACGTATTTGAAGAATTTATTTGCTATATAAGTGCCTGAGGAAATAAATGTGTTTTCACGTAGAAATTTATCATCATTGTTCTCGTTTTGATAATCGTTCTTGTTCTTTTTTTTGCTCATGGCATTATTTTTTCTCAAACAGAGGGGGGCGGTGCCTAAAGTAGATGCGCCCGACCTGTTTCACATAGGATTGGCGCTACTGCTACAACTCCAATTGAAATACTCATGATACTGCTGCTTTAATCATGGCAGCAATTCCAGTTTTTTTAAAGGTCATTTTTTAATCAATTATATTGTTTATAATTTCTTAATATTTATATAACAATTATGGAAACATCGTAAAGTTTATCAATTTTAAACTTAACGTACCTTGAATTTCCTCAAATGAACAAATTTTAATAATGCAAAGAAGTCAGTTTAAACACGGTTTTCACCCCAACTCGCTCTCTCCTTTATGGTACCCAATTTTAAAGTTTGTCCATTGTAAGCGAGGTTTTCTTTTTTGCTAGGTTAGACTTTATTCGACAGTTTGGTAAACCGATATTTACGCAGTATCTTCCAGCGCCTCCTTAATCTTCCAGAATCATTCGGAAGTACTGAGCACCTCGAAGATAATCACCAATTTTCTAATTTGGAAAAATATTTTGAGTTTTCAAATTATTTACAGTCCTTATTGTCGTTTATTATTTATTAATAAATATTAGTGTGTAGAAATGCAAATTTTTAGCTTTTACTTCCGTTAAATGGGATGAGAAAATTGTTTGTCACGTATTTAATAGGAAAACTGGGTTTAATTGATTTTAGAGGAAATTTATTATTTGTAAGAAATGAAAAATATTGTTCAGTCAAATAAATTATTTATATTCCCAACACTTCATATCCTCGTGATAATCACATTTTCGTACCTTATTCCTTTTTGAAATTAAAATTTGTAATAAAAAATTTAAATTGTTGTAAAATACGCAATAATCAGTTACATGGATAAAGCTGCAGAGGTAAGCATAGGTTAAACATGACATTTTTGAAAATTGAAGCCTCGGCTAATGTAACCTTGTATCAACACATATTTCGTATCCTTGGAGTTCTGTGTATGTAAGTTTTTCTTTTAACTGTTTCTCTATTTCGTGGAAGCGCGGCGATCGAAAATTCAAAAATTGAATTGTGAAAAACATGTCAAAATAGTCAAGGTTATATACTTCGAAAATGTACCTTTCTATAAGTCTAACATTGAAGTTTTGAACAAAGGTAAAAAACGAAAATTAAATTTTATTAGAATGACACGCAGGAAAGCATAACAAGGCTTGAGAGACTAGAGTAAAACGTCCAGAACCGGTGGTAGCAAATATAATGTTCAAAGATGATAAAATAAATAAACGGATGATAAATAATTATTAGAAATTGTCTTAAAAAGTACTGTTTACATTATTTTTACAATAAAATAAAAATCTTACAGAAAATGTAGTACCGGCGAAGTCCAATGATTCTAGCCATTCCTTCGATTAAGAATTTAAATGGTAAAATCAAAATTCCAGTTGAATACGATACCATTTAACTAAATTGAAAAATAAATCAATTTCATTAATTATTAGCAAAAATTGTTTCGACTAATTAATTAAATTTTCTATATTTTGCAAATTGGTACATATTCAATATACTCAAGCTTAGATCTTCAAAATTATCCAGCATTTTTATTTATACATTTTTAATATTGTAGAGTCTTTAATTGTGAGTATTTAAAATTGAATTATGTAAAAAAGCATTCGAAACTACATGTTAAATTGAACATTTTAAAAATTAAAGTATTTTTAATTGCAAATCTTGAGTAAAGACTTATTTCAAGAAGAGATATTCAAAATTTTCTCAAGTTATGAGTGTTCTTCATATTTTCATATACATAAGTTCCATGCAATATAATTAATAAATCCTGTAAAGAGTATTAGCTTATATATTCGATTTAATTACTGAAATTTTAACCTAACTTAATTTCAGAGATTTTATATAAACATAATTTTCAGGTATATTTAATGCTCACTTTTAATGGCTTGAATATTTTACATCAAAAAGATTTTTTTTTTAAAGTAGACGATGCAAAAATTTTAAATATTAAACATTAAATAATTTTGGGTTACAAAGTTGGAAAATTTAAAATAAAAAATTATCCAATGTTTTTATTTACTTCTCATGAATTTAAAACCCCCCTCATCAATTTAATGTTAAAATAAAAAATTTTGCTGAAACGGGCCAAGGATATTTTTGCACGGACCTGGCGTACTCGTACATTAACTTTATAGTCGAGATTTTTCTCTGGTATCCCAACTGTTAGGTTAGCCGTAAGGCTTACGTCGTTAGCGATAGAACCTCGTTAAACGTCGGTCAGGTGGTTCGAAACCCGTCGCAGCGTTTTCGATTTTTGATAGTGTTAATATTGTTAAACGTGTGCGAGTGTCTATTAAATTGTCAACTTTCAAGTACAGTATTAATTAAAGTACAGTTCACTAGACATTAGTATCAATTCGTCACACTTTTATGTTCGTGAATGAGGTATTATCAAATTTCGTTTTTCCGAACTAGAAATTAAATTTGATCAAAGTGTCCAAATGTCCCCAGTTTACCCAACTGAGTTTGCTAAAGTTTCTCGAACTATTTTTCTCCGAGTAGGTTAATAAAGATTACCACCAGTCAGGTAGAACAAAAAGAAAGTATCTCACATGAACAGACGGGATTTAGAAAAGGGATGGGAAATATAGACAATATGTAAGTACTTAACTACTTTGTTAACCGAAATTTGGGGAGACACAAAGGAGAACTAGTCGCTTTGTTCGTAGATTTCCAAGCAGCGTTTGACTCAGTGAACATAAAAGTGCTATGGCAGGCAATGAAAGAGAGGGGTGTAGAGGAAAATTTGGTGGAAAGGATAAAGGAAATTTTTACTGAAACCTGGATTAGGGTGAAAATATGAAAGAAAAAAGAGCAGGTTTTCTGGACAGGCAGATGTCTAAGGTAAGGTTGCCATTTGAGTCCGTTACTATTTAACATCCTGCTAGCAGACTTAGAGGAGAAGCTATAGGAGAAAGGGTAAGGAGGAACGATTCTGGATAATAGCAAACTATACTCTCTAGCATACGTGGACGATGTAGTTCTGTTAGCAGATGATGAGAAAGGGATGAACCTAATGATGAGAATCTTCGAAGGATATGTGGGAGCAAAAGATCTGACGGTGAACGTAGATAAGACAAAGGTGATGTGCTTCAGAAATTGAAAGAGCAAAATAAATTACGTTTGGAAGATGAACGGACAAAAAGTGGAAATTGTGGAGGAGTTTTGCTACCTAGGTTTTTGGTTTGAGTCAGAAGGAGGAAACGATCTGCAGGTGAGGAAAAGAATTGAGTGTGCGAGTAAATTAATGGGCCAAGTATGAGGTATAGGAAACAAAAGGTTTAAGAACGATTGGTAAATGAGAATATGGTTGTTTGATGCGTTGGTTTGGGCGGTGTTGTGTTTTGGTGTGGAGACTGGGGATGGAAGGAGCATAAGAAAGTAGAAAGCATACATGAGCAATTCCTGAGGTGGGTAATGGGGCTACATGGATACATGTTAAGAGAAGAGTTAATAAGAGAAAATATGGTAACTAGACAAATTAAGACAACCTGGAGGTTCGAAGAGAAGCTAAAAAGGGGGGAGGGAAGCAGAATAACTCAAGCATGTTTGGCCGAAATTCGGAACAATGAGGTGAGAGGAAATTTTGGAAATTCAAAGATGCGAGAAAGAAAGGAGAAAAATGAGAAGAGTTTGTATGATACTAGAAGGGGTTATGGAGTGGCAGGACATAGAGTTCGAGCTATTAGTTAAACAAGGAGAAGAGAGATGGCAAAATATTATAGATTCGAGGTACAATAGAAGGTATAGGATGGTCAAAGGGTTAACGGAACCAGAATATATCCAAAATATAAAAAGGAAGACAAATGAAGTAGAGTGATGTGGATGAAGAAATTGTAAGTAGTAAGAGAAATCAAGGGAAAAGGGCAGAACCAATGGGTTGAACCTGAAAATGGAAATTAAAAAGCAAAAGTTAAATTCAAAATCGTGGAAAATGTTTCTTTTTTATGGTAAGAGGAAACGGAAGCACTGAAAGATCGCTGATTACTAGAATGATCAGTATTATTTTTTGTTATTATCATTTAATTCGGTTTTTATGAGGCGAAACATTAAAAGATAAGCAGCTGATAATTTAGCTTAAGGATGGAATGTAAATTTTATGTAAAGGGAATGGAGGCCTTTAAAGCCGTAAAAGGGAGAGATTAAACATCCACGCAACTAAAACTTAATAAATCAAACATAACATACCTTGAAGTATCATAACTGAAAAAAATGAAATAATGCACAAAAGTTATCTTAAACATTGTTTTACCCCCTACGCGCAGTAGTCTGGAATAGGAATTTACTGTTCATAATCGTCCACAGGTCGTATTTCTTAACCGATTTAAAAGTTTTTTTAGCAATGCTCAGCAATTAATTTTTAAAAGAATTGTGGTTTGCTTTTTTTTAAATTTTTTCACAGAGCAACAATATATAAACAAATATAGTAACAAAATTGACCATTTTACCTAACTGAGTTTGGTAAAGTTTCTCGAATTATTTTTCTCCGAGTAGGTTAATAAAGATTACCACCATAATAGATTACGTTTGGAAGATTAACGGAAAACAGTGGAAAGGGTGGAGGAGTTCTGTTACTTAGGTTTTTGGTTTGAGATAGGAGGAGAAAACGAGCTGCAGGTAAGGGAAAGAATTAAATGTGTGAGTGAAATTAAGGGCCAAGTCTGGGGCATAGGAAATAAAAGGTTTAAGGACGATTGGAGAATGAGGGTCTGGTTGTTTGATGCGTTGGTGTGGGCGGTGTTGTGTTATGGAGTAGAGATCTGGGGATGGAACGAACATAGGAAAGTAGAGAGCATACATGAGCTATTTCTAAGGTGGGTAATAGGGGTTGGCTGGAGTTGCCCAGGATACATGTTAAGAGAAGAGTTAGGAAGAGAAAATATGGTTACTAGGCAAATTAAGAGATCTTGGAGGTTTGAAGAGAAATAAGAAGATGTTGGAAAAAAAGACAAAGGGGAAAGGAAGAATATAAAGCAGAAGTAGAAAAAGCGATCAAAGAAGGTAGGGTGTGTGATATAATAAATAGGGACCGAGGGGAAAGGAAGGGGGTTAACGAAGAAATAGAAATGGAGGAATGAACGGATTATTTTAAGAAAGCATAATAATTATCTGATAATAATTTTGTTAAAGCATAATAAACAGGCTAAAAAGAAACAAGGCGACAGGAGAAGATGGGATGGAGAACGAAGCGATAAAGCATGGAGGAGAAGGGATTAGTGATGGGATATAGAAGATCTGCAACAAGGTCTGGGAAGGGGAAGGTTGGCCGGAAGAGTGGACGACGGGACTGGTGGTACCGCTTGTCGAGAAAGGGGAATGGAAAGAAGGTAGAGGGATACAGAGAGGGATACTTATGTCAGTCGGCTATAAAATATATGCAGAAATCTTAAGAAAAGGGTCGGAGAGTCAGGTACAACCAAAAGAAAGTAGCTCACATGATCAGACGGGATTTAGAAAAGAGATGGGAACTATAGACAATATCTAAGTACTTAACTACTTTGTTAACCGAAAGTCGAGGAGACAAACAGGAGAACTAGTCGCTTTGTTCGTAGATTTCAAAGCAGCGTTTGACTCTGAAAACAGAAATGTGGTATGGCAGGCAATGAAAGAGAGGGGCGTGGAGGAAAATTTAGTGAAGAGGATAACGGAAATTTTTACTGAAACCTGGATTAGTGTGAAAATAGGAAAGAAAAAAGGGCAGGTTTTCTGGACAGGCAGATGTCTAAGGTAAGGTTACCCTTTGAGTTCGTTACTATTTAATATCCTGTTAGCAGACATAGAGGAGAAGCTATAGGAGAAAGGGTGAGGGGGAACGGTTCTGGGTAATAGCAAACTATACTCTCTAGTATACGTGGACGATGTAGTTCTGTTAGCAGATGATGAGAAAGGGATAAACCTAATGATAAGTATCTTCGAAGAATATGTGGGAGCAAAAGATCTGACGGTGAACGTAGATAAGACAAAGGTGATGTGCTTCAGAAATGGAAAGAGTAAAATAAATTACGTTTGGAAGATGAACGGACAAAAAGTGTAAATTGTGGTGGAGTTTTGCTACCTAGATTTTTTTTGAGTCACAAGGAGGAAACGAGCTGCAGATGAGGAAAAGAATTGAGTGTGTGAGTAAAGTAATGGGCTAAGTATGAGGTATAGGAAAGAGGAGGTAAGAACGATTGGAAAATGAGGGTCTGGTTGTTTGATGCGTTGGTTTGGGCGGTGTTGTGTTTTGATGTGGAGATCTGGGGATGGAAGGAGCTTAAGAAAATAGAGAGCATACGAGGTGTGTTCAAAAAATAAGGTGACTTTATGGTTTTCTCAAATAATATTAATTTTTTCTCAATATTTATGTTGTACCCTTCAAAGTAATCCCCCTCAGATATAATACACTTATGCCAACGCTTTTGAATGCGGAGGCTGAGGCATGACTGTGGTGCTGTTTTTGGTCAAAAAATCTTTCAGAAGCAACGATGAATGAGCAGGTGCATTATCGTGATGCAAAAGACACGGTAATCAAAGAAGACAGTGAGAAAAACCTTCACATTTGACCGAACTTGACGTGCTTTTTCCGGTCTTGGAGACTCAGGATGCTTCCACTGAGACAATTGGGCTTTAGTTTCGACGTCATAACCATATACCCACGATTCATCCCCAGTTATAACCTTTTTGAGAAAATCAGGATCATTATTGACTTCATCCAACATCTCCTGAGCGATGGTCATGCGATGGACCTTTTGATCAAAATTAAGCAGTTTTGGAACAAATTTCGCTGACACACGTCTCATGCCCAAAACGTTCGAAAAGATAGCATGGCATGAGCCAACCGATATGCCAACATCTTCAGCAACTTCTCTTATGGTAATTCGGCGATTTTTCAACACCATTTCTTCCACTGCTTGAACGTTTTCATCTGTTGTTGACGTGCTGAGACGTCCAGGGCGAGGTTCGTCTTCGACATCCTTTCGGCCTTCTTGGAACAGCTTCTACCACTTAAACACATTTTTCTTACTCAGAGTAGACTCACCGTTTGCAACTGTCAATATTTCAAGAGTTTTAGAGCACTGGATTCCATTTTTCACACAAAATTTAATGCAAACTCTATGCTCCATTTTTTTCGAAAGAAGAAAATCGCTGAGCACACCAAACCCTTCTAACCTTTTACGCATCTGCCAGAAAAGAAATACGAGCTATATAGTCAAAACTGTGAACATATGATCGGGACGAGTTTGCCAACACAACAAAACAAAAAATTTTAAACTTGAATGTACGTAGCCCGCGAAAATTGAGAAGTCACCTTATTTTTTGAACACACCTCGTAAAAGTCAGGGTCTGCCGGAAACGTCTTTCTTTCTGGACGAGAGCCCGGTAAGCTGCTGCTCTTGAATCTCCAAGATTAAGAGAGCGATCCTTTAGGGGTATGCGCACGATGTAGCGTCCATCGTGACTCGGCTGATGAGTGGAGGAAAAAAGCTGCTCACACTCCTCTTCGGCTAAACTATATTCCGAAATGGACGAAGGCACGTCCTTCTAGACTACAAATCTCCGTAGTAAATTCAGTAGTTCATAATTGACCGTCGTTTGTAATTCGACAAGAGAATGCCTAGAAGAAGAAAACTCCCCTGATAAAAGCCCTGAAAGAATCCAGCCTAACCAAGTTTGTTGAGCGGTTGAAGTTCCTAAACTACCTTTTCTTAGTCCCTCTTCAATAGCATAGGAGTAGACCTCTGCCCCTAGAATTATTTCCATAATTCCACCTGTTTGCAAAAAAGGGTCTGCCAATTCTAAACCCTTGATATGTTTCCAATCCCTTTTATGGATACCATCAGGATGTGCATATGAAGTTAATCTAGATAAAATAATTGCTCTTACCATAAAAGTAGTTTGAGCATTGATTCGAGAGCAAACCTTTATTTGGACAGGTCCTCTGGTTAGTCTCGTTTTTAGATAGCCTACACTGAGCACCGAGAGGACAGCGTGTTCTCTTGTCAGTCTTAATCTCTGGACAAGTGACTCCCATATGAAGGATGCTTGAGCCCCTTGATCCAGTAGTATCCGAATTCGATGTCGACTTCCATCTGAAGCTTCCGTATCGACGAGAGCAGTAGCCAGTAGGATAGGTTACTCCATTCACATGGGTTTTTGTGTGTGATGAACATTGGCAGAATCTATAGAGTTAGGCAAAGAATTAGAAAAAGGTTTACTGAGGGGGTTCAGAGTGAAAGATTTGGTAGGTTGAAATGGAAGGGACGCAGACTATGAGGAACCAGTTTGAGATCTATTATCTGAGGGGGGTAGATGCAGCATCGTATGGTACATTCCATTGCAGGTCTGGCACCGCTTCACAGACTAATAGTCTAGCGTTGTCATATAATAGTCGAGCGTTGTCAATTGAGCGGGTTCCCCACTCACACTCAGTTTCAGGTAGTGGAGCTTTTGCACATTTGGAAGTTCCCAGCAGCCCTCAAAATGAGACATTCACTGGTTGTCTCAATCGAAAGTGGAAAACAAACAATAGGTGAGTGAAGAATTAAGATCTTTTTTATTTTTGTACTTTTTTCATTGATTTAAAAAATTCAACATATTTTCTAATTGCAATTATAAAGATTTGTATACTAAAATTTAGGATATTCAAATAAGATAAAAATCAAACTTAAAACCCTTTTTTGAAGTTTAATAATCAAGTTAACGTGAAAAATTCCTGAAAATAAAATAAAGAATCTAATGAACAAATTTTGAAGAATTAAGATCTTATTTATTTTTGTACTTTTTTCATTGATTTGAAAAATTCAGTATATTTTTAATTGAAATTATAAAGATTTTTACACTAAAATTTAGGATATTTAAATGAGACTAAAATAAAAATTAAACTCCTTTTTTAATGTCCAATAATCAAGTTGATGTGTATTGGCACTTCGCAGATTGCTGGCCCAAGCAGAGTACCAGAACAACCAGCAACGTACAGCCTGGACGATGCATAAGGTAGGAATGAGAGAGTTAAAGATTCACCGTCTATACATCAAATCAGTGAAAGTGTAGAATATGTCCAGAAATTTGGGTTGTACGGCTTGAAATTGAAATTTAAAATTTGTCCACTTGGCGAGAATAACCCTGTGTTATTCGATTATTTGACAGACTGGTGCGATCCATCTGATGTTGTAGTTTTAGTGTTTTGGTCCGATGGATTCGCTACAGGGGTAGCGTGGAAGGCTTTCATTTTATTGAAAGACTTGTCTTTTGAAGACCTGTGGGATCTTGTAGCAAAAGTTGTACAAAGCACCACAGGATTTGAAATCGATGATACTTTCCATGTTGAAATGATATGTGTTCAGGTACCAGCCGGTAAATGTCACGTCAAATTACAAACTGATATTTTCAAACGTTCGCTATTGACTATAGAAAGTTCAGAAAATACCTGTCTGCTACAGGCTATTGTGGCAGCGATTTTTAAAGGAAAATTGTTGGCCGATAGAAATAATGTTGATCTTAAAAATGAATTTCGTCAAAAGCCTGAGAGAGGAGCAGTGTATCAGCGCACTGTCGCCAATAGGCTAACGCTGAATGATGGTGTAATTATACTTTAAACTGGATGTAGCATTCCCGAACTTATTCAACATCAAAAATTCCTGTCGAAAGCTCAGATAGCCATAACTGTCTATCATTATGATAGCTTTGGGTTGGGGAAGGGAAAAGATTTTTATGACGGAACTTCTGAAATTAAAAGTAAAGGAAAGATAGTTAAGAAAAATATTTACTTGCTATATGAGGGTGCTCCCAAATATAATTTTTATCAATTTTGCCTTTGACAGGGGCCTGCTTTAGTCGCAATTTTTGTCACCACCCTGTCACCACCCTGTGATCAGGAAAGTCAGAATGTGTTTTGAAGTTTCAAAAAGGGTATTAAATGCGAATCATGTCTCAGGTCTTTTCATGGGCAATCATGTATGAGGAATCATTAAAACCCCGATTCATATAGGAAGGGAAATAGTATTTGCGCCGTATTTAAAATTTGTGGCAGTTGCTCTAAATTAATTAACCATTTATAAGTAGATTATAAATGTGGCTTTTTAAAATGTGTTACGTGCAAAAAAGTTTGTCCGAACAATTATTTGCACTACATAACACCAATTGGAAGTCCACGTTATGATAAAAAAGTAGCTTACATTTTTTATGATTTTGAAACTCGACAGAGTGAATCTGTCATTCGTCAGGAATCAACTAAAATCTACATACCTAATTTTTGTGTTGCACAACAAGTATGTGATGATTGTTTGGGTGATCCTGATCCAAATGTATTCTGTAAATAGTATGGAATTAGACAATATATTTTTGATAAAGAGCCGGTTTCCAAATTTACAAAGTTGGCTAGTCGAAAAATGGATCATTTCACTGAAACCGTATGTATCGCATATAATTCGAAAGGTTTCGATGCTCAATTTATTTTGAGTCATCTCATTAAAGAAAAAGGGCTAAAAAATCCATCTGAAATTATTTTGAATGGGACTAGTATCCTTTTGATGAAGGTAAATCAAACTCGATTTATTGATAGTTTGAATAACCTTCATCTGCCATTAAGTCAATTGCTTAAATCTTTCGGCTTAGAAGAGGCAAAAAAAGGTACATTTCCCCATTTATTTAATAGAATGTGTCACGTCAAAATACAATTTTAATTTCAAAGAAGAGTTGAGATCATATTTTATAAGTGCTGTAGACATTCTTCGTAGAGCGTGCTTGAATGTCAGATCATAATTCCTGAGAGTTGCCAATGCAGATCCCAATTTACATTATCAAAATACATTGGTGATGACTGTAGACATTTAACAGGTAATAATAATGATTTAACTAATGCAATACTTGCTTTAAAGAACAACTACAGATAGATTGTTCACATATTAATAGTACAAGTCCCAGAGAAATTAAAGGGACATGGGTTTCCGATAAGATTAAAGCAGCCATTAAAGAGCGGTATGAAATTACTGTCATTTTTGAAATTTGGCAGTATGAGACTACCCAATATGACAAGGGCACAAAAATAGGTGGTCCTTTTGTAGAGTATATGGATAGATTTTTAAAACTGAAGCATAAAGCCAGCGGATACCCTGCCTATTGCACTGATGAGGCCCCGCAAAAGGCATTTATTTATAAAAATTTTAGAGTCTGAGGGTATAGCCATAGATCCGAAAAATATTAAAAAGAATTCTGGTTTGCGTTCGTTGGCGAAACGTTGCCTAAATTCCTTTGGGGGAAATTTGGTCAACGAGAAAATATGTCGAAGACTGAAATTATTTATATCCAACAAGATTTGATGGAAATTGTTCAGAGTCCTGACAATATTCTTAACAGTGTCTTTCCTGTAGATGATCAAAGTATATATGCCTCTTGGATGTACAAATGTGATGCTGTAACGCCATCGCCTATTACCAATGTGGTTATAGCAGCTTATTCGACATCCCATGCATGCTTGAAGTTATTTACTTACTTGAAGCAACTAGATCGTCGTGTCCTTTATTTTGACACGCATTCCATTATTTTCGCCAGCACTATCTATTAGGAGATTTAACTGATGAGTTGGAAGTTTATGGTTCCGGAAGTTTTATTAAAAAATTTGTCCTAGGCAGTCCCAAATTTTATTCGTATACGGTACGATCATCTGATGGTAAAACCCATGATGTGTGCAAAGTAAAGGGCATCAATTTAAACTATGAAAATTCCGAAAAGATAAACTTTGACTCAATCTATGATCTGGTACTCAAAGTCCTTATCATCAGGTTGTTACAAAACAGGAGCGAAACATATGTCGAACTGTATACAATAAAAGACGATCAGTTTAAGGATACGACTCTCTTACATTTGGCTTCACTACACCAGATAAATAATTTTTTTTAATCGTACAACTCGGAAAAAATAAAATGCTGCTCTCTCTCTCATTTCTATGGACGCACATCTGTTTTAGCAACTTTAAAATAATATAATTGTATGTGTATTACTAAAGAGTTTTTAATTTTCGAAAAATATATTTTTCTGCTTGCTAATAATGAAATTTGTTACTTTTTTGTTTTCAGTTGAACAATTTCGGCTACATGATGATGGTGATGACGAAATCACATACTTTGCTCAATGTGTCCAAGAAGATACAACTGACATCATTATATGTACTTACCTGCTAAAGGTATAAAGAGAGGTTCCAATGAGGGACAAGTGCCAGTTGCACGATTGTAATGATGTCGAAAGGTGGTAAATCAATTAGCAAAAAAATGCTAAAGTTTCGCATGCTCCCTGTCACCTAAACTCTGATCAAAGGCGTGTTTTATTAAAATCCTCGGATGACCGACTGTTTAAATGTATTTGTGAACATGCTTTAAATTCATTATTGGGAAACGTACTACTCAAGAAGCAAAAGAGATTAGAGTTAAAAACATAAAAAGCTACTTCGTAAATTAGCACAAAGCCGTGGGACATGAAAGAAGAAGAAAAACTGTACTGTGCAAAAAGGTGAATTTTACCTTTTTTACTAGCAACAATCATTAGCGGATTAATATCTAATTTATTTAGTGGTTCATCCTGAACAAAAAGTCATTTTACCAGCAAACATGGAGCATGCTAAAAAACTGGTACTTATTCCATGTGACCAAGTGAATACCATAAAACAGCAGCTGCAAACTAATAACCTTGCTAGACTAGATTCCGAAATGAGTCAAATCTTATTTTCACCTTGCCCAATGGATGAACGTGAAAAGTGGAAAATATATATCCAAGTATTACAAAAATTTATCTTCTTTGTTGATGAGGATAGAAAACCACCAATTGAAAATAATGACCAAAATGAAACCGCAGACAATCATTCATCCGATGGAGGATTTCTACCTGTGAATGCGATCACAGCATCAGTACGCAAAACTTTTCAGCCTAACAGTATCTTATTACTCAATTATCTAAGAGTTAAATTTTCAACCAAAACAATCATTTTTCTGCAAACAAAATTTGCTAAATTTGTTTTAAACAATATATTAAAATTTTTAAAGAAAACGTTACATTTTTAATCAAAAGGCTGAATTGTATTAGAAAAAAGGCATTTTAATCAAGTACATGAACTTTGCACACAAGAAGTTTATTTTCCACGAAGTATAATTTTTTTGTAGTTTAAAGAAATTAATTTTTAAACAAAACCAAAAAAAGAAAATCCGCAAAATAGTTAAATTTTCAGAAAACAAATTTTGTCAACTAATTTGATAAATCATCAACCAAAAGAAAACTAAATTTTTAACAAAGCAGTTCCACTTTCAACCAGAAAATTGAAAAGAAATTATTAAAATTCTTTGAAATTGCTTCAAATTATTGAAAATATTTCAAAATTCCTTGAAATGTTTTAAAAGAGCCTAAGATATTTAAAATCCTTTAAAATCTCTTGAAATTTTACAAAGCTCTTAAAAATTCCTTGCAATTTTAAAAATACCCTAAAATATTTTAAATCCTTTAAAATCTCATTCTAAATTATTGAAATCAATTGAAAACTCCTTGGAATCTAGTAAAATATCCTAAGATGTATCAAATCCTTTAAAATTTCATATTAAATTACTGTAATCAATTAAAAATTCCTTGGAACCTTTTAAAATACCCTCAAATATTGCGAAACCTTCAAAATCTTTTGAAAAATCTTGACATCTTTAAGGATTTTTAATATACTTTGGAATTTTTTTAAACAAACTTGCTATAATTATTAAAATTCTTTGAAATTCCTTTAATTTATAAAAATGAATTAAAAATTCAGTGAAATCTTTTTAAACATGCTCAAATATTTAAAATCCTTTAAAATATTTTGAAATTTCTTGAAAATTCCTTGGAAATTTCAAAATACCCTAAAATATTTCAAATCTTTTACAATATCATACTAAATTATTGAAATCAATAAAAAATTCCTTGCAATCTATTAAAAGATCATAAAATATATTAAATCTTTCAAAATCTCATATTAAATCACCGTAATCAATTGAAAATTCTTTGGAACATTTGAAAATACTCTCAAATATTGCAATACCTTCAAAATCCTTAAATATTTAAAACGCTTAAAAATCTGTAGAAATCTCTTGAAATTTTTTAAAGCTCTTGAAAATTCCTTGAAATTTTAAAAATACCCTGAAATATTTCAAATCCTTTAAAATCTCATATTAAATTGCTGTAATCCATTAAAAATTCTTCGGAACCTTTTTAAATACTTTCAATTATTTCGAAACGTTCAAAATGTTTTCAAATACCTAGACACCTTTTAAAGATTTCTAAAGTACTTTGGAATTTTTTTAAATAACTCTGTTAAAATTCTTTGAAATTCCTTGAAATTATAAAAATAAATTGAAAATTACTCGACATCTTTTAAAACATTCAAAAATATTTAAAATCCTTACAAATCTTTAGAAATTTTTTGAAATTTTTTAAAGGTCATAAAAATTCCTTAAAAATTTGCAAATTACCTGAAATATTTGAAATCCTTCAAAATATCATATTAAATTACTTTAATTAATGGCAATTCCTTGGAATCTTTAAAATTCTCAAAAAAATTTCAAATCCTTCAAAATCTTTTGAAATGCCTAGGACTTTTTTTAGGATTTCTTAATTACTTTCGGATTTAAAAAATAACCGTCTAAAGATTTTTTAACTCTTTGAAACTTCTGTAAATTATAAAAATAAATTGAAAATTCGTTGACATCTTTTAAAACATCCTCAAATATTTAAAATCTTTGAAAATCTTTTGCAATCTCTTGAAATTTTGTAAAGCTTCAGATTGAAATTTAAAAAAGAGAAAATTTCAAAACGTTAAATATTGAAATGCTTGTAGATTAGAGTTTTAAAAATGAAACAAATAAAAATTCCTAACTTTCGAAATTTTATTTTCAAACATTTTCAACTATGAAATAGGAATAATTTTCAACTCGATGGGAATCAAGTCTTCAAATTTAGAATTGCAAACTTGGTAGTTTATTTATAAAAAATTAATAATTATAAATAATTTGAATGCGTTCAAAATTTAAAGGTATGTTTTTCAATTGTATACTCTCTGAATTAAATTATTTCAGACTGAAATTTAGAAAATGGAAAAATTTTAAATATTAAAAATTTATCTATTTGTAGATTAGTTAAACTATGAAATTAAAGTTTTAATAGATTTAAATGAATTTTCAAGTGATTTTAATAATTTAGTATGAGATTTGACAGGATTTGAAATATTTTATGGTATTTTAAAAATTTTAAGATATTTTCAAGAGCTTTAAAAAATTTCAAGAGATTTCAAAAGATGTGTAAGGATTTTAAATATTTGAGGAAATTTTAAAAGATGCCAAGGAATTTTCAATTGATTACAGCAATTTAATATAAGATTTTAAAGGATATGAAATATTTCAGGGTATTTTTAAAATATGAAGGAATTTTCAAGAGCTCTAAAAAATTGTCAAGAGATTTCTACAGATTTTTAAGCATTTTAAATATTTGAGGATGTTTTAAAAGATGTCAAGGAATTTTCATCCTATTTTTCTAATTTTAAAGATTTTCAAAGAGTTTTAAAGAAGGAGTTTAAAAATCTTTTTTAAAAAAAAAGGTCAAGGTATCTCAAAATATTTTGAAGGTATTGCAATATTTGAAAGTATTTTAAAATGTACTAAGGGATTTTCAATTGATTACGGTGATTTAATATGAGATTTTGCAAGATTTAATATATTTTACGATATTTTAATAGATTGCAAGGAATTTTTAATTGATTTCAATAATGTAGTAGTTCTTTATTCAGAATGTGTCCCCTAAGGGTTTACATGACTTCCATTCCTTACAATCTTTCCGTTTACATCTATATATTTTTTACAATCTTATCCTTTCTATATATACAATTATT
>NC_046659.1:7135944-7137731 GCF_010883055.1 Belonocnema kinseyi | reverse complement strand
TCAGAAGGCGGTTGTCCTTGGGTCACTCCGTGTTCTTAGGGTGCACGAGGCTTTTGCTGGATCGTCTTATTGATTCCTTTACAGACTGTAACCACCTATCTCGCGGTTGTGAGACGTGGTTATGGTTGAAATTTTACCGGGATTTCGCTGGCTGCGGGTGCAATTTTTCAGATTAGCACCCGCTCCCGGCGAAATCCTGCGGTTGTCCTTATGACAAATTTTTAAATATATATATCTATATATAATTAATGTTAATATTATATTAATGAATAGTTGACTAACTTTTAAGAGAAATAGTTAAACTTTCAACTAAAACAATTAGTTTTCTGCAACAAAAAAATTTTGAATCAAATACTTAACTGAACAAAAAACATTTTTAAAATTCTTTTCAACATCATAGTAAAATTTTAAATAAAAAATTACATTTTAATCCAAAAAGCTAAATTGTATATTAAAAAAAGGCATTTCTAATAAAATACATGAACTTTGCACAAAAGAAATTTATTTTCCATGAAGACTAATTTTCTGAACAAAAAATTAATGTCTAATCATACTTAAATTTTCGACAACAAAGATTAATTTTCTACCAAGAAAGAAGAGTATTCAATAAAATACAAAAAATTTTAACTAAAAAAGATCACTTTTCATTTAAACATAGAATAGTTAAATTTGTGGTTAAAAAAAATTATTGTTTAATCAAAAACAAAATAAATTTTCTACAAAATAGTTACATTTTCAGAAAACAAATTTATCCAACTAATTGATTCTTTGAAATCGCTCAAAATTATTGAAATTAATTGAAAATTCGTGGGAATGTTTTAAAATATCCTAAAAATTTTTGAATCCTTTAAAACCGCTTAAAATTCTTGAAAACTCTTGAAAATTCCTTACAAGTTTAAAAAGACCTTGAAAGATTTCAAAAATCCTTTAAAATCTCATACTGAATTATTGAAATCAATTGAAAATGCCTTAGAATCCATTAAAATATCCTAATATGTATCAAATCCTTTAAAATCTCATATTACATTACTGTTAAAAATTGAAAATTCCTGGAAACGTTTTAAAATACTCTCAAATATTTAAAATCCTTAAAAAGCTTCGGAAGACTTCAGTGGTCTTCTATTTATATCTTGATTCCCATTTGAAAGAAATGGAAGAAATTAGCGAATTTAATGTTTCGCGTGATTCTTCATTTCATGCGTGAGTCAATTTTGAGGTTATGTTTTTCTGGTGTATATAGTATGAATATTATTACTATTATACATATTATTAATGTTAATAATATAATTATAAAATATAACATTAATTTTAATTAATAGTTGACTAACTTTTAATACAAATAGTAAAATTTTCAACTAAAACCATTAGTTTTCTGCAAAAAATTTGTTAAATTTGTTTTAAACAAAATATTTAAATTTTTAAACAAAAAGTTGAATTTTTATCCAAAAGGCTGAATTGTATAAGAAAAAAGGCATTTTTAATCAAATACATGAAATTTGCACCAAAGAAATTTATTTTCCATAAAGTATAATTTTCTTGTAGTTAAAAGAAATTAATTTTTAAACAAAACTAAAAAAAAAATTCTACAAAATAGTTAAATTTTTGGGAAGCAAATTTTAAAATCTTGGAAATTCCTTTAGTTTATAAAAATGAATTGAAAATTCAGTGAAATGTTTTTAAACATCAATGTAAATGTAGAAAAGACAAAGATAATGAGGTTTAGAAAAGGAGGAGGAAGGAAGAAGGAATGGACAGGGAGATGGAAAGGAACAAAGTTAGAAGAAGTC
>NC_046659.1:7130065-7135844 GCF_010883055.1 Belonocnema kinseyi | reverse complement strand
CAATCGTTGCAACTCCCTTATAAGGTCTCGATACCTCTCTTTCTTTTCATTCTCCTTGGCTATGATGTTTTTGTCAGCTGGTGCCGAAAATCCGATAACGAAATGGTTCGCTTCTCGAAGTCAAGAAGAATCTTGTCAGGCCTCGAGTGAGCAACAGAAACAATTGTCGAGAATATAAAGTTCCAGTATATGCGGCACTTCCCATTCTCGACAATTGACTCAATTTCCCTAGGAGCATTTAGAGGAGCGATATTAAGGTGAATGCCGTAGGAGTGACAGAGATGGTAATATATATATATATATATATAATAGCAATAATATCCATATTATGTACACCTGGAAAACATAACCTGAAAATCGACGCATGTATGAAATAAGAGTTCTTATTCTGATCCTTCTACTAGCTTCATTGGAAAAGCACAGGACCGGAAATCAGAAGTTTTGTGGTTGGATTCATAATGGAGTGAAGATGGAGTAGGATCTTTTTTTTGGGAAATAATTTTAATTTGAAAATATTGTTTTCCATCTAGTCTGATTAAGACGTTAAACATTTTCTGTTATTGAAGATTCTTAACTTGATCTATATTGTGTAGATTTTCTGCCTTCATTGCTTGAAGGGTTGATCTACTGTCGGTAAGGTTACCACCTCTGATGATATAACAGATTCCTTTAAAATGAATTCTGATCAATTCTACTTTATTTTAGCAAGCAATAGTACTATGAAATATTTTCCCGAGAATAGTACTTTCTATACTGACCTTCTTCACAAATATAAAGTACCTTTCGCAGAAGATAAAATAAATTATGAAAATATTAGATAAAAGTTAGAAGATTTAATAGAACATCTTGTCATGAATGAAAAGTTAGAAGATGAAGCAGAACCTCTTAGGTAGAAAAACCTTTTGTAAATTTCTTTGAACCTGATACTGAATACGGATTAACTGAACTGAGTGAACACTAATTAATTACAAACATTTTTTTTTCTTCAGTGTTCTAAGCCTTCAAATTTTAAAAAATGATAAAAATTTAAGAAAAAACACAAACAAAACATTTTCTGTTATTGAAGATTCTTAACTTGGTCTATATTGTGTAGATTTTATGCCTTCATGGCTTGAAGGGTTGATCTACTGTCGGTAAGGTTACCATTTCTGATGATATAACAGATTCCTTTAAAATGAATTTTGATCAATTCTACTTTATTTTACCAAGCAATAGTACTATGAAATATTTTCTCGAGAATAGTACTTCCAATACTGACCTTCTTCACAAATATAAAGTACCTTTTGCAGAAGATAAAATAAATTATGAAAATATTAGATAAAAGTTAGAAGATTTAATAGAAATTCTTGTCATGAATAAAAAGTTAGAAGATGAAGCAGAACCTTTTAGGTAGAAAAATCCTTTGTAAATTTCTTTGAACCTGATACTGAATACTGATTAATTGAACTGAGTGAACACTAATTAATTACAAACATTTTTTTTCTTCACTGTTCTAAAACTTCAAATTTTCAAAAATGATAAAAATTTAAGAAAAAACACAAACAAAACAAAAACCAAAGAAAAGCCGAAGAAAAGAAAAAGAAAAAAAGTAAGTTACCTCCACACGGTGAACCTTTTTAATGTATAAAATCACCTGAAAATTTACTTGTAAACATATTCATACATAAATACACAGACGCACACACGAACATATACATGAACACACATGCGCGCGCGGAGTTGCACACACACATACACACACACATATGTTACAGGCAAAGTCCGATGTGCCGTCACACCGCAGTCTACCTAGTCCCTCCGCGAATTGATTGAGCTGTGTCAGGCAAAGTCCGAAGTAGCACTTTTAGTTCGGACTTGGCCTAGTCAAATCGCCAAGTGTTCGACAGGCTCAGGCAATGTCCGGAGTAAAAATAAAACCTTTGGGGTTTATTTTTTCCGCTGCACAGTGGGCTGGATCGAGAATTTACAATTCAAAATAGTCTACAGATCGCAATTGTGAACAGATTTGAAAGTTTTTTTTTTAGGAATGATCAACATTAAATTTTTAAGTTAACTTATTGAGTACATTTATCCATTTTTGTTTCAATATATGAATTCAACGCAAGTTTTTTTCTAAAAATAAAAAGACAAAAACTCAATATATATCATATTTAACGCAAATAGACTTAGCAAACATAAATAATTCATTTTAAAATTTTTTATTGTTCTAAAGTGTGAATAGTATCTGAATTCAAGCCTTTTCAGAAAAAGCCGATTATTTAATGCGAATTCATAGATATATATTCCATACAAGGCACCAGTCTGTTATTTGTAATAAATAGATTATTAATAGCAACAAATGTTTATTGTTGATTTATTTGATGAAAAATGATTTAGTATACGTGTAAAATACTATATATTATAAAAGATAATCTGTAAAATTTTATAGATAAAAAACTACAATATTTATTGTAAAAGCCAACTTTTTAGCACAAAAGAGCCAACAATAGTTTTTCGTTTTTAAAATTGGTTGTAACATTCAAAATATTAATTTATTGAGATGAAAAATCACTGTTTAGACAATGCTACTAAGATTTAGTATGGAAAATAAAAAATCTGTCTTTGATTAAAATAGATAAATTGAATATCTTGTTTGAAGATGGTTCAGCAATAACACTTCAGAACAAAACTCTCTTTTAATTTCGTATTAGTTTCGTAACTTATAAAGAAATTTATTTCCCCACTCCCTGCCCCACCGCCCTTTTATTTAGGGACTGATTTATCTACTCAGTTATCTTCAAAACAACAATAGTTTAACCTAGTTACTGACGTGGTCGTCGAACTTTCGAAGGATTTTGAATAGAAGTTCATGTACTAACATTGGAAGTATTATTAAAGTAAATTTTTTATCTAATATTTTGAGTTTCAGTGTACGTTTCCGAATAAGTTGCTTTTATCAATTCGGAATAATATTTATACATCGTCAGTGTTTTTGAAAATTCTTATCGATGGCTGACGAAGCGGAAAATCAAGCGATAAAGATTAAATTCCAAGAAAAATTTAGTGCTCTCAAAATTGGAGAAAACTCGTCACGTATTTCGAATTTAAATAACAATTACGTTAAATATAATACACGTCGAGTTTATTTTTATATTTTTTTTGGAAAATAACTTTAGAAAATAAATATAATCAATAAGTTTTCCTACAAATTTAATACTGATCATTTCTAAAAAAAAGTTCATATCCGTCCACAATTGCGACCTGTAGGCTAGTTTGAATTGTAAATTCTCGAGGTAGCCTACTGTGCAACGAGAAAAGTAAACCCCGCAGGTTTTCTTTTTTACTCCGGACTTTGCCTGAGCTTGTCGGGCACTTCGCGATTTTGGTAGGCAGACTCCGAAGTGAAAGTGCTACTCCGGACTTTGCCTGACACCGCTCAGTCAATTTGCGGAGGGACTAGGCCGCCTGCGATGTGACGGCACATTGGACTTTGCCTGTAACATATACATATTCACATGCCAAAAAAAGTTATTTCATAATTTAGACGTTATTTATTAAAAATTTAGCACCAAGTATAAACACGTTACCGCTTTCCGTTTTTTTCGTCATTTTCATGTGATTTAAAGTTGCTTCCTGCCCACCATCTTGTGACTTTATCATAAAGAAAACGAAAACTCCTTTAAAAAAAACTAAACATAACTCTGCTTTGATTCCGGTCATAACTCTAGGTTTATCTTGCCTTAATTTTAAAAGTTTATTTTTGTAAACAATTATATTGCCTATGATATTTAGGATTTTATTTATCAATTACGGAAAACAACTAAAAGTTACTAAATAAAACATAACGTACCTTGAAGTATCATAACTGAAAAAATTAAATAATGCACAAAAGTTAGCTTAAACATTGCTTTACCTTCTCCGCCCTCAATCCTTCATGATATCAAAAAAAGCATATACATTTGGTTTTTGTGCATTTATTATAAATAAACCTGAAATTTTAGTCGAAAAACTAAAAATACCACTGCATTCAGCTCGGCAAGATGTCCAGGTTTTTATTGGATTTTTCAAAAATATCATTGTTTTAAAAATAATATTGTTTAGAATTCTTAGGAATATATTCAACAACTGTGGAAAACCGAGTAATTCATCTTATCGTTTCACAAAGTATTATAAAAGAAAAACTTTAATTAATGCAATGAAGCCAGATTAAACACTGTTTTCCCCCTCCATGCTTTCTCCTTTGTAATATCCCATGGAGCATATACATTTCATTTTTGTGCTTTGGTTATAATCATTTTTAATATTTATTATTGTAAACAATTTTATTGTATATAATATTTAGGATTATATTCAGCAATTATGGAAAACAACTTAAAGTTACTAAATGAACCCTAACATACGTTGAAGTATCATGAATGATTAAATGAAATAATGCAAACAAGTTAGCTTAAACATTGTTGTACCCCCTCCGCGCTCAATCCTTTATGATATTAAAGAAAGCAAATTAATTCAAGTTAGTTAGTTGATACTCTATGGAGCATATACATTCCATTTCTGTGCGTTCATTATAAATAAAACGCAAACTCCTTTTAAAAAACTAAAGATACCTCTGCATTTAGCTCGGCAATATCTTCAAGCTTTTTATTTTATTTGTTTAAAAATGTCATTTTTGAACAACTATATTGTTTACAATTTTTGGGTATTTATTTAACAATTATAAAAAATTTAAAGTTGAAAAATGTAACTTGACGTAGCTTGAATTCTCTTAAATGAAAAAAATTTATAATAAAAAAAAATCAGTTCAAACACGGGTTTTACCCTCTCCCCGCTCGCTCCTTCATGGTACCCAATGGAGCATATACATTTCATTTTCTTGCCTTCATTATTAATAGAGCCAAAGTTCCATAAAAAACTAGCGGTTTCTCTTCTTTTATCCTGACTATAAATGCAGGATTATTTTACCTTTATTTTCAAATTTCATTTTGTTAACAATTATATTGTTTATAATTTTTAGGATTTTATTGAATACGAGGGTAGTTCAATAAGTCCTTAGAATGACCAACAAATGGCGCGCGAATCGCTCCAAATCATCTGTTTTCAGTCAGCACCACTCCCGACTAGATATATGGTGCAGTCACAGTCCACATCTTCTGAGTTTACGTGTTTTTATAAACCAACTGAAAAAAAATGGTTCGTTAAGAAAAATGGAAAAAAACGAGTTCAGAGGGGTAATCAAACATTTTGATTTAAAGGGTTTAACTCCATATGAGATAAAAAATGAATTGGACTCAGTTCATGGCACATCTGCCCCTGCCTTAGCAACGGTTTATAACTGGGTAAATGAATTTAAGCGTGGTCGTACATCAATAAGTGACGAACCACGTTCAGGAAGGCCCGTAGAAGCAAGTACTCCCGAAATCATCAATAAAATCCACGATATGGTGTTGAAGGATAGGAGATTAAAAGTGCGTGAGTTAGCTGAGGCCACAAGGATATCTATAGGTGCAATTATTTCAATTCTACATGAAAAATTAGGCATGAAAAAGCTATCGGCAAGATGGGTGCCGCGTTTGCTCTCAGCTGACAATAAACGCAATAGAGTGGTCGCCTCTGAGGCTCTTTTGACGCGCATAAGTCGGAATCGTGAGGAACTTTTTCGTCGATTTGTGACTGTGGATGAAACATGGATACACCATTATACTCCTGAGATAAAGGAACAATCCAAACAGTGGATTTCCACAGGCGAACCAGCTCCAAAGAAGGCAAAGACCGTAAAGTCAGCTGGTAAGGTTATGGCTAC
>NC_046659.1:7121335-7129965 GCF_010883055.1 Belonocnema kinseyi | reverse complement strand
CGCACTTTTCTGAAGGATTAAAAAAACTTGAAAAGCGATTGACCAAGTGTATAGAGCTCCAAGGAGATTATGTTGAGAAATAAAAAAAAATTTACCCAAAAAGAATTGTTTTTATACTTCATTCTAAGGACTTATTGAACTACCCTCGTTATTATGGAAAACAACTAAAAGTTACTAAAAAAACATAACCTACCTTGAAGTAAAAAGTAAAACTCGGGTCGAAAAACTAAAGATACTTCTGCAGTCAGCTCGGCAATATCTCCAGGGTTCTTTTGTAATTGTTTAAAAATGTCATTTTTTAAGCAATTATATCGTTTACAATTCTTAGGCATTTATTTGACACTTATGGAGTACATCTGAATTGAAGTTAACGTACCTAGAAGTATTATGAATAAAAAAATGAATTAATGAAAAAAAGATAGTCTAAACACTGTTTTAACCCCCTGCGCGCGTTCTTCTTTGTGATACTCCTTGGGCCGTATACATTCCATTTTTCTCCCTTCGTTGTAAATAAAACTTCAACTCCAATTGAAAAACTTATGATACTGCTGCTTTCTTCCCGGCAATAACTGTAGTTTTTTGCCTGTGTCTGAATTTCTTTTTTTTATAATAATTCTTATCATTTTTAGGATATTATTTACAATTAAGGAAAAGACTAAACGTTACTAAATATACCATAACGTTCCTTTGAAGTATGATAAATTGAGCACAAATTGGAATGGAAGCTTCTAATGTGTCCCCTAAGGGTTTACATTTTTCTTGCACCTTCTTCCCTATTCCGTTACACATCCCCCACACACTTACTTGGTGGTGGTAGGGGGATCTACAGTTTGAGGTGGGTTCCGAACCATCAAGAGCAAGAGCTTCAAGTACTTTCAGAACCTTTTTCTCCAGAGGAACTGATCTGAATCAAACCCGCAAACCGACGGATTGCGTCCAAAGCCTACGCTTTAGCCCCCACGACTATCGTACCACTAAGCAAAACTTTAATAATGCATAAAAATTCGTTTAAATATTGTTTTACCCCCTCTGCGTTCGCTCCTTTATGATACTCCATGGAGCATATACATTAAATTTTCGTGCCTTCATTATAAGTAAAACTAAAACTCCAATCGAAGAACTTAAGATACTGCTGCTTTCATTCCGGGAATAACTCCAAGTGTTTTTTAACTAAAGGTGCTGCTGCTATTATCCTGGCGATAATTTCAGGTTTTTTTTACTTTTTGTAAAAATTGCATTTTTCGTGTAATTAAATCATTTCTAATGTTTAGGAATTTATTTAACAGTTATGAAAAACTACTAAATATTCATAACTGAAGCATTACGTGCTTTGAGATATGATAAATGAAACCAAAATTTAATAATTCAAAAAAGTTAGTTTAAACACTGTTTTTGTCCCCCACCCCCGCGAACACTTACTTATGATATTCCATAATGCATATACATTTCATGTTCTTGCCTTAATTATAACAAAAAACTAAATTCCAATCGAAAAACTAAGATACTGATACTTCCATCCAGGTAATAACTTCAGGATTAAAAGCAAGGACAATCGCTTTCGGGGGGAATTGACAAAATAGGATCTAATAATGATGAGTGAAACATGGGTGAATGAGAAACTTGAAGAGGATCAAAAGAATGTTACTGAAAGGTTATGTACGGACGACGCCAGAAGGAAGAAAGCAGCATGTTAAAGGGAGAGGGATGGCGGAATGATCTTGGGGGTGAGCAAATAATTGGTAGTTAAAGGGAAATAAGAGGGTGATAGGAAATAAATGGATAGAACAATAATAAGAAGGTTTGAAGTTTGAAAAGTCCAAATGGCGGTGGTTTGTGTATATAGAAGAAGAGGGGAGAGGAAGGTTGGAGGGTAACGGTGAGGTTTCTTGACTCCTCCGGTGGTGCAAGCACTATTTTTTGCGGCCTTGGTGGCCAACTGCTTCCTTGGCGCCTTTCCTCCAGTGTACTTACGAGAAGTTTCCTTAGTTTGGAGGGTAATTAAGAAGTGGATGAAGCAAAAGGAAGAGTTGGTTTTGATATGAGGTGATTTGAATGCCTGGACTAGCGAACAAGGTGGAGGGACTTAGGACGGAGGAAAGGAGGCCTATGTAAGGAGTTCCAGGCTTGGGGTGATAGACAGGGAGGGGAGGTTATTACAAGACATGGTAGAAGAAACAGGATAGTTTATATATAATAGCAATATGAAAGGGGGTGAGGAACGAGAGAACACATTTGTAGAAAAGGGAGAGACAGTAATAGACTTCATCCTTGCTGACAAAAGATGCAGGAATATGTTAGAATGTATGAAAGTGGATAATGAGTTTGGGTCAGAGCACTTCCCAGTAACAGCTACGCTGAAAGGTGATGGCCTGAAGCGAAGCAGTTGGAGAAAGAAAATGGCGGGGGAAATCAACCAAAAAATGGGTGTCTAGGGGACGGGGGGTTGATTAACTCTGAGAGTTTAAAGAAAAAATGGAAAAGGAGAAAAATAGTTTTATAGAAGAGGAAAGAGTACAATCTTTAATTGAAAAATGGAAAGGGTCGATTGACAAGATGAGGGATGAGATAGGTTCAAAGAAAGAAAAAGGAGGAGAAAAGAGAGACTGGTGGGACGAGACATGCGAGGAGAGTATAAGGAGAATGATAGAGTGTGTAACAAAATGGAGGATAAGGCAAATGGAGAAGGGGGAGTACAATAGGAGGAAAAGATAACATGAGGAGATACAAGAATGGTAAAAGCAAAGGGGAATGTAAAGTAAAAGGGACAAGTAGAAAAAGCGATCAAAGAAGGTAGGGTTTGGGATGTAATAAATATGGAAAGAGGAGGGACGAAGGGCGTGAATAAAAAAATGGAACTGGGTGAATGGACAGACTATTTCAAAGTTCTCTTAAGGGGAGAATACAATAGGATTATAAGAGAAAATAGAAAGTTAGTTCAAGGAGAAATGGAGTGAGGTAATATAATAACTAAAGGAAGTGGATGAGGTTATAAATAGATTAAAAAGAAATAAGGCTACATGAGAAGATCGCATGGAGAACAAGGTATGCAATGGAGAAGGGTGGCCAGAAGAGTGGCTGACAGGGCTGGTGGTACCACTTTTCAAAAAAGAGGAGGGAAAGAAGGTACTAGGATTAGAATGAACATAGGAAAGAAAAAGGAAGAGGTATTTTGGACAGCAAGAGGTCTCAGGCAAGGGTGTTCTTTGTGTCTTCTACTTTTAAATATGCTGCTGGCAGACCTAGAGGTAACAGCAAACTATATTCTCTAGCTTACGCGGACGACGCAGTTCTGTTAGCAGACGAATAGAAGGAGATGTTATAATAATGCAAAATAGTTGTAGTTTTGAAGTTTTACTTGTTCTTAATGAAAACGGTAGGTTTGCGAAAAAAATAAGTTTTTAAGAAAAATGTTCGGCACATTATTCTGCAGAAATAAAGTTTCTTTCACTTTTTTGTATTGTGAACCCTTTATTTAACAAAAGGAGGTAGGCAATAACTTTGGACAGTATATAAGGTCCACACTAAGGGCAGACTGGAAGGCGCCAGGATGTATGGTGAGAGAAGAAGCACAAAGGGATAAGTTAAGTAATAGAGCGGAGAAAGGAGCATGACAATTTGACATGAAGCAGTGGGGGAGATGGGAGTCGGCGAGAAAGTGTTTGATGAATGTAGAAGAGAGGAGAGGAAGGTTGGTCGAATTGACGAGATAGGAAGAAGAAAGGAGGGAATTCCTAAATGCTAGAGAAATAGAAGACAAGACTGGAGTAAACTATGAAGAATTCGAAAAAAGGAGAGGGAAAGACAATTAATACAAAGATAGGGGATGATTAAGAAATCAAAATAAAATAAACGGTATAAGATGATAAAAGAGGAAGGAGTACCAAAGTATTTAGAAAAGGGATCGGGAGAGAGAGTGGACCAGAAAAGCCAGATTTAGATTGGGAAACGAGGTAAGGGAGGGGGTGTATTGGAAAAGAGAAGAGAACAGAAAGTGCAGAATATGTGAATGGGAGAAGAAACAAATGAAACCATGTATGGGAAGGATGTAGGAGAGCACATAGAGTGGCAAATGGAAGACACCCTCTTCTCAAAATGGACAGAAAGCAGAAAAAGTGGGCAAAGGAGCGTTTCTGTATAAAGCAGCAGAGGAGGCTGCTGATACACTCGGGCTTAACTTCAGTATTAGGGGTCAGCAAAATCCATCAAATCTTATCTATCTCGAGTAATCACTCATAAAAGCCCGGATTAAGAAAGCACAAGAAAAAAACTTTCGTGAATAGTTCCTTGATAAGAGAATGCACGGCATCTGCCACAGAAATGTAGAGGATCAGTCAATGTCGTGTGAGCTAACTTTTGCTTTGATTAAATCACCCGGATTGGATTCTGGCATGGATGGTTTCATTTTAGAATGTCAAAACGGTATCATTTCCATCTTAACATACCGTCACCACATTTTGAGCCAAGACATTCCCGATGATAGCTGCAGGGCGTCCCATGCACACCCCGAGTCTTTAACACACATACTATCCAGTTGTCTAACTCATGCGGAAACAACCTACATGCAAAGGCACAATGCGGCACTAAGAGAGCTTTATTACTATCTCTGCCACTCTTATGACAGTAACCTTAATATCGCTCCTCTAAATCCTCCTAGGGAAATAGAGTCAATTTGTGAGAATGAGAAGTGCCGCATATACTGGAATTTTATATTCGCGACATTTTTTCTGTTGCACACTCAAGGTCTGACATAGTTTTTCTTGACTTCGAGAAGCGAACCATGTTCGTTATCGAATTTTCGACACAAGCTAAGAAAAACATCATAGCCAGGGAGAATGAAAAGAAAGAGAGGTATAGAGACCTCAGAAGGGAGTTTCGGGGAAAATGCAGAAGGCGGTCATTCTTGGGTCACTCCGTGTCCTCAGGGTGCACGAGATTTTTGCTGGATCGTCGTACTGATTCCATTACAGACTGTAACCACGTATCTCACGGTCGTGAGACGTGGTTATGGATGAAATTTTACCGCGATTTCATTAGGGTCGAGTGCAGTTTTTCAGATTAGCACTTGCTCCCAGCGAAATCCTGCGATTCTCCTTATAAGATGAATGGAAGTCATCTTAACCCTTAGGAAACACATTATGAATCAAGAAGAAGAAATATAACTTTGGAGAAAACTGTTCTTGCTTCATTGAATGGTAATTTTCGAAGTCAGTGACACTAAATTATGTCCATAACCATTTTTCCAGGTAAGCTACCACCTTATATAAAAAAAGGTTTTGATCAATAAACTATCACCTTAGTTAACCAATTTTTAGTATCCATCTTCAGGCCATGTCTGTATAGTGGGGTACAAAAATAGCTTGAGAGTTTTCGTTTTAAAGAAAAAATTCTTTTAATATTTTGTGTTGGTCTTTGACTGAGTTGTATTGGTTTTCTTAAAATAATAAATCTTTCAAAAAGCAAAAAATCAATAGAATGAATAGATTTTACTGCTCCATTCTTTAACCATTAAAGCGGTTTCATTATTTACAATTTTTACCTATATTCACGAAAATTTGATGGTACTTAATAGAATTTGCAAAACCTGTGCAAAAATATTATTATTATTATTATGAATAACAGTAAACCCAAGAGTTATAAATTCTGTGATTTAGATTCCGATCGCTCTTTTAAATTTTCATACTAAATTAATTCTTTTCTGTCCATTTTTAACTAAAGTTTACTGAAATTCAATATTAAATTGAATAGATCTTTCTTAAGATCTCTACAAAAATCTGGATTTAAATTAATCAGCCCAAGCCCTCAAAATAAACCCAAGAGTCATGAAAGATAAGAAATGCATCTCTACGACTTTCAAATATTTTATCTATGTTCACGTTTACAAATTTTTACTGAAATTTACTGGTATAAAATATAAACTTAAATATACCTTTCTCAAGATCTCCGCAAAAATCTGGATTTAAATTCATTAGTATAACCCCTCAAAATACACGCAATATTCATAAATAGTCAACTCTCTCCCTGAAAACCTGGAGAGCATCGCCATTTTTTCATCAGTATTAGTACATTTTATCTACCTTGCGCTTTCCCGGTCTCGCTATTATTTGATCACGCTGTTTTCTCGCGACTGTTTCTGTAACGCTTGGTTTGGGCAAATCGAACCTAGTTCTAATCTCCCTTTACACATTAAATGCGCAGGACTTCTTTTTGTCGTACAATGTTCGATGCTACGATGGTCAAATAAAAACATACTAATAGCTGTTTCCAGCGTTTTTTCTCCTTAAACAATTTTAGAAACTTTATTTAAAGTTTGTACAAAATTTTCTGCTTTACTGCTCGTAGCAGGATGATACGGCGTAGAGAAGCTGTGCTTTATCCTGTTATTTAATTAAAAAATTAAAAATTTAGCGCTTCTAAATTGTGGGCCTCCATCTGTTACACAATGCAGAGGAAGACCATATCGTGAAAATAATACTCCAAACTCTTCGCATAGCCTGTACGCTTTTGTGTTACTTTTAAAGTTTATGATTTCAGGATATATGCTATAGGCTTTGTCTAGCCAAGGCCATGTACTTAAGGGCATGTGATACTTCGTCGTGTGGTCAATCGGGTACAGTTCCGACGGCTTTTTTTCCACAAAAATGAAAGGTTTTAAAAACTGCATTCGGAGATGCTATAAGATATCATAACGGACGTCCCTGGACTCTTTTTTCTGGAATAGTAACAAAAAAAATGTTATTGTGCTAATTACCAAATTTTATGCATGTGTATTATTTTGTGCTTAGGGTGATTTTTAGCTCTCTGTCATTCCGAAAATGTAGGTCTCTAGCGTACCGATTCTGTCGGTAAACACTCCAGAATAATTATGGTGCAATAAACTATCTTAAGGGGCATTATTCCTCAACTGCCCCAACTCAAAAAGTCATGTTTTTCGATTGTCTCTAAATTCTGGGAATATGTTCACCTACCCAACAGTAGTTAATCCACAAACTTATAGACCAGGATTACCAACCCTCCCCAAATGAGGGGGGGTTGAATTTTCAACCCCAATGCCTACAGGGGTAGTTTCAAACGCCTGTAACTTCCTTTCTAATTACGCGATTTAAAATTTTTATGAGGGTTTTGGAAAGTGCTTTTTACACGCTTTCATCCTATTTTATTATTTATAACAAAAAAAATTGTTTAAACAATTTTTTCAATAAATGAATTGTTTATTTAACTTTTTTCGCAATTTAGGCATCTACGATTTTTTTTAAATAGTCTTAAAAGAAAGCTTGACTTTTTTAATATGAAAAATTTCTAATAAGAAAATGGACAAATTGAAATTCATTGAGTTACAGAGCCGGTTGTAGAGGGAGTCCTCGCGCTCGCACTCGGGCGTTATGCGGCGGCATACCGCGAAACAGTTTTCAAGTATGCCATTTTTTTGTATTACTCACATTGATCCAAAATTGCATGAAGTCATCCGAAAAAACTATTCACTTAATCGAAAATATTGATTAATTGAGCGGTTGGGGGCAAGAACGGCTTACTTGTATTTTTAGAAGTCACTTGCTCTTCATTTGTTCTCCACGAAATTATCTGCAAAAAAAAAAAGAAACACAAGTGACTTCTAAAAATACAAGCAAGCTGTTCTTGCATCCAACTACTCAATTGTTAATACAAATTTACTTGTTCTGTGATACAAACTACATCTTTTATACTGCTGCGAATTGAACCTGTATTCATATAATATCTATGTTACTGACGTGGTCTAAGGAAAGAATGTCGAGCTTCAGAATTTGACCGCTACATGGCTGCCTAGAAACTTCTTTCTCACAAGGAAGAAAATCGTTTTAGTTTATATGAGCTGAATACATTCTGTTGATTTTGTTTTCTATTCATTCTGTACCCGAAGCTCAGATGACTTTATAATAGATATTTTTATGTTGCTCTTCTTGCTTAAATTAGGAAATATATTCTTGATTCATTTTTTCTGATATTGGAACTAATATAAAAATTATTTCCAAGTAATAATGGCAACAAAAATAGATTGGGGCAATCGTTGTGCAAATCCTTTTCGCAGAAATGACTTATATACTGGACGCAGCTTGAGACGTGTGACGGTAATTCCAAGATCCGAATTTCCTTTATTAACGATAAATGCAAGGATATGTTATGTTTGTAGAAAAGAATTTAGTAGAGGTTTTTTACAGAAGCCTTCAAATGAACCCAGTATGGAAGAAAATGCTATCAGAGTGGAAGAAGACTTATGTGATGACCAAGCTGATAATTATATTGCAGGCAAAGAATCAATAGAAGGCGATCCTGATTTTCTATTGGTTAAAGAAGAATGTAAAGATTATGAAAATTGGAAAGACTGTAAAGATCCTAATCACGCAGCGGGCCTTGAAGTTCTTCAACAAATCAGAGATAAATTCAAGGAAACTACTGATTCTGACGAAAACATGTTATTACTTTCACTTGCCCCTAAGACTTGGAGTCGTAGGAAGTTAATGGATGAATTCGGTGTAACTGAACGGCAAGTCCGAAAAACCTCAGAAATTAGTTGAGCAAAATGGAATATTGAGTTTACCTAATCGAAAACTGGGAAGAAGACTGGCACCAGATATTGAAGTTGCAGTGACTAATTT
>NC_046659.1:7117353-7121235 GCF_010883055.1 Belonocnema kinseyi | reverse complement strand
TGCGATGGAATCGGAGGTAATCTGAAGCGTCTTGCTGCAAGAGCCAGCTTGCAACGTTCAGCTGATAATCAGATCTTAACAGCTTACGAGTTATTTGAATGGCGCAGAGAAAACTTGAAGGAAACTGTCGTATTTTTCAGTAGCAAAGAAGAGCATGCAGCGATGACAATAAAATTAGCAGATCGAGTTAGTAAAGCTGTGACGATACCAGGTACATTCAAATATCATTCATTCGCTTCGTAAGCAAAGGGACAGCTGAATCTGAAACGATTTTCCTATGAGGATAAAAGTGAAGTTTTCCCGAAGCCTAAACGTAATCGAAAGCAGAATAGTACTCCAAGAAAGTGGAGAGCTGGTACGAAGAAGAGGCGAACAGCATAAAGAGGTTGTGTAGTGAGAGTCTAAAATCACACTGTCACCTCCACGTGGTAGACTCTGGAAACTATAACTTGATAGGATGTAGGCTGACGACAGGCGTTAATTACTAATCCGTTAGTACTTTATTTACTCAAACACTTTATACGTGAGTAGTTGCTTGAATCATGTATTTGTTTTAAAAAATTGCAAGAGCAATAACCAATTATTGTCGGATAATTAATTATAATAGTGAGGAATCAATGAATTTCAATTTGTCTATTTTCTTATTAGACATTTTTCATGGTAAAAAAGTCAAGCTTTCTTTTGAGACTATTTAAAAAAAATCGTAGATGCCTAAATTGCGAAAAAAGTTAAATAAACAATTGATTTATTGAAAAAATTGTTTAAACAATTTTTTCTGTTATAAATAATAAAATAGGATGAAAGCGTGTAAAAAGCACTTTCCAAAACCCTCATAAAAATTTTAAACCGCGTAATTAGAAAGGAAGTTACAGGCGATTGAAACTACCCCTGCAGGCATTGTGGTTGATATTTCAACCCCCCCTCACTTGGGGAGGGTTGGTAATCCTGGTCTATAAGTTTGTGGATAAACTACTGTTGGGTAGGCGAACATATTCCCAGAATTTAGAGACAATCGAAAAACATGACTTTTTGAGTTGGGGCAGTTGAGGAATAATGCCCCTTAACAGCCTAGCTGGTAATGTAAATAGATAAATTTTGAAATTTTCGGCGTAAAGGGCGTACGAAACAGCATGAAACTTTGAAACCAATGTTAAATTTTTCGCCAGTTGGAAATTATTTATGAAATAAACTTTTTTGATTGCCTGCAAACAAGGTTGGTTCCGGGAGATTAGTTACTATGTTTATTTGCAAGTCCAAAGTTTTCGGCCAAAAATATTGTGTAGTTTGGAAGTAACGCACAGGAGAACTGTAACATACATAACGCTATCATTCCCAAATTTTTAAGACAAAATATTGATTATTCTAGAAAAAAACCGTCGGAACCTAAAACTGGTAAAATCGATACTAATTCCTAAGCGCTATGCAAATTAACCAGATTTTGCTAAATCAAAACTTTCCTGAATTAAACCAAAAAAAAGTGTGTGGGGATGTCCGTTAGCATGGTCGCTATCTTGTCCCAAAGTTTTAAGACAAAATATTGATTATTAACGAAACAAAGCCGTCGGAACCTAAAACTGGTAACATCGATCATTTTCTAAGTATCACATGCCCTTAAAGGCGTGATCAATATTAGGCCACCGAACGCATGAGCGTCCAAACATTTCGATTTTTACAATGCCTAAGTGTGTATCATGAAATCTTTTCAATATTGCACCTCTTAAATTTTCTGGTATTACTGCACTGAATCTCTAAAATAAACACCCCTTTTCTGTTGTTAATTCTAATCTTTAATGGATTGTTGTAGCAAGCAATTCATCTTTTTTACATTTTTTCGATAGAATTTTATAATCGTACGATAATGCTTCGCAGTTCGCATTAGCGGCTGATTTTACATGTTCCATTTTATAATAAAAGCCGGATAAAGAGTAAGCACATCTTTGAAACCAATTGTTGCTGTTAATGGAATCTCTTTTCGTGGACCCAGTATAAATTCTAATGCTTTACTATCCGTTTTTAAAATGAATTCTTTTCCAAACAGAAATTGATAAAACCGTTTTACTCCGAACATTATCACCATCGCCTCTTTATCGAGAATTTTTCTATTCAATTTTTTTGTTATCTTTTGTGATGCGAACGCGATTGGCTTTTGCGTACTGTCTTCGTATTGGTGCGATATAATAGCTAATAACCCATAGTCCGAGGCATCCCATGCTAAAATTATTTTTTCTTTTAGATCAAAATTTACTAACACTTTTGGTGAAATCAACTTATTTTTTACCCATTTAACTGCTTTTGAACAATTTTCGTCCCATATACATTTTTCTTTCTTTAATAAATCGTATAACGGTTTTAAATTTATCAATCTATTTTCTAAGAATCTTGCGCAAAAATTTATTAACCCCAAAAAAATTGTAATTCTTTCACATTTTTCGTTTAAGGCGCGTCAACCATGGCTTTTACTTTTGATTTTGATTTATGCAAACTATATCTATTACGAATCCTAAAAAGTCTAATTTTTCTTGCATAAATTTACATTTTTCGAAATTTAGCGTGATCCACATTCTTGTAATCTATTACAAACATTATACAAATTTTTTAAATGCCCTTCAGTAGTTTTACCTGTTGCATAAATATTATCAATATACTCCTTTTCTATTAATGGCCTTAATGCATGCGCAACATTTCTAAATACCTATCAACAACGGTCCGGCAGCTGGCAGCACAAAACATTCCAATACGCTTGTTATATTTGCCTATCAGTTGTAAAATACTATTATCGTAAGTTTTTAATTTTCTTTCAGTTTTTATAAGTTTTACTTTTGTTTTTTAAACTTATTATACGACTGTTCAGAAATTACTGTCGCCTAAGTACCTAAATCAATTTCTATTTTCATAACAATTCAATTTACTTTTACATTTTCAAACATCGACTTACCCTCTAAAGCACTTATTTTACATTTAATTGTACTTCACTTCTCCAATCATCCTCATCGCGAATTATTTGCAACTCTCTCATGTGCCGTATTGGCGAGCACGCCAATGCCGGCTACGCGAAAACGCGTACATAACAAAATTATTTATTTTATCCCCTCACAATACACCCAGTTCTGATAAAAGCTGAGAAATGCATTTCGAGAACTTTTTACTACTATAGCTGTTTTTATTTTAACCATTTTTTACTGACTATTTAATTAGAGTAATTAATTTAAATTAGTTAATTCATTAATTTTTTATTTAATTAACTCAATTTAAATTAATTGATTTTTAATAGAATAATGAATTTAAATCCAGATTTTTGCAAAAACCTTCAGAAAGGAAGTTTTGAAGTTTTCGGAAAAATTTGACATAGGTTCATTAAAGCCTACTTTTCAATGATAAAAAACTATGAAAAATTATTCAAACTTTGCAGTTATCTTGTACGCATGTTAATCAAGCGTCTAACGAAGTTCCTACCCTCAGACACCAACTTAAGTGTACAAAATTTAGGTCTGAAGATAGATAACAAATTTTTTCAACTAAATTGATAATTAATTTATCGCTTTTTTTTATATAATGTGGTAAGTAACCTAGAGAAATGTGAATGGACATAATTTAGGTTTACTGGCTTTGAAAATTAACATTAAATGAGGCAAGACTAGCTCAGTCCAAATTTGTTATTTACCTTCTTTTCTTAGATAAAGGGTTAACAATACAAGAAAGTGGAAAGGACCTTATTTGTGCAGAATAAGGTGCCGTAAATTGTTCTATCAATTTTTTTTGTTTGAAAACTTATCGTTTTAATGAAAAATCAGAAAAACTTCAAAAATATAATTTTTGCGACTATATTTGCATTATTATAAAAAAAATTCACAAGGCTCAAAGTTACTGACATTTTTGTGGTTG
>NC_046659.1:7116561-7117343 GCF_010883055.1 Belonocnema kinseyi | reverse complement strand
TATGAATGAACA
Source organism: Belonocnema kinseyi (assembly GCF_010883055.1). Classification (NCBI taxonomy): domain Eukaryota; kingdom Metazoa; phylum Arthropoda; class Insecta; order Hymenoptera; family Cynipidae; genus Belonocnema; species Belonocnema kinseyi. The sequence continues at coordinate 7,117,331 of NC_046659.1, read as the reverse complement.
ATTTCGCTTATTTCGAATTACTTCGAAGTTAGGGTCATATTTGTTCTTCGTTGACTGAACTACAAGATGATGTGTTTCAGAAGTAGAAACACTATAATAGATTACGTTTGGAAGATGAAAGGACATACAGTGGAAAGGGTGAAGGAGTTCTGTTACTTAGGTTTTGGGTTTGAGACAGGAGAGGGAAACGAGGTGCAGGTCAGAAAAAGAAAAGAAAGTGCGAGTAAAGTAATGGGCCAAGTTTGGGGTATAGGATAGAGAAGGTTCAAGGACGATTGAAGAATGATGGTCAGGTTATTTGATGCGTTGGTTTGGGCGGTATTGTTTTATGTAGTAGAGATCTGGGAATGGAATGAACATAGAAAAGCGGAGAGTATGCATGAGCGATTTCTGAGATGGATAATGGGGCTTAGCTGGAGTTGCTCTGTTTACATGTTAACATGTTAACATGGAAAAAATGGTAATTAGGCAATTTAAGAGAGCCTGGAAGTTTAAACAGTAGCTGGAAAGAGTAGAAGGGAGTAGAATAGCACAAGTATGTTTGGACGAAGTTCGGAAGAAGGAGGCGAGAGGGAATTTGGGAAATTCGAAATGACAGGCAGAAAGAAAAAAAGGAAAGTTTGTGATATACGAGAAGGCGTTATGGCGTGGCAGCACTTTCACTCCTTTATAATACAGTCTGTCAAGTTAAAGCGTGGGTAACTTTTTTGGTAAAATATTTTATTTAAACGCATGTTTCTACATGGAATTACATTTGTCAAGGTGTCGAG
>NC_046659.1:7114858-7116461 GCF_010883055.1 Belonocnema kinseyi | reverse complement strand
CTTAAAGGTTCATCCGCAAATAGTTGGGTGCATAGAGAGATTGATGCCGCTTTGGAAAACCAGATTTACTATCTCATATGGCAAAAATCGTGTGACAACTAATAAGGTCACGTTTCAGAGAGGTGTCTTTCAGGGCGACACCAGGAGCCCACTCCTCTTTTGCCTTACATTATTGCCACTATCTTTAGCACTGCGCCTTTCCGACGGGTACTTGTGCGGCAAACCTGCAGATCGAAAGTACAAGGTCACTCATGTATTTTACATGGACGATCTTAAGATCTATGCTAAAAACAGAGAGCAACTGCATCTAGCTCTGGGGATTGTCGAACGATATACTAAGGAAATTGGAATGGAATTTGGGTTAGACAAATGCGCCAAGGTTTATTTGAAGCGAGGAAAACTTAATGGAATCCCTGAAGATCCTGAGCTCGTTGATAGAAGCGCCATACGACACCTTTGCGCTGAAGAGACTTATACATACCTGGGCGTGCCACAGAGCCGCATTTAGTATGTGACATCTATAAAGGATACTCTCCGAAGCAGATACAAAAGTCTCATCCGACAGATTTGGTCTTTCGAACTGTCGGCGAGGAACAAAGTATCTGCAATGAACATGGATGCCGTCCCGGTACTACTCTATTCATTTGGAGTAGTTCCATGGTCGCGGGATATTGAGTCTTGAATGTCTTCACAACAGGATTATTCTGGGTACAGCACATAGAGTTGCAAATGGAAGAGACTCTCTTCTTAAAATCGTCAGGAATCACGAAAAAGTGGGCAAACGAGCATTTCTGTACAAAGCAGCGGAGGAGGCTGCTGAAATACTCGGACTTGACTTGAGTATTAGGGGTGAGCAAAATGCATCAAATCTTATCTATCTCGAGTACTCACTTCTGAAAACCCGGATTAAGAAAGCACAAGAGAAAAACTTTCGTGAACAGCTCCTCGATAAGAGGATGCACGGTATCTTCCACATAAATGTGAAGGATCAGTCAATGTCTTGTGAGCTAACGGGCGTGCCATGCACACCCCGAGCATTTAGCTCACATACTATCTAGTTGTCCAACTCATGCGGGAACGACCTACATTCAAAGGCACAATGCGGCACTAAGAGTGCTTTATTACCATCTCTGTCACTCCTACGGTATTCACCTTAATATCGCTCCTCTAAATGCTCCTAGGGAAATTGAGTCAATTGTCGAGAATGGGAAGTGCTGATAAGAACATCATATTTAAGGAGAATGAAAAGAAAGAGAGGTATCGAGACCTTATAAGGGAGTTGCAACGATTGTACCCGGAATATTCTGTTAAACTGATCGTCCTTATCATCGGCGCTCTTGGAGGTGCCAAGCTTTCACTTGCTAATGGCCTAAAAAGCATCCCTGCGTGTCAACAATATGCTAGAACACTTGCGGGAAAAATGCAGGAGGCGGCTACCCTTGGGTCGCTCCGTGTTCTTAGGGTGCACAAGGCTTTTGCTGGATCGTCGTATTGATTCATATACAGAGTGTAACCACCTATCTCACGGTTGTGAGACGTGGTTGTGGCTGAAATTTTACCGCGATTTCGCTGGAAGCGGGTGCAATTTTTCAGATTAGCACCC
>NC_046659.1:7110217-7114758 GCF_010883055.1 Belonocnema kinseyi | reverse complement strand
AATGCCGAGATTTCAACTTTTTTTAAGTCATTAGGCCTACTTTCAGTTCATCGCTCCTTCTGAAGTCGTTCGCCTTTTACTTTAAAAAGTGACAGTCGTTCATTATGCAGCATTCACTCATTATTTCCATCGAGGACGGTATGTTTGTTTGTCATTTCTTTTGTGAAAGGCCTTTGAAAAGTCATTTCTTAGTCAAGTTTAAATCTTCTGCGCTTAGCGTTTGTCCGTTCTGAGAAGCACGCTGTATGAGTGAACGGTGTTGACTCATATTGTTATTGGTTTGGCTAAACATGTTACTGACCACTTCTTGATCGTGTTTCGTATACAAACATCGCTTGTGTCGCTAAAGCTACTAGGATCAGTTCTATTCGCTGATCATGAGCGCTTAGCGTTTGGCCCTCTGGTGAAGGGTACACTGTTATTATCGATGTGCGCACTAGTTACTAATGTTACTTTGGATACCACTCCTGTCTTTAAAAAAGTAATTACTTAGTCAAGTTCAAATCTTGGGCGCTTAGCGTTTGATCGCTTCGAGAAGCGCGCAATATAACTCATTGGTTTGGCTAAACATATTACTGACTACTTTCTGATGCGTGATTCTTATAGTGACATCGCTTTTATCGCTAAAGTTACTAGGAATGGTTTTATTTTCTGATCTTGAGCGCTTATCGTTCAACCGTCTTGCGAAGGATAGAATGTTACTCGTATTATCGGTATGTGCGCACTTGTTACTTGTGTTCCTTTGGGTACCATTTCTGCCTTTAAAGAAGTGATTAATTAGTCAAGTTAAAATCTTGGGCGCTTAGCGTTTGATCGTTTTGAGAAGCGCGCTATATGAGTCAACGGTGTAGGCGAAAATATGACCACGATCTGAACCGTGATTTCTATGTTGACATCGCTTTTGTAACAAAATCTGTTGTAATTCGTTTTATTCACTGATCTTGAGTGCTTAGCGTCGCATAGCGCCAAAACTGTCCATTTTTTTGGATTTTTTACGGATTTTTCATCCGGCACTTATAACCTTAAAAATTACAAAGTTTCAGCTAAATCCACCGAAAACTATTTTCCCATACATTTAGTGCGGGGTGCTTTTTAAGAATAATTTTCATTTATTAAAATTTTCTCTACGTTCCACGCTTTCCTCAAGGAAACCTACACGACTAGATACGATGTTCCTAATACATCCAGTTTATATCTTTTAAAAGTTGTTCATTTTTATTGAAAAAAGGTAATTTTTAACAATGGCAACAGTGAGCGTAAAATTTTCAAAAATAATTTTAATATAGGGCAATTTTGATCAAGTTTTACCTTTATATACAGAAAGCCTAGACGACTAGTTTCGATTTTCCTGATATTCTTTTACTTATATTTTTTTAGGTTGTACATTCTTTATTAAAAGAGTAATTTTCATTTAGCAATTTTAATAATATTATACTTAATTAAAATTTTTTCTTGATTGATGTGGTGGTGGACTTGTGTGCAAATAGACGGAAATATAGATCTGCACTCTATTTTTTGACAATCTATTGCAAAGTATAGGCACTTAGGAATATATAGGAATATTACATATATGGTAATTTAAGGCCGAAGTTTCTGGAAGCCTCGAGAATCGCCTTACCCACTTTGGCCAACTGTGTATAGTTCGGCACTATTTTTCGGTGCATGCGCAATGCTGCGAAAGTTCTGTGTGAACAGAAATATACGTCTTCACTCCATTTTTCGACAATTTATTGCAAAGTATAAGTAGTTAGCAATATATACGACATGACGGGACTGTTTCCACCTTGTCGCTCCGCCTACCAGTATGTCTTGGTTTTTCAGGACATGTTCAACACATGGATCGAAGTCATGTCCCTTCGAAAGTAAAATGCCGCAAGTTTCCAAAAGTCATTCGAGAAAACTCTCAACTTTAGATGGGGATCTCCTGAGGTACTATTCACTGATAAAATGGCACTGGATTTGTACACCAACTGATTTCAAAGTCCGCGTCGGAATTAGATAGAAGGCCCTCGAATGCCCCATCATATCATGTGCAAAATAATCCTGCTGAGAGGATAATTCGTGTGCAAGAAACCATTATATCATCTTTCGTAGAGGGTGATCATCGTACCTGGGATAAACATCTTTCCGATTTCTGTTTGCCTATAATACCGCTCTGCACAGTTTCACTCGTGTGTCGCCAGCACTCTTAAAATGACCGTTAGGCGAAATACTATAACCGCCGTAGATGAGATATTCGTTACCAAATACGAGATATATTATGGCATAAGACTCATACATTATCGTCAGGAAACGGCCATTGACCGATTCCCGTCATTTCCAGTGGTATTGCAGAACCGCCAATATTGAACGGTGATGGTGCCTGAGCTGGCAAACCGGAGGAGCCTCCCAAGAAGGAACAGGAAAGACCCCGTAAATCAGATACCTCGGAAACCAGAGAAGGAAAACCACCCTGTGATCCAACCGGAACCGGAGGCTCAACCGGAACCACAAGTGCAATTAGAATCTAAAGCTCTGCCGGAACCGGAACTTATACCGAAAATGTAAGTCCAGCGAGAGCCGGAGGTGGCTCGTGGGTAGGGGACGTTCAAATTGCAAGAGGAGAAGACCTCGTCGAAGAACCCTCAGCATCTCGATCGCGCAACTCGTCCGTCGTCCTCTCCCATCTCAAAGCTAAAGGTTGAAATCGGAATCTCTCTGTGGGAGCTGTATGACGGCGATGACAATAGGGATCGCGATCGGCAGGTCAGGGTTACTGAGGAGAAGCCGCCATATCCTTTTCTCTTGCGGGATTATTAGATGCCTTCCCGCCTGGCAAGAATCGATGCTCAGGTTGCAGCCCTGCTCGGGTTACCTTCGCCTCCCGCCCAGCCACCATCCATGTGACCAGAGCGCTCCGGATTTCATAGGGGTTGACTTCGAGACCAGCAGCCCGAATTCTGTTCTCCTGCTGCTCAACAAATGTTTAGGAGAGACATGTGTTAACCGTTGATGGCCCCACCAGACACTAAGTGCTGGAATTGTCATCAAGGGGGGCACGACTTTAAACACTGTCTGTTTCAGAAGGGAATATTCGGTTTCAATTGTGGAAAACCCGGGATTAGGATCAACCAATGCCCGAGGTGTGCGTCGGAATAGAGGCTTGGCATAGAAAGCTCCTATTACCATCACGAACAGGGTGCTCCTTCTCTTTCGTGTTGCGCCCCTACGCCACCACCTCGGTCATTGTCGGGTCCTCGCCAACAAGCGTTTTCCTCTTTTTGAACAGACTCCAGCTCGACATCGGGTGGTCAAGCGAGAGACGAAATAGCTTTGCATGCGGATCACCTTGTCATCCAGGCCCTGGCGGAAGCCTTCCTGAGGCGCCTCCTAGCTTGCGGGTAGCAGAGCATAATCTAACGTGCAGCTCTGCACAAGTGTGCAGTTCTGAATGGAAAGTGTGCAGCTCCGAATTTGTGTTGGGGAGGTACTTTTGAAATTATTTTCAATTAATCAAGTTCGAATAAACTAAAAATAACTTCAACAATTAATAAGGAAAAAACAGTTTTAGAGGTATTACCTTATATGAATACAACTTACGCGAAAAGATGCAAGACACGAGTATGAGAGTAGAGAAAGATGTTTTCTTTTCAAAAGTGATTTCTCGAGCGAATGATTTCCTTTTTTTTTTAGTACCGCGTACCGTTTTGTTTTAAGCTATTTTCGTGGAACTGTGTAGCCATTGAGGCGTTAGTTAGTTTCAAGCTGTTTTACTTTACGCACCGTGATATTTGAAAATGATACTTTATATTTATTTCTGTAGTTTTTACCTGACTAGGTAGGACTCCAGTCTATTAGAAATCTTTTGAAAATACGAATTGCGCCTGTAGTAAAGAATCTGCACCAGTTCACCCGAAATGGGAAGATGCATCACTCTACAATACAGCAATAATTTCCTGCCAGGGAGTCTGATCTATGGCATACCTTAACCAATATTGATTTCTTTTAGTATTGCGAAACTGGTAAACAGAGGAATGTAATCAACGTAAGGCTATTTTTTATTTCTCGAAATCCTTTATTTTTCTCAAATATTTTCTTACTGTGATACTGGCTCATCATAGCTTCATCACACTCTAATCGATGCTCAAACTTGATATATAATCTGGAGGTAGGATTGCTGACTCTTGCTTGTCATGGACATCCCGCTGATCAATCTGGGAAGGGGTGTTATAACAAGGTAGCCTGCCATCAATTATGGATCCTTCCCCCAGATTTTATAAAATCATTTTATAACAGAGAAGTCACCGCAGCTCTTTCTAAACCTTGGGAGCAAGAGAAAGACGCATCTTGAACTGATAAAGTTTTTTTCGGCAACTCGCACGTCGAGCGAACTTTAACAACAACATTAAAACCATATAAGGTACAAAGTCCTTAACATATCCACATAAACGGAAACCTTAATTAATTACAGTCTGTCAAGTTAAAGCGTGGGTGGCTTTACTCGCAGTCGGTAAGGTGTATCGACATGATTTTGGTGTCAAAATATTAAGAAGAGCTCCCTC
>NC_046659.1:7079139-7110117 GCF_010883055.1 Belonocnema kinseyi | reverse complement strand
CCAGAAGGTTTTGATACAATCTGGTCCCGGTGCGGAATAGTTCTTCATCCCTCTTAATACTTTTTTCACCTCCTCGGTAGTGATGGCTGGGCATTCTTTATCGAGTGTTATGAGGGCAACACATACCTCCTTGGAGCTATTTATATTTTCTGAGTCTTCGTCCAGTCTATGCTGAACTTCGTAGACTTCTCTCCAAAATACTTCGACCTCCTCTGGTTTGGGTGGGTGTTCGACAGTAACTGGAGGGTCTTGGAATGGTCTTGATGGTCAGCAGCTTTGACTTGTTAAGTGTGTGATAACGGGTCCGGAGTTCGCGCGCGAACTTTCGAACCTTGGCGGTAAAATTCCTGCCAGATGTGATGTAGTCAATCGATGAGAGTAGGTTATGTCTCAATTGCAATCAATCGATTCGCAATGAGATAGAGGAGCTCCAACGTGAACCAGGATGTTTAAGACTGAATGTTCTTACACAAGCAGGTAGGCAAACGTGCATGTTCTGTAATGCTGATGTTAATGCTCCAAGGCTTTCAATTGAATGTAGAGTTAACGCTTTTATTGTCATAGACATTTTCATTCCAGAAGAAACAAGAGCATGCCTAAATCATTTGGATGAACATGGTTTTATCTTAGGCCCCTTGCTTCCTGGACTACAACCGACTAATAGACCGTATATGATTCCGGGACAGCAGTTACTTCTGTTTTTGCAGCAACTTCGTAATAAAGCAAATGTTCATGCGGCTGCGGCGTTTAATAATGAGGATAGTTTCACTGATGAAGAGTTTGAAGCTATTGCTCCTGTAACAAAGGAACAATTTAGAGAATCGTATGCATTTTGTGATCCCATTCCGCAGTTATATGGACATGGTTCCAGATACGAGACGAAAAAAAATATACTGACTATCCTTTGCAAAATGCGTCAAGGTCTTTCTGATAAATTTCTGAAAGTGATTTTTCATTATTCGACCGGGCAAGCTACAAGCATGGCCATTTCTACTGCAAACTGTAATAGAGTAATTCTACGATTTGTGAGAGGTAACATTGGATTTAATGCGATAGGCAGAGAGGAATTCATTGAAAGACACGTGACATCATTCGCCAATGAACTTTATAATCCACAACCAGAAATTCCCAGAGCTATTGCTATCATCGATGGAACTTATGCTTACATGCAGATGAGCAGTAACTTTCGCGTACTTCGACAGTCATTCTGCAAACATAAAGGACGTGACTTGGTAAAAACTGCTCTCATTGTTGCTCCAGACGGATACATACTTGAAATACAAGGACCATATTTTTCTGACTCGTGAAACAATGACGCACAAATGCTCATTAACGAATTTGAAAGAGATGCGGAAGGTATGAGAGAATTTTTCGACATTGGTGATATTTTTATAGAGAAACGTGGATATAGAGATGCCCAGCCACTTTTAGAACACTTAGGAATTGTGTCCAAGATACCACCATTTCTACAACAAGGACAGAGTCAATTGGTAACGGAAGAAGCAAACGAAGCTTGGCTAATAACGAAATCTAGATGGATAGTGGAATCCATAAATGGCCACATGAAGTCCATTTTCAAGTTCTTCGAGAAGACTATTCCGATGGCTCGTGTACACAATCTAAGGGACGTCTTTCGTATTGCTGGTGCCATAATTAATCGATAGCATCCTGTTATCCAGATGCAAGGCGCTACAGCAGAGCTTGCCAGAGAATATATAGCGAGAGCTCGTGAGCCAAATATTGTGCAAGCGCGCGTAGAAGTGGACAATATGCGCTACAGAAATGCAAATTGGAATCGCCTGCATGAACTTCAAGTACCACAATTTCCTCGCCTTACATTGGAAGAAATACGCGACATAACAATTGGCGTGTATCAACCAGAACTTGCCCCATCTTACGTTCAAGACAAGCTGCAACGAGAGGGAGATGAGGAGTTTCAACTAGATACGCGATTTAATGAACCTGGTTTGATCAGAGTACGAGTATTTTCTCGTTTCCGAAATGCGACAAGGTACCAGCTGTGGATAGCGTTTAATGAGATCGATGACATAGTACCAGACAATAATGAAACGCTTCTCGGTTATCACTGCACATGTAAGTCAGGGGCCAGAACTCTTGGCACTTGCGCACATATTGCAAGCGTTTTATGGTTCCAGTGGCGTAGCTACAAAATTTTCCGCCCCAGGCCAAATATAATTTGCCGCCCATATTTCTCAAATCTGCATTCAATTTAAAGATAGTTTTACCGGCTCAAGCGTTTGCGCCCGGGGCAGCGGCCCCCTTCACCTCCCCTAGCTACGCCACTGTATGGTTCCTGGGTTACGCACATCACCAGTAACACGTAAACTATCCTCAAACTTCCTTGCTACAAAGGATTCTAGACGCTGCTAATAGAGGTGAGCAAGCGAACCCGAATCAAGAGCCAGAAATAGTTTAATATTTCGCAAAAGCTACTGGTTATCGGAATGTGCGCACTAGTTACTAATGTTACTTTCGGTACCATTTCTGCCTGTAAAGAAGTGATTAATTAGTCAAGTTAAAATCTTGGGCGCTTAGCATTTGATCGTTTTGAGAAGCGCGCTATATGAGTCAACGGTGTAGGCGAAAATATGACAAACCACGATCTGAACCGTGATTTCTATGTTGACATCGCTTTTGTAACAAAATCTTTTGTAATTCGTTTTATTCACTGATCTTGAGCGCTTAGCGCCGCATTGCCTTAAAAATTACAAAGTTTCAGCTAAATCCACCGAAAGCCATTTTCCCATACATTTAGTGCGGCATTCTTTGTAATCCTTGTTACGTTATTAAAATTTTATTTTATTTTTTAAATGTACAGCTTAAAAAAATATGAATAAAAAATACTAGTGTTTAATTTTTATGTTTATAAATATTAATTTTGCCAAATCAGGAATAGACAGAGAAGAATCGTTAGAAATAATGAATAGCTCAAGTTTTATTTCAAGTATAGAATACTTGGCAGACTAAGACCATTTTTTAAAACCCTACAGATCACTCACTCGTTTATATAGACATTTTAGTAAGATGTAAGATTTAATGACTTTATTGCGTTAATCATTTTACTGATCCGTAAATATCGGCCAACGATCTGTCGCGATTCAGTGCTGCTCGCACACTGGTTTTCTCAGGCGACAAGGCTATCATCACATACTCAAACCGAGAAATCACGTGACTTCAAACATGCAATTGAAAATTTTTGCCATTATTATGACTGGAGTTACCCAACCTATAGAATCATACAACTTAGCTATTAGTGAAAGAGCAATCCGTTTTTTTTTGGATTTTCGACTAAAGAAGAAGTCACTTTAAAAGAGAATGAATCAGACTCAGGATCCCAAAATAAACCTAGAACCTTCAGCTGAGCATCCTCCGCTAACGGAAATTCGATAGCATGTTCGTGTTCTCCCGAGGGACAATCTTCCAATAGTTCAGCTTCAATTGCGGCCCATTTTCGCAAATGGAAACCGCCAGTTTCTAATAACAGTGTTACTGGAAATCGCGCCTGTTTAGCCTCAATCTGACTATCTGCACCAAAAAAAACATCATCGACGTAAATATTATTTTCTAAAACAGTTTGGGCTAAAGGAATTCTATTTACTTCATCATAAGCTAACTGCTTAACCATTTTGTTAGCCAAATAAGAAGCACAGGCAGTACCGTAAGTAACGGTTAAAAGTCTATAAGCGACGAGCCTTTTATCAGGGGAAATCCAGACAATTCTTTGATAGTCGCAATCCCAAGGGTCAACTAGAATTTGTCTAAACATTTTTTCAATGTCAGCCATACAAACAAAGCGATGTGATCTCTAATTCATAATGATTGAAACCAAATCAATGAGAATCTTGGGACCGAAGTAAAGATGAGAATTTAAGGAAGAAGTATTGGAAGTTAAACTGGAAGCATTGAAAACGACCCTCAACTGAGTAGTGGAACTACTTTCTCTTAAGATAGGGTGATGAGGCAAATATACAGTTTGCGGAAAACTATCCAATTCCTTTTCTTGAAGAAGTGCCATGTGTCCAAGGCTTTCATATTCTGATAAGAAACTGGAATATTGTAACATTAATTCCGATTTCTCTGATAAACGACGAAGTACTTTATGCAAAACGATCTTAGCTCTCAACAAGGATGCACCTATTTTTATGGGAGGACTGTTTTTGAAAGGTAAGCGTATCATGTAACATCTGCCTTTTGTTCGTTGGTAATTCGTGGCGAAATGCTTATCACAAAACATCTTGACATCTGTCAAAGTATTTTTAAAGGGAACTTCCTTCAACTTCCAGAACCTAGTTAAGTCTTCATGCAAGACTTCTACTGAAAAAGCCTGATGTACTGTAACTGCAATGTCAATTTCTATTTTATTTCTGACTAAAACTGGCCCAGATAATATCTAATGAAAAATGGTAATTTGCGCACTACGAGAACCCAATATACCCTGTTGGAGACCAGGAAGTATACATCAGCCATATTTATCGGCTCCTAAAATCAAATCAACTTGATGGGAGCTAAAAGGATTTGGGTCTACAACCCTAACTCTTTTAGTTGATCTTCATTCCCCACATTAGATCATATAGGAGGAGCATATGATGTAAGGTGTAATAATACTAAAGCTTAGATGTGGACTTTAGGACAGTTCTTTTCTGTAGGAATTAAATTACATTCTGCTAACTTCCTTGAAGAACCAATATTAACTCCTCCAACCCCATATACTACTGTGACTTTTTCCCCTTTTTGAGCTTGGAAGGAAATAACAGCCATAGCGAGTAAGGTTGAGCGCGACAAATTTGGATGATTATTCAGAAAATGAAACGAAACTTTATCGTCTGCTTCTTTAACGGCTACATAATTCACCCCCACCTTCACGGTAGAATTGCCGGGATCATTTGATTGTGATACGAAATAACCTGAAACTGCCAATTGAGAAGTAACCGATGCAGAGTTAGTTGGTTGTAAGGTGGGATTTGAATTATAATCATCGGTATCCAACAGGGAATGATGTCTCCTACAGCACTTGTAACATTTGAATTTACTAACACAATTGTGAGGTCAATGCCCGGGCGCGAGACAATTATAACAACAATGATTATTTGTAGCAACTTCCCTGCGCCTGTCCACGGACAGAGCTTTGAATTGGTTGCATTTAAATAAAGAGTGATTATCCTTACAAAGGAGACACTTTGAGCTAGAAGTTGCATTGTGGCTCCAGACACCCGATTCTTTTGAAGCGCTACTCTTTTCTTGAGAACTTGCACAAGGTTTTGAAGCTGTAATAGCCTCCAAAATACGTATGCGAGTCTCTAAAAATGAGTCAAGTTTTTAATAAGTAGGATAATCAGTGCTAGAACCAATATGCATCTGCCATTCTTTAAGAGTACTAAAGTCAAACTTTTTAACCATTATAAAAACAAGTAAATCACTCCAATGTTCTGTTAAGCATTTAAGATTTATGAGAGTCGCCAATCATTTGTTTTATCGCGTAAGTTTTTTTAGTCTTCTAGAATTGTATTCGACACATTAGGAAGATCGATAAAGGCTTGTAAATGAGTTGATATTAAAGCTCTCTTGTTGTCAAATCTGGTCTTTAGCGACTCCCAAGTGGAGATAAAGTTAGCATCAGTTATCGAAACATGTCTTAAAAAACCTTCAGCTTCGCCCTTTAAGGACAATTTCAAATAGTGTAATCTTGTTACATTTGACAGCGAATCATTTTGAATTATTAAAGCATTAAAGAAATCACGAAAATTCTCCCAATTCTTGTAGTCTCCTGAAAACTCCGGTAAAGTGATCTGAGGAAGTTTAACAGGAAAGGAATCATGACGAATAATTTGAGAATGATTTAAATTTTTATTAGCCTTAGGCTCAAGAGTAAGCAAGACCAATTGATTATATCAACAATCTCTCGCATTGAGAGAAGTATCTTCAATAGCGAGATACTCAGACTTTGTGAAATATTCCAATTTCTCACGCTCAGCCGACGTAATTTCAGCAGTAATTTCCAGATGCAGGGTTTCACAACTCTTCCAGCGTTGTTCAAGAAGTTCTATCCGTGATTTGACAGTATCCACTGTTAGACTGGCTTTTCCAATTTCCTTAAAATTGGTTTCAGTGCGTAGAATAGCCTGAGAAATCTCTAATAACTCAGAGAATAATGGATCTATTTTAACAAAAGGAGCAATTTAAATAGAATGTTCCTGATAATTCTGCTAACATTGAAAAGTCTTAATTTGCAAACAAATGAACTGATTTACTTTAGTTTTAAAGTGCTCTGACAAGGTGAGCAAATTTGAGTGTGCGAGAGCATAATCATTAATAAAATGTCAATAAATCATCACTGAAATACTACAGTCTGAATTATTGTTATTATTTTGTTTGCCAGAACGAGCTTCTCTCATTATGCTTCTCTCAGCTGGCAAACCTGTCATTTCTTCCTTCAAGTGAAGAATAATGAAAGACCGATCTAGTGAAGAATGGCAGCATGAAAGAGTACAGTACAGAATGTTTGGAGAAGGACGACTGCCTTACAGTACGTGCGAAGATGTCACCAGCTTATATCGTTGCTATGTGACCTCAAGCCGTCATATTTTCCACCTTGTTCCTGTGCTTTTACTTAATAAAATTTCTCATTTTGGTTTTTTTCTGTATCAATTTAAACTTTTGGATTTTTTTCACGATCTTCTATCCAGCTCGAAGGACCATTTTGTTTAATGTTTATTTTTATAAATATTTATTTCGCCAGATCAGGAATAGAAAGAGAAGAATCGTTAGAAATAATAAATAGTTCAAGTTTTATTTCAAGTATAGAATACTTGGCAGACTGAGGCCATTTTTAAGAACCACACAGAACACTTATTCGTTTATGTAGGCATTGTAGTAAGATGTAAGATTTAATGTCTTTTTGAGTTAATCACTTTACTGATCCAAAAATATTCGCAACGATCTGTCGCGATTCACTACTGCTCGCACACTGGTTTTCTACAGAGACAAGGCTATCATCACACACTCAAACTGAGAAATCACGTGACTACAAACATTCATTTAAATAATAAGGAAACCGAAAATAGCTTTGAAATAGGCGATGTAAGAGGCGACGTGAGAGGCGGAGAAAACTTTCATGAATGAAAATTATTCATGGAAACTTAACATTCCCTTTGCCGTTGTTAAAAATGATTTTGCAGCCAATAAAAAATGTACAACTTTCAAAAAATATATATTCAAAATATTAGGAATGTCATATCAAGCTGCCCCGATTTCCTGAATGAATACCGAATATCTCGCAAACCTTCTAAAAGGGGGGAACGCGGGGAAGGAACTGTCTACCCTGTGAAGGAAATTTATCTGCATTTGTTTATCTACGTATCAAGAATATTAAGATAGTACTAAAAGTGAATCAAAATTCCATAATATTCGATTTTTTTAAAGCATGGGCAAGAGAATTTGTTATTTTATTCGTAAAAAATTTAAAAGCGTATAAATATTGTTGCATCTACTTACCATGACAGCATAAAGCATTAGATGCATGTACCAAAAACTCGGCTCTTATATGGTTAAAGGAAATAATGTTTTCGTCCAAAAACTAGATTAGTATACTGTCACTTCGAGATGTGACCCATTTTATATTTATTAAATGCACATTTAAATCATTTTGCTAATCCATCTTTTTCAAGTTAAAAAAACACTTGTTTACACTAATCTGCGAATAAAGTTATTAGAATAACTGCAAAATGTACTTCAAAAATAAAACAAATTTATATTACAAAGAATTCTATACTGAAAGACGAACTTCCAAATAAACTCTCTTAAAATTAAGTAGTATCATTTCACTTGTTGAACCAGCTAGAATTGTTTCACGGACAATCAGTGATATTTCACGGGTTCACTCAGTGGAATTCCGTCACCTGTTTAAATAGCGCGGATCAATGATTACTCAGTGCCAGTAGTTATCTATTTGTACGCATAGTCGTTCGTCAGCTAGTTAGGTGTGACACTTATCATTCAAACCTTTGGTGCTAATCTTTAGAAAATTATCATTCAAAACCATCACATATTGCAGCCAGGCTGCAATATAAAAAGATATGATATAGCGCGTTTATATATGGGGAGACTCGTAATCTGCATTACGTCAATGCGTATCGTCGCTTTAAGAAAAATCCAAGTGACCAAGGGCCAGGCTCAATTTCCAGCGAAAGATACTATATCCACAGCTTAGTGGAGCTAGGCCCCAATTATTTCTAAGAAAACCACGAGTGCACAATACAGGCCATTGTCACTCGAGAAATGCAATAGCCAGATCGACGACATTCGTGTACCAGACAACTGAAGGTTCATGTCTTGGCCGCGAGAAGCGCTGCATGCATGGTCGAATCTATTATTTGACATAACCCGTATATTGAGTAACGCTTTTTTAGTAGAGACACTTACTGCTTCACCCCACCAAGGACTGCAAGCCCCTGGTTCCCTAATAATAAATCAAATACAGATTCAGCCATTGACAATGTCACTGGTTTAATTTAAAAGAGCATTGAAAAGTTTTTCTGAAGATTCGTCAGGTTCTTATTTGATACTTTTAAATTGGTATTCAGCGTTAGACATTTTCTACTAAATTCTAACATTATATCATGTGATCTTAAGTTTTGTTGTTTAAAAACACTGGAAATTTTATTTTGAATGGTATCAGATAGTGTTTGTTATTGATACCCAGAAAACGGCTTCATTGAAACAAAAATATGTACAATCTCCAACATAATATTAGTTTACATGATATTAGCTCTCTAATTCACTGAAACAGTGAAACCGATATTGTTTTAAACAGTATCCTGCTTTTTTCACTGGGGAAGTATGATATATATGAGGCATTATTCCTGAAATGCCCCAACTTTAAAAGTCATGTCTTCCTATTGTCTTAACATTTTTAGAGTTTGTTTGTCTATATGATAGTAGTATACCCACTAATTTAAAGACTTTTACTACCATCCCTCATCGAACTACAGGGGTTAATATTTGCATCTCCCTGACAAAGCGGGTATTTTCAAATGGTAATAACTACCTTTCTACAAATAAGAATTGAATTTTCTATGAGTGATTCCTAAAGGGTTTTTCATGCTCCTTCATTCTGTGAAATCTCTTGTTTTTAATTTATAATTCTTACAAACAAATTGCATTTTAAAATGTTTATTTAACATTTTATACTCTTCGGGAAGTTCTCCTTGTAGTCTCCTGAAAACTTCGGTAAATTGAACTCCGGGAAGTTATTCTTAAGTATTTTTAAACAAAAGCTTGACTATTTTCTGATAAAAATGCTGTTTGGTATTTTGGGTCTGAAAATAGTTATGCAGTTATCCAAATATATCCGAGCGGAACCCTTCCTTGCGCGCTGGGACAGGTCTGACAGTCCAGCCGATACACCGACCCACGTTGTTTCGTTCAAATTCGAATTATTCGAACATACTTTTCATTGGTACAGCAACTTTCCAAAAATTAATTTCAGCGGTTCCTAATGCATCAAAATTTTTCGCATATAATTATAAACAAATTATGGAACACAAGTATTTTTTAAGAGAGCGTTCATCCCTCATATTCCCCCCATAATATTTTTTTTTAGGTTTTCCTGTATATTTTCATCGTTGCCGTCACATAAAACAAGCTTGTAAAAGGCTTAAATCAATTAATAATTGTTTAATCTATTTATATAAACAAATTATACCGGATTCGTTTTTTCTTTGGCTGGATTAAACTTGGTCTCGTGTATAGCTGAAAACCAAAAGACATCCACGTACATAGATTTTCATTTGTGTCTCATATTGCACCAAGAAACAAAAGGCAATCACATAGACTGTCATTTGTTTCTTGGCCTCAAGCAAAACGTTGCACTGCGTTTCTCTACTCTGACTTGAGTCTTCTGAAAGGTAAAAGCAGCCAACGTGTAATATATACAATTTTTCTGTGTGTGTGTTTTTTTTTATTAATTCTTGTGTTTCGTTTTTGTTTCGTAGTTTTATACATTTATAAATTGATATCCTTATTTCTGTGGGTTTTGATTATTTAGTTTATTTCATAAGTTCGTTTTCAAGTCTCTTTGCGAACCGCTGCTTTTGAAGCACAGTGAGATCCCTAAAGACCTTTCACGTTCATCTAGCGCAGACCATGTCTTTGATGCAAAGTTTTTGAAGCACATGTGCATATCCTTTCATTAAGGAGAAAAGTGTAGGAGAAATTGATCAGAGGCTTCTAAGTAAAAATCCGCAAATAGCGTTTCCTGATTTTCCGAAAGGCAGTAAAATGTGTGTTGCTCGTAGAAAATAATGTAGAACTCTAAATTTTAAGTCATCCAGAGTTATAAAAGAACCTGGTGTTAATATAGAGGCAGAGAATTAGCCGGTCTCGAAGTTCTGAATAAAATAAAAGAATAATTATAGCAGATGGGCACTACATATTCAGAAAAGATTCGTCTACTCACCCTTGCGACGAACTTTTGGAGTCGCAGAAAAATCATGCGAGAATTCGGTGTATCTGAACGTGAAGCCAGAAAAGCGAGAGTAAGTTACCAAAAGCGAAATTTGACTTTTCCGGAAGCCAAGCGAGGACAAAAATTGGTAGAAGAAACTGAAAAATGCGTAATAAAAGATGACAAAAATGGTCGACAGATGATAGATAAAAAAGAATTCACATCTGTCAAAAAACTAGATGGTACATGTGAGCAATTACAGAAGAGACTGATTCTGTGCAATCTTTAAGAATTATATGCCAGATTTTCAAACACTACTTGATAATGTGAAGATTGGATTTTCAAAATTCGCACAACTAAGACCAAAGCACTGTGTTTTAGCCGGAGAGAGTGGGACACACAATGTTTATGTCTGCGTTTATCATAAAAACGGCAAGTTAATGTTGATTCGATTGATATTCAACATTTAACTGAGGGAACTGACAGACAGTTTTAAGATTATCATGACTGCCTTGTAGATATCATGCGCTGTGAACCCACTGACTCTTGTCATTTTAAGGAATGCGAATCTTGTCCTGACATGGAAAATTTTAAAAAGAACCTGACTGATCTATTTAACGTGAATGGTTTCGACACATTGACATATCAAGTTTGGCAGCAAACATATAAAAGCATTTCGAAGACTAAAATAGCAGACGCTGATGCTTTCGTAAGAGCGCATTTTATGCGAAACAACAAGTTTTGTTTCTTAAGCACCTTAAAGTTATACTAAAAGAAGGAGGGTGCCTAATTTTTCCTGACTTTACTGAGAATTATGCTTTCATCATTCAAAATGCTGCAAAATCTTTAAATTGAAATAGTAATCAAGCAACTATATTTACAGTAGTTATTTATTAAAAAGATGGAAACGAACTGAAGCAATCATCTCAGATTGCTTAAGTCATAACACTGGAGCTATGTACACATTTTAAAAGCTCATGCACGAGTACCTCAAGATAAATCTTTTAAATCATAAAAAAGTTTTCGGGATTTCTGCAGAAACACATTTTCAGGCAACTGCACATGGAACAGGTCCAGGTGACGGGATTGGTAGAAATTTGAAAAGACTTGCGGCAAAAGCTAGATTGCAGCGCTCAGCACAGAATCCAATCGTAACTACGATGGAGTTATTCGAATGGGCTTAGAATCATTTAAAGGAAACAGTAATTCTTTTCAGTTCAAAAGAAGATCACATAGAGATGACCAAAAAACTAGAAACTAGATTCACTGAAGCAATTACAATTCCCGGTACTCTAAAATACCATGCATTTATTCCAATTGAACGAAGGAAACAATGCGCGAAAAAAGGCGAACTAAATAAATTATGATGATTATGATATGAACTGCCCAAAGAGTAGAAGACATTAAGTAAACATTTTAAATGGCAATTTGTTCATAAAAATTAAAAAATTAAAAATAATAGATTTCAAAGATTGAGAAAGCATGAAGAACTCTTTAGGTATCACTCATAGAAAATTCAATTCTCATCTGTAGAAAGGAAGTTATGACCATTTGAAAATACCCGCTTTGCCCTGTGGATGCGAATTTCATCCTTTGTGGTTCGACGAGGGATGGTAGTGAAAGTATATGAATTGATCGGTATACTACTATCATATAGGCAAACAAATTAAAAAAATTTGAAGGCAATCGGAAGACATGAGTTTTAAAGTTGGGGCAATTCAGGAATAATGCGCCATATATAGAATACTGCATTGTGACATCTAGCAGAACCTAATCACTCCTACTCCCAGCCTCCCACCAACCCCCCTTTAGATACAGGTTCGTATGCTGAAGTTACTTAACCTAGAAATAAAAATAAAATCTTGCATTTTATAAAGTTATCAGGTCGCAGAAGCATGGAAATTATATTTATGAAAATCCATTCCGTGAATATAATTAATCAAATGAAATTCATAGTCACTTAATGCTCAATTTACTTGCAACATTGACGTTAAAACAAACTATGTAGAGCAACATTATGGTGAAGAGAATAATTTAAGACAGAAACTCATTATATCTGATCACTCCTAAAATTGGATTTAGTATCTCTAACATTATTGTTCCACTGCGTAGACAAAGTTTACAGTAAAAATTATTTCAGAAAAAATGTTCTAAAAACAGCAATTTGCAAGCTAATTGTGAATACAAATTATTTAAACAAAATTGTTAAGTATCAATGGTTTAAAACTTTGTAATACAAATATTTTCCTATCTTCAGTTAAAAGTTTACCAAGTGTTTGTAACATTATTTTTCTATTTAGAAACTAGTTTCAATCGGGAATTAGGTTGATTGCATTGTATGTCCTTGAATTGTTACTAAGGAAATACTTGTACAATGGTGTCCAAACTTTGTCTAGAAGTGTGTAGAAAATCATGGCATTATCTATACCTTCATTAAATGTCCTATCAGTATTATCTTTTAGAAGAATCAAAGTCAATTGCCTACATATCTTACATTCACGCAGAGTTATATCACGGCAAAAACTTCGTTTCGATGTAGATTCAAGGAAAAATTTAAATATATCCTTAAAATTATGTACGTGAAATGGGTAATTGAAACAATAAATAACATCAAACTTTTTGAAGTAAACTCTTAGGCGAGAGTTTTGGCTTGGTTGCGGTGAATGTAGCGCTGTGGTTGGGATTGAGTAGGAACTTTTTCATTAGTACATCACGAGTTTCCCTTAGTGAAAATATTTTCTGATTTTCTCTATTTATACTACTTATTCACCTGTGAATCTCTGGAATCATATACTTGTATCTCCATGTTTAATCAAAATACTACTTAGTGTCAAATAATTCTTCTTAAACGTGAAAAAAGGATTAGTCGAATGATTCAAATGGGTGAATAAAGTATAGCCATAAATATAAAATGATCCAAATCTGCTGTCCCAACTAAGAAAATGGTAAGTTGCACTTGCCATGAGAGTTAGTCTAGCGTTTCACACGGATTACTCACAAAGAGTTAACCCTTTTTTTGGCAGAACGTGACGTCAGGGCAACTTAACAGCTGGGGATTCATAATCGCCGAGTCAAGTCATTAAGGACACCCTTACTCCCTTCTAACACTTTCCCGGTCCCCTGGATTTTCTGAAAATGTGAGTTTTTAATCAAAATATAATATTGAATGGAAGCGAGACTTACTCTTTTCACACTATATCTTCTACTGTGTTTCTCTCTCTAAAACTAAAATGGAGTATTGACTTGTTTCCATTTTTGTTGCGAAAATTTATACGATATTTTTTATCTATGTCTTAGATTAGATTCTTGTTTCATTTCGGCAATCTCGTAGTAATTAAATAATGAAAAACTTGTTATTAATCAATTTTTTATTAAAAACAAATAAAACCGCAAGAATTATTGAATGATATTTTATTAGGCTACTGGACCGGAAAATGGGGAAATTTTCGAGGCGGGTAAAACCCGGAAAGGACGTTAAATTTATTTTTGCCCGTACGTTGTACACAATTTTGAAACAAGAATTGCGTTAACAGTTTAATAACAAATGATTTGAAGTGCTATTTTCGTATTGTGATATCATTCAGCTTACAATATGTAATTAGAAAAATCTTAAGCTCAAAAATTTATCATTTTAGATTTATATTTTTAAGCATAAATTTTTCATTTAAAGAATTTTTAATTACAGTCTTGAAGACTGACACATTTAAAAATTAAATGCATATGAAATCGAAAATTTTCGACAAAGAACATTATCATTTGATTAACTGTGAATATGAATTAATTAATTCCTTAATTGCACTGTACTTTTGAGAATGAAAAAGTGCAAAATAATTTATTTGAAAAGATGATTCTGAATTCGTTCAAAATTTAAGAATTTTCAGAAGTTAACGTTATAAATATTTCATATTGAAGATAACTTCGTAATGATGAAAGGTTTTTATTGAATATGAAATATCGATTCATTCCAAAGTATTCCATTTTTAGAACAATCAAATAAAAAAATTGTTACTTACAAAAAGAATAATAAGTTAGTGTTTCGAAATACTTGACTGTTAATTTAAGACAAGTAATTTTAAACCAGATATTTAAAACTGAAGAATCTAAAATGGAATTATTTGAAGTGAAAAACCTTGAATCGTTAAAATATCAAAAAGCATTTAATATTTCAAAGCTACGATTTTAATTTTTCTTTTAAAATAAGGTTAAATTTGTGAGTAAAATTGTGGTATTTTTAAAATAAACATTGAAAAGTTACTTTTTGTAGAAAGATGTGCGTAATTTGAAGAGATATTAAGAAGTTTTTAAAACATTTAAAATAAATTTTTAATTGAAATTTTTTTAAATAATTTAATCACAGCGTGTGTATAGAGCAAGTCCGTTTATTCTTACAGAAATTTAGATGCAAATAGCCAAGACATAGTGTGCAATTTTTTTCAGATTTTTGTAGATTTCGAACAAAAAATTTAAAGCTTTTCAGGAATTGTGAAAGGCTTTAAAAGAGTAAAAACATTTTTTGGAGATTTCTGCGTAACTTAAAGTTGATTTTTTTCTTTCGAAAAATTATTTTAAGAGTGAATTTAAAAATAATTACAAAGATTTTTAAAATTGTCAAAAAAGATGATGGAATCTTTTAAGGATATTGTTTTTAATTTTATAGGATTTTCATAATTTTAAGAGATATTTAGAAATCCTGAAACCATTTTACAAGTAATTAAAGAATTAAAATTTTTTTAATGTTGTAGAGCACGTACATTTTTCAAGATGTTGACATCAAACTTTGACGTTTTGTAAGGATTTTCAAACTATTTAAAATAAAATTAATCCAACATCTAATGTGAAAAGTGTTTAGTTAAGACAAATTAATTGTTAAATGTTTAATGTGTCTACTTGGAAATTTGTTAAAATTGAATCATATTGTAAATTTCTAAATTTATTTATTTGATTCTTCGATTACGAGCATTGAAAAAGATAACGTGGCTTTGTATTCATGGAACTGATTCTGAATCTTTGAACTGAACAGTGTACAAACAATAGGTAAAAATTCCAAATGCAATTTAACTGTATTTGATTTAAAATTATTATTTGAGAAGTGTTGGTACCTTTCATTTCATACATGTAAATTAGTAAGCATTTGAATACAAACTTTTTGAATTAAACAACTTTTAAACTTTTATTATAAAATTAAAAAATTGAAGACTTTTGCGAGAATTGCTTTTATTTTCTCTTAAGATTGTATTCTTTCAAATGCAAAAATGGTAGCTTTAATGTTCGAAATATTTATTCTCATTGATAGTGAAAACTGTTTGTGAAGCGGAAGAAACCGGGAAATCTATTAATAAAGATTTATAATTTTTCCGAACTCTCAATTTTCTATATTGAAATTTCCACATGCAAGATGTTCTAATAAAAACGAGAAATAGATAGATAAAATATGCGATGAAAAATTTTTGTAAAAAATTTATGGTCGAATCATGTGTTTGCAAGGGCTTTACGTTTGAATACTTCATTATTTCGAGAGAGAGAGAGAGAGAGAGAAACGCACCATACGAAACAGTGAGAAAAAAGGGAGCCTCGCACTTTAATTCATAATCTGAGCGGATTAAAAGTTTTACGCCAAAATTAAGAAAATCCAAGGGATCAGGGAAAATGTTAATAAAGGGTCAACTCTGTGTGAGAGATCCGTGTAAAACCTGCGACTGTGACTTCTATGGCAAGTGCCCAAGACATGCCCAAGCGGCCCTATACAATTGTAGTCGCGGAGAGGGAGGAGAGGGGTGGAACTCTCACAGGAACTTCAGCTAATAAACCTTGACTTCGGTTTAAGGAATTTCTGGGTCCTTTCTAGTTACATTTTATTGGTTGAATTTAGGTTTGCAATTCATTTCCATATTTTCAGACTATCCGCACTAAAAAAACGCAACAGCAAAACTTATTGCCATGAACGTCGTTAAAATAAGTTACGTATCATCAGCAATTCCAAGGCCAATGGTGCAATAGAGTTAAGCATTGAGTGATCACGAATTTCACACCGTATTAAGTATATTCACGGAATGGAACTTCGTAAACATAATTATCATGGTTCTGCGACCTGGTAACTTTATAAAATGCAGGATTTTATTTTTATTTCTAGGTTAAGTAACTTAAAGAAACTAACCTGGACCCCAGGGGGATGGTGGGAGGGTGAGAGTGGGAGGGACTAGGTTCTGTTAGATGTCATAATGCTGTATTCTACATATATGTCTTACTTCAGTGACAGTATTCTCTGATTTTCTCAATGTCTGCGATTTTTTCACGAGTGAAGCTCCGGAATATCCATGGTTCCCTTGTGAAAAAGCAGGATACTGTTTCAAACAATATCGATTTCACTGGTTTATCGATTTATAGAGCAGATGTAAGCTTTTATTATGTTGGAAATGGTACATATTTACGTCGCATTTCAGCCGTTTTCTGTAAATTAATAACAAACACTACCTGATACCATTCAAAATGAAATTCCTACAGTGTTTTAAACAAAAAAATGAAAACTACATGATATAATTTTAGAATTTAGTAGAAAATGTCGAATACTGAACACCAATCCAAAAGTATTGAATAAGAACCGGACGAGCAGAGAAACTCTTCAATGCTCTTATAAATTAAACCAGTGGAATTGTCAATGGCTGAATCAGTATTTTAAATTATTATTGGCGAACCAGGGGTTTACCGTGCTTGACTGCGTGAAGCAGTAAGTGAATTAACTAAAAAAACGTTATTGAATACACCGGTTATGCCAAATGATAGATTCGATCAATCATTTAGCGCTCCACACGGCCAAAATATGAACCCCCAGTCGTCTGGTACACGAATGTCTTCGTTCTGGCCTTTGCATTTATCGAGTGACAACGGCCTTTATTGTGTACTGGTGTTTGTTTGAAAAGTAATTGGGGTCTAGCTCCACTAAGCTCTCGATATATCATCTTTCGCCTGAAAGCGGTGCTGGCCCTTGGTCACTTGGGCGTTTGCGAGACTCCCTACACATAGACACGATATATTTGTCCTATTATATAGCAGCCTGGCTTCCATTTATCGTGGTGGGAGTAAAATGAGCGTTTTAACAGATAATTTTGTGAAATGAAATGATGCTAGTTAATTTTAAGAGAGTGTATTTGGAATTTCGTCTTTCAGTATAGAATTCATGGTGATATAAATTTTTTCAATTTTTAAATTACATTCTACAGTTATTCTAATAATTTGATTTACAGATTAGTATAAAATATATTTTCTTCAACTTGAAAAGAATGGATAAGCCAAATGATTTAAATGTGTCTTTTAATAAATATAAAATGGGTCACATGCCCAAGTGACAGAAAACTAATCTAGTTTTTGGAAAAAAGAATTATTTCCTTTAACCATGTGAAACCCGAGTTTTTTGTAGATGCATACAATACTTTATGCCGTCATAGTAAATAAATGCAATATCATTTATAGTCTTTCAAATTTTTTAAGAATACAAGAAAAAATTCTCTTGCCTATGCTTTAAAAAAATCGAAAATTATGGAATTTTAAAACACTTTTCGTATTATCTGTATATTCCTCATACGTAGATAAATAAATATAGATAAATAGCCTTCACAGGTTGGACAGTTACTTCCCCGTTTTCCTCTTCATTTAACAGGTTTACGAGATATTCGATATTCATTCTGGAAACCTTGGTGACTAGATACGAATTCTTAATATTTTTTATTTATATTTATTGAAAGTTTTATATTTTTTATTGTAAGTAAAAAAAATGTTAATAATGGAAAAAGCATTAAAAATATTTAAGAATAATTTCTATTTATGTAAATTTTTTCCACGTTTTACGTTTTCTTCAAGAAAACTTACATGGCTAGATAGGATATTCCTAACATATCTGATTTATATCTTTTGAAAGTTGTACATTTTTATTTAAAGCAAAAGTAATTTTTAATAATGGCAACAGTAATTTTCATTTTAAGAAATTTTATTTATGTAAGACAGATATATTATCGATTTATTTATTCGATTAAAAATATACAATAGAGAAATTTGTAAAATTTTCTGTGTATAACGAAAAAAAAATATTTTTTAGTAGTAATAAGGCAGATTTTATTTTTTATTTTCGGAATAATTTTTCTGCCTGTAGCAAGTTTAAAAATATTGTTCTTCTTTCAAATTTTTTCTTGATTGATATATGGAGCGGTCTGTTTGTCAAATTCAGAATTCATATTTTAATATTCTATTTTAAAACCTTCTGTACAATGATAAAAAATATATATGAAATATTATTACCAATGAAACGAAATTTCATTTTTGTAGTAATATACCTGTACTATAAATAATCTTATTTCCTAAACGTTTTTGGAAACATTATGTTTAGTTTCGTATTGAACATACTCCTGACTTATATTTGGGGACATGTTTGCGCTTTTTATTGAAGATCAAATTTACAGAAGTAATTTTCGTTCGAACGTTGTTGACGTAAGAAAATATGTTTGAAAATAATTTTCTTTTTTGAAAATTTTGTCACTCTAGTTTCTGTGTATTAAATTTTGAACAAAGAATTAAGTTAAAACATAATACAAAAATATTCCCATGTAGTAAATAATGTTAGGTAGTCTTTGTAGTAAATTGTAAAGAAAGTAAAAATAGTTAATTTATTTATTTTCTTAATGTGTTTGCTTAAGATATTAGGGCTTAATATCAAGAGTCAAGAGGTTTCCTTTCATAAAGTATTAAATCAATTATATAGTAAAGTACCTATTTAAGCGTTTAGAATTGTGTTTAATATTAATCATATTTTTGTAAATTTTTAAAATATTATCTCTTATGTTGCAGCAGAAGTAGAATACTTGTTACCAAAAGAATTACACTTTTTTAAATACTAATAATATATTATTATTTAAGTGACACCACTTGGTATTGTAAAATATCCGTCAGTAAAGAGACATTATAAAGAACAATGTAACTGAAAATAAAAACTGTTATTTTTTAATTCTCTGATCTGTTCCCTAGTGTGGCGTTAATCGGTATTTAAGATGTTAATTTTTGATGCAGTGGATCGCTTTCCTTGACCTCCAAAGCCAAGCCTAAAGTTAGGGTATTTCGATTTTCCACCGCTGGAGGGCAACAGGCCTCGTGCCTATTTCTTGTTCTTCTATCAGGTGAGTCAGGGCACTTCACCCTGAGACACTGCATGTTACATTGGACTTCTCGGCAAACCGTGTCACATCCCTCCCATTGTCGATTTCAACTATTTCTCATTTGGCAAAGTTATTTGTTCGTTTATATTAAGTCGTTTATTCCTCTTGTATTACAAATACTATTGAATCCCTAAACCTATAATAATTTCAGGTAACATTATTTCGCTTGAGTAATTCAGATATATCAGAGACATTTTAGAAAAACTATCTTCATACAATATTGGTATAATATAAGTTTCAATTACTGTATTTAGAAATAGTTTAATTTTTATCTTACAAAGTTCTTGCATTTAAAAAGTTAGATTAGACATTTCGTCCTCTATTTATTAGTATAAGTCTCACTTCCTATCTAATTTCTTCACCCAACAGCATGTATATTTTCCCAATGGCCCTTCTCTGAATTTCCCAAAGTACTAAACATAGTAAAAAAAATCATTTTTTTAGCATGAAATAAATAAAAAACACATGAAACTAGGAAAAATACGTTTTAATTCATTCACCTGTCCTTTTGACTTTAACTTTTTATTACAATTTCTTTTAAAAAGTTAAATTATGAAACTTTGGAAATTAGTAAATTTGATAAAGTTTTTAAAATTTTGAAAAGTATGAAAAACAAAAAAAAATTTTTTTTAATTTGAAAGTTTTTCTAATTTCCTAGAGTACAAACCAACCCCACAATACAATTTGGAAAATTAGTAAGATCGGTAAAATTTCGAAAATTAGTAAAATTTTGAAATACAAAAGGAAAAAATTCTAAATAGTAAAATTTTGAAAATTAGTAAAGTTGATCAAGTTTTTGAAAATTAGTACAATTTTGAAATTTTTGAAATTGAGAAATGGTAACACTTTTTAAACTAGTGAAGTTGATAAGTTTTTGAAAATTAGTAACATTTTTAAATTCAAAAAAGAAAGTAAAAATTTTAGTATTTTAATAGGGTGCAGTCAACCCCCTACTCCGAATTCCCGAGAGTACCTGTCATGGTTGACCCCTGATTTCAAATTCGCCATAGTACCATTTATGGCAGAACCCTACTCCAAATTCGCCAAAGTACCTGTGATAGCGGACCCCCACTCCAAATTCGCCACAGTACCATGCGCGCCAAATGTGCACTTTAGAGAAATGTTTTTAATTACAAATGCTGCAATTCATATATTATTCTTGGGCTTCCGTTTCCGGTACCGATCGCGATTGTTGGTGCTTTTTGCGGTGCTAAAATTTTGGCTCTAGTGAAGAGAAAGAGGGAGTTTGAGAGGAGAAAGGGCGGTAAGTAGAGTGTTGAAGGACAAAGAATTAAGTGAAAGAATACCTAGCAGGCGAAGGGGTTTTTGGAAAAGTGGCGAAAACCACAGACCATGAGTAGTGAAGGGGAGAAGTCGGAGAATAATAAAATGGTTAGAGACCAGTTAGATGAGGAAAGGCGAAAAGAGAATGGGCAAAAGAAGAGGAGACAGTGAACTCAACATGAAAGGAGGGCAGGGTGGAGTAGTCTATAAGGCCTTGAGAGCCTTATCAGAGAACTTGGAAAGGAAACCAGCAAAGGATTTAACAGAAGGAGGACGTATGGGGAAGAGGTCGGGGAAGAAGTGAAAAAAATGAGAAATAAATGGGAGGAATGGGATGTGCTGTGGAAAGCCGAGAAAGAGCAGGTATTTAGGAAACTGGATAGCATAGAAAGTAAACAGATAGAGAGTGAGAAAGAAAGGAGAACTCAAATGAATTTTCTTGAGGAGAGGGTCAAAAAACTAGAATGCGGGAGTGAAAAAAGGAAAAGGTGGGAGTAGGAGATGTAGGCAAGGTGGACGATAAGAAACTGCAGGAGGAAAACGAGAGAATGCGCAGACGACTAAATGAAATAGAACTAAGACTAGAAAGAGAAGAGAGAGAGAAAGAGAAATATTGCTAATTAAAGGACTGAAAGTACAAAGTCATTCGGGAAAGGAAGAAGTAGAGAAGCTGATGGATGATATTAGGACACAGGTGAGAGTGAAGACGGTAAAGGTGCTAGGGAGAAACACAGAAGGGAAAACAGGTGTGATTATAGTGAAGGTGGAAAGCGAGGAGAAGAGAGAAATTATAGAAAAGAAAAGGGTGCTTAGGAGAAGGAATGAAGGAATTAAAGAGGACCTAACATGGAAAGAGAGAAAGAGGACGTGCGGATGATCCAACGGAAAGCATGGATAGAGAGAAGGAACTGGGGTTATGTTTGGATAGAGAAAGACAGGGTCTGTGTTAATGGAGTGAAGTGAATCTGGGACGATGCGAGAGAAGAATTGAGAGCAAAGGGAACAATACATGAAAGAAGGGTTAACACTGGTACTTAAAGTGGGAGAGGCGAGGCAGGGTTTCTACCAAAAAAGAAAAACTAATCACAGGAAAGAGGAGGGGGAAAGAGAAAAAGAGGGAAGTGAGTGTGGTTTTCTAGAATTTGTCAGGGTTGAAAAACAAGAACGAGGGTGCTGGGAGGCTATTGGAAAGTTGAAAGTGGTAATGCTGAATTCAACGCGGGCAGAATAAAAAGATTGGAAGGGCTTGAAACAAAAGTTGCAGAATGGGTATGTGTGGACAATGCAAAAATCTAGAAAAAACATGGGAAGGGAAGGAGGAGCGGAGGCATGGTATCAGTGGTTAAAAAGGAGCTGATGGGAGATAAAAGAGTGAAAGGGCGAAAAGAAAAGCTGAAGGACGTGATGGTGAGAAGAATAAAGGTAGGAAGAGAAATCGTGATCATTGTTTGTGTTTAAAGAAGGAGAGTTGAAAAGAAAGGTTAAAGAGTATTCAGAGAATGGATGGAAAAAAGTAATGAAAAGGTGGTCTTGATAGGAGGAGACATAAACGCGTAGGCAGTAGAGTTCGGGGGAGGGGGATATATGGGATGAAGAGAGCGAAACTTTTCGAATAAATTCCAAGCACAGGGAGATAGATCGGGAGGGTAAAACTCTCCGGAATGTATTAGGAGAGGAAGGGTCGTTTATCTGCAAAGGAAATATAAGAGGAGAAGGAAAAGAGGAAGTGACATTTATAGTTAAATGGAAGACTGTGATAGATTACAATCTAGTAGAAAAAAGAATAAGGATGATCATGCATAAAGTGGAAGTAGGTAATGAAATAGGCTCAGAACACTTCCTGTTAATAGCGACATTGAAACGTTTAGGATGGAATTGGCGTGGTAAAAAAAGGAAAGAACTGGCAAAAGGAAAGTAAGAATGAGCAGATGGGGGGCGGATAAATTGAGAGAATTTAAAGAAAGAATGGAGAATTAGGAGATTAGAGGATTGAAAGGGGAAGACTTGGGTTCGCCTTGACAAGACAAAAGAACCAACAGAGAGAATAAAACAAGGGGTAAGGCCAAGACAAGAGGAGGAGGGAATGAAGAGGGGATTGTGGAGTGCAGAATGTAAGGAGAATAAATAGGAGAAAAAGAGATCATAACAGATTTTTAATTGATAAGAGGCAGTTAGAGAAAAGTAGGTATATGGAAGAGGTGGAAAAAGCGATCAGGAAAGGGAGGGAATTAGAGGGAATGAGAGGTGATCAATAGGAAACGAGGGAGAACAAAGGGCATTAATGAGGAAACCGAGGGGGATGAGTGGACCCTGTACTTTAAGGGACTGTTGGAAGAAGTGGAAAATAAAGTATTAGGTGAAAAGAGAAAGGTAATAGAAGGGGAAGATGATAGTTAAAATAGGGTTTTAAGTTGAATTTTTATCTCTAAATTTTGAAATTTAACTATTTTATTTTCGTTATAATAATTTACCACTTTTAGTACAAAATTAATTCCTCTGGTTGCAAATGTAACTATGTTATTACAAATTTATTTATTTTCTTGAAAATTTGTTTTTTTTTATTCTGGCAAATGAATCTGTTTCGATGGAAAATGTAATTTTTTACTGACAATTAAACTGTGTAATATGCAATTCTTATCTGCTAATGGAAAATCAATGCATTTCATAGAAAATTCGTTTCCTTGTTGGCTGATAATAATTTATTAAAATGAAAGTGTAACTATTTCATTTTTGGTCAAGAAATTTATCATTTTAGGTACAAAGTTCATGTAGTTTCTTCAAAATTCTTATTTTTGTGTAGAATATTCATTACTTTGGTTGAGAATGTAACTATGTAATAAAAAATGCATATTCTTTAGGGAAAATTCGTCTTCATTTTTTCACTAAATTTGAATCACTTTCTGGAAAATTACTTTCATTGTTTAAAATTAAAGTAAATTTTTTAAATTGGTTTACTTTTTGGTTGATTAATGTACTATTTAAATAAAAAAGTAATTGGTCGAGAGTTGAAGTACTTTGTTGAAAATTTCTTCATTTAGTTAAAAATTCCACTACTTTCAAACATTTTTTTCCATTTCACCTAAAAATTGTTTGGGTTCACTTAGAAAAATCGATTTTTTTTATTTATCGCTTTAATTATACTGGATCTAAAAAATGTCTCTTTAAAAGGTTGATTGTTTTTGAAATTTTATTTAAAATAAGCCCACTGTGAAGCCAATTTGTCTAGATTTTAAGCAGATATTGCAAAAATAGTGTAAATTTCAATGTTTTCTTCAATTTTCAATAACTTCCGAAATAGTCAACGTTTTTCAATGTTCTTGGTCTCATTTTGAAGCTTTTTTTCAACGTATCACAAGAGCTCACGAGTATTAATCGTAAAAAATGTTTTTTCGAGTCGCAAGAACTTGAATTTGTAACAAAAATGTTGGAAAAATTGAAATATTATATTTAGTAAAAAAAAATATTTTTATAAAATATATGAAACATATTATCATGAATTTTCTATGTCATTTTCTCAAAATATATATTTATTTAGCTTTTATTCTGATTTTACTACAGATAAGATGTTTTCAAATTTATCCAACTTTTTTATGACAACTTCAAGTTCTTGCAATTCGAAAAGAAATTTCTTATGATTCATACTCATAAGATGTTGTGATACGGTGCAAAAAAAGCTTTAAAATGAGCCCAAAAACATTGAAAAACGTTGAGAGAATTTCGAAAACATTCAATCCTTTAAAGATACATTTTTTAGCTCCGGTATAATTAGAGCGAAAAATACAACAACAAAAAAACGATTTTTCTACGTGACGCACCTTCCGATAAACTTTAACCTCCTCTCCTTTGCTTTTCTTTACTATTGGCATAACTACTCCTTCTTTCCATAACTCTGAACACCCCTTTCCTCTTTATACTTGATTACACATTATCCATGCCCATTCCTCTAGTTCCTCCCCTCCAAATTCCATACTTCATTTGGAATCTCATCTATGTCGGGTGCTTTTCAATCCTTAATTATTCTCAAAACCTTAACTATTCCTTCCCTTGATATGTCCTCTTGTTTATACTACATCGTCCTTTCAACCTTTGCAA
Organism: Belonocnema kinseyi; assembly: GCF_010883055.1. NCBI lineage: Eukaryota > Metazoa > Arthropoda > Insecta > Hymenoptera > Cynipidae > Belonocnema > Belonocnema kinseyi. Next base: position 7,085,079 of record NC_046659.1, on the reverse strand, counting down.
ATCATCCTCTATTTTCTCTGGACTTCCATATGATAACCTCTTCTTTGTCATCACCTTCCTCTAATGTTCCCATTTCTTCAGTTTCATCAGTACCATTATATCTCCTCTTCGCCCTTCCCTTCCTACATTTTGAATTTTCTCTATCTCTACCTTAGCAACAATCCTTCTTAGTAATTCGTGCACCCCTTCCTTTAGCTCCTTTCCATCTAATCTTATACCCTTTATCACTATGTTTAATTTTGTTTTTTCCCTCTCATTCCTTTCTATTCTTTGTTCTATTTTTGTAAGACTTTCCATCTCCTTATTCGCACCTTCTCCCTCACAAAAATTCCGGTTCGAGCTTTCAATTTTCTTCATCTTACCTCGCATCTCCTCTACCTTTTTATTATTATCTTCTTTCTACTTATCTAGTTTTTGTTCCAATTAGTGCATCCTCATTTCTAACTTTTCCCTGATTTCCTCCCATTTTTTTCTTTCTTTCTTAACTTCAGCCATTTCCCGCCTAATTTTCTTCTTTAATTCCTCTCCCCGTTTCTCCTGCTTTTCTTTATAAATACCCATTACCTCTATCATCACTTCGCGAATTTCCTTTAGTCTTTCCCCTTTCATCGGAACTTCACTTTCATCTCCGCTTCCGTCAGCCCCCTTACTATTATCACTCTTCCCTTCTAAACTCTGCTTTTCTGGTGGCGATATAAACATTCTTTTATATTTCACGCTCGTGTCTATATCTTCCATCTCTTTACTGATTTCCCTCTCTCCTCTCTTCCTTTAGATAAAAACCTCAATTGAACCTACGCTTTTTGCTCTTAACCTCTCTTTTTCTTTAGTTTTCTTATACCTTCCCCTTGACTTCCTTCCCTTGATCTCTTCTTTCGGCGTATTGAACACTCCCTGCTTTAAATCTGTTTCTTTCGCTGACATACTCGTTCCGCTAGCCATGAATAAAATTCAAACTCTCCCGCCTTCTATGCTTCCCTGTCTCTATTTACCGTCGCGGTCTGGTACCAGGCTCGCCTTTCTTTGTAGCTACCCAACCCTGCTACTACCAACTCGATCAACACAGTCCTCGAACCCTGTCACAAATCTCCAAACAACCCATGGGCATAGGAAACACGGGACTAGGCATGCCATGCTAACTTGCGCGAGCGGGGTTGAATCCACGGTAGGGGTGATAGTTCCATGAGTGGGGAGAGCTGCCATCTTACAATGTGCCATTTGATTATGTTCACGAGCATTTTTGCCGACAAACTGTGCATGAAAATATAAACATGTGGGTGCTGCCATGTTTGTTGCGGGACATCAAAAGGTGGCGGTCCTCCCCCCTCATTGCATCACACCCGCAATGGCATGTCTAGTCCCTTTTTTGCTATGTCCATGAAACAACCTAACCTTAACTTCCACACAAATCTGTCTCAATCCTCAAAAATATCTACCTCCCCTTTTCAATCTCACAATCCCTGAATTAATCTCTCACATTCACACGCTGCTACACACTTCCACAATAAAATCACCTCAAATTTCAACACAATATCAGAAAAACTCAGCATCAACAATTTCCGTTACTTTACATTTTCATGCTGGAAACGAATACATACAATTCTATTTCGCCTTTTCGTGTCCTCCTGCGGTTGGCGGCGCACGCGCAATGCTGGCAACATGCTCTGTGCTAAGTGTGCGAGAAATATACTTCTGCACTCTATTTTTCGCCAGAAATCTCTATTCTTTGCCAGAAACCTCTCATGCGGTTAGTAATATATGAGTATTAAATTTATATGAATAGTACCAAAAGCTAAAATGCTGATTTACCTAGTGTCGGTGGAAGCAAGAAGGAGGAACTCGAACCCTGCAATGCAGACCATTATACCCAAGTTTTCTTGGATCGGGGATTCCACAGAGTTTTCGAAATTTCGAGAAATATAGTTGACCTATGTGATCTAGGCGATTCTCGAAGCTTCTAGAAACATCAACCTAATATGGGGAAAATTCTTATTTATCTAGTGCTAATGGAAAAGAGATCGAGGGCGAAATTTGAAAATGCATTCCAACGATGTGTGTGTTTCCATCGCTAAAGTTTAATTGCAACGTATCGTTGTCTTTTATATCCATCGTTGTTTTAAAGTAAAATTTTATCACCGAAGTTCGCTGAAGAGCGAGGTTTTGAACAATGCTGAATGCGAAATTTGAAAATCCACCCATCGCTAGAGGGAAATTTACAATCCATCGCTGTCATGAAATTCCATCGTTGAAGTTTTTAAGAGGTGTACTTATAGCTAGGCGGAAAGCTTACGTAAATTTAAATCGCTTATCCATGACTTAAAACCAATTACAGTACACAGTGCTGTGCAATTCCACTGAATGCACATTAGACTTGTAAATGTTCAATAGCCGTATATGACTCATATGGTTTGCTCAATACATTTTGAAGGTGAACAAGGCTACGGAATGAATATATATATGATACTTATGGATGAGCAGTATAATTGTAATTGTCCAGTAGGTTTCTATGACATATATGGATGCCCAGTATAGTTTGATAGAGCACAAGGCTGCGTAATTAAAGTCTATAGTACTAATGAATGTGCTGTAACATTTTAAAGTAGGTAGAGCTGTGCAGTGTAAATATATGTTACCTATGGCTGTACAGGACACTTGGACGACAGCGAGGCTAAGTGTTACTGTTTTAATGAATTCTGTAATACTGCTTGGTTCCAAGCTACATGCAGGTAAAACAGTGAACGTCATTTACTGCCAGAGGATAATGGTTCGTATATGTACTAAGATAATGGTTCATATCTGTGATAAGTTATCACACCACCATAATCATTACCACTGCCGCCACAGTCACGTCCATAAGTGCGCTGCTTTATAAGCTATACTGTAATTGATTACATACCATTCACACCTATCCCTCGTAAATGTCAACAAATTTTGAGTGATGTTTAATAGAGCCTGAGATACTATAATCTTAACCGGATATCGATTAAAATACTATGGAAATATAACAAGCTCACTCGATGATAATTTACACGACTAGCATCACAAACATTCAAACAGTTTTTCATGAAACAAGCATAGACACTTGTACTTTCAATACAAGTAAAGCGTAGACAAAGTGCGTCTTTTTCAAAAAGTGTACTAAACACTTTGCCACAGTTTAAGCCACACTATCAAGAAATTACCCACTCTTCTGCAATTTATTTATTATTATAATTATTTATTTGTTGAGAATTTCTGAGAATTTTTAAACGTTTGTCCTTTTCCAACTCAAAAATATTTTCCTGAATACTTAAATTATAATCTCGTTTCCAGTTTATAATAGCTAAATATCCTGAAAATATTGAATTGAAAATAAAAAAACTGAAAATACTGAATCGACGACGTGCCTTGACACCACAGGGTCAATTCCTTCTTGTCGTCCTTATCCATCTTAGATTCCGTCAGTCAAAAAAATAAATTTTTCGCTGTCGTTTCCGGGAGCTGCAGGCACCATCGAGCCAAGATTACCAAGTACCAAAATCTCTATCTCGAATGCCGTCTTTCCTTCAACTTCCAGAATTTTTACGTCAGATTATTTGATCATCTGGTTGCAATGGGAAGGGTCCAATCAGATGTCTCCGCCAATGCGGGGTCACCGTACTAGCCTCCGCTCCATCGTTTGGCTCGGTCCTACGGGCTATTGGGATTGCTGTTGGCCCCCTAACTGCTATTTATAAGATGGCCATCTCGAGTCTCGGCGATAAGTAGTCTGTTTCCATCGCGAAAATGCAGGGTTCATTCGGTGTTACCCGATGGTCCGTCTGGTGTTGCCACACGCCGTTTACCGTGGAACTACTGCGCCTTGCTGCTCGCACTTGACTGGTGATTTCGATAGCCCCCTCTCTTGGTTGAACATGGCCGACGGCCGTGATGGTGTCTGATTCATGATACCTGTGGCAGGTGCGCGGCGTCGCTGCGCCATGCTGGCGGTGACCGGCCCTTCCTATTACGGTGGTTGACGACGGCTGAATTCGCTGACATTTGTCCCATGTTTACGACCCATCAGTGTTCTTCTGTTCGTGTCCCAGCTGAGACCCAAGTTACTTTACACTTTGGTGTTGAAAGACAATATTAATAAACTGAAATTGACTGAGATTGGGATATGCTGCGTGTTTGGCATTTATCGTGTTGCTAATCTGAATATTATGCAAAATAAAAGTTTTTTTTCCATTATTTTTTTTTGTTAAAAAATATTTTTTTTGTCTAAAAATTTAATTATTCCATGTTTGATCAATTCATTATCCTGTATATTGGGCAAGTTTAAAATCTGTTTGCCTTTTTTCTTAGTTAATTAACACAATAACTTTCGACAAAAATAACAAATTAGATTATCCCATAGAAAACTCTTAGTATTTTAAAACTAAGGTCAGGTTCGTTAACCAGCTATTTTGGATAAAAATTCAAAAGGTGAACACATTTTGGATATTTTTGAGACCACTTTTTTCAAGATTCAAATCGAAAATTCAAATTTTTTCAAAATAAATAATAATGGAATATCGGAAGTTACATTTTTTCATTCACTAATTTCAACTATTTCAAAGATTTAAAATGAGATCATATGAAATCCCATCTAACAGAACGCTGCTGAAAGTTGGTGACCTTCTCAGCATAAAACACTAATCAGCTATTACAATCGGCCAATACTAATTCCGCCCCGCCCCAACCCCTTATTAATCAAAGTTTCGTAGGTCGCTGAGGCTAGGGATATAATTTAGAAGCTAAAAAGAGGCAAGGCTGATATATGGACTAAATGTGTAACGTTCAAATCGTAAAAATAAAATTGGAAATGAGCAAATTCAGTTTTTGAAAAACCAGCAGAAGTTGTAAAAAAATGTTCAGTAACAAATTTTTTTTAAAGAATGCACATTTTTTTAACGAGACAATAAAACTACGTCTGCTCTAATATCAATGCATGTTATAAATTTTAATAATATAAGTTTATGCAAGTGATATACTATCTAAAGGGAAAAATTCGAGTGCGAAGCACGAGATACGTAATCCGAGTGTGTTCGTTAAAGTCGCGCCCTAGGCGGGAAATTGATGTTTTTTAAAATGAAAAAATTGTATTTTTTTGTACAAAATTATTATTTTTTTCTGAAGGTTTATCTGTTTGATTGAGAATTTCACCATCACGTTGTGCTTAAATTTGTGATGTTACGTCTTTATGAGATTTTTTACGATTGAAAATGATTTAATTTATCGACATCGCATATTTCAAAGCTACTTTCAGTTTCCTTATTATTCAAAGGAATTTTTGAAGTTACTAGGCAGTCTGATAAGTCCCTAAAAAATGAAACACGGAGACGTTTTTTTGGCCAAAGTCGGTTTTATTTTTCAACATACTCTCCTTTTAGGTCGATACAGCAAGTCCAACGATTTGCTAACTTTTTGATACCGTCCGAAAAGTACTCGATCGGAAGGTCGTTATGATAAAGCGGTTTTTTCTTCTTCAAATGCGGTCGTATTTCGGCGATTTCGATTTTCAATCGGTCCAATAATGATGAATAGTATGCTCCGGTTATGGTTTTACCTTTTTCAAAATAGTCCACGAATATTATGCCATGTGCATCCCAAAATATGGAGGCCATAACCTTTTCGACCCATTGTTGAGTTTCTGGACGCTTCGGAGCACTTTAGCCGGTGGAACCCACTGTTTTGCCTGTTGCGTTGACTCAGGAGTGTAGTAGTGGATCCAGGTTTCATCCATGGTTATGAATCGGCGCAAAAACTCGGTCATATTACGCGAAAATAATGCCAAATTCTGCTGGGAAGTTGTCACACGAATTCGTTTTTGGTCTGCTGTGAGCAAACGCGGCACCCATCGCGCGCAGAGCTTCTTCATGCCCAAAACTGAATGCACGATATTGCCCACACGTTCCAATGATATGCCTACAGCATTAG
>NC_046659.1:7077918-7079039 GCF_010883055.1 Belonocnema kinseyi | reverse complement strand
TTCTGGTGTAGTGACCTCTTTTGGGCGCCCAGATCGTTCAGCATCAACTGTGCTCGTACGGCCACAACGAAACTCTGTAAACCACTTATGAATCGTTCCAATTGACGGTGCAGAGTCCGGGTAATACTTATCCAGCTTGGCCTTGGTCTCGGATATCGTTTTCTTGCAAAGATAGTAGTGTTTGACCAAAACTCGAAACTCATATTTTTCCATATTAAAAAAAACTCGAAGGTTAGCCGCTTCTCAGTGCTGTAACTTGCAAATGCGTAAACATGGCTGAAGTTTCGACAGGCGTCATTTGAAGGATCAAGCTCGACGAAAATGGTTCACATTAGTGAATACTAAGTCCATCTCTTAGAATTTTCAGGTACTTATCAGACTGCCTAGTATGTGATTTCTCAGTTTGAGTGTGTCATGATAGCCTAGTCGCTTGAGAAAAACAGTGTGCGAGCAGCAGTGAATCGCGACAGATTGTTGTCCGATCTTTTCGGACCAGTAAAGTGATTAAATCAATAAAGATATGAAATCTTACATCTTACAAAAATGTCTATATAAACCAGTGAGTGATCTGTGTGGCTCTCAAAAATAGTCTTAGTCTGTCAAGTATTCTATACTTGAAATTAAACTTGAACTATTCATTATTTCTAACGATTCTTTTCTGTCTATTCCTGATATAGTAAAATTAAATATTTATAAATATAAACATTAAACACACTAAAAATTCACCTTTCTTGATCAAAATTATCTTTTTTGTTAAATATTCGTCTTTTTTATTTAATTTTGCACTTTTTTTAACATTTGACTTCTTCGCTTGAAAACTTTACTGTTTTGTTTGAATTCATTTTACATGGTAGAAAAGTCACCTTTCTTTGTTGAAAATAAACCTTTTGATGTAAATTCAACTGTCTTCTAAAAAATTCAAATTTTTGAAATTCGGATTCTACGTTAAAATTCCCTATAGAAGGTCACGGAATAATCCCAATAGTTTTTTTTACCGAATAGGGACCCAATGGGGTTTTTACGCATATCTACTCTTGAACTTCCAGGAATACAATTACCAAATTATTAATATTAAGTAATTTAGGTCAGATACTTTCGATTACAGTGTGGCTGACTATATA
>NC_046659.1:7076561-7077818 GCF_010883055.1 Belonocnema kinseyi | reverse complement strand
GTGGAAGATACCGTGCATCCTCTTATCTAGGAGCTGTTCACAAAAGTTTTTCTCTTGTGCTTTCTTAATCCGGGCTTTCAGGAGTGAGTACTCGAGATGGATGAGATTTCATGCATTTTGCTAACCCCTAATACTGAAGTCAAGTCCGAGTGTTTCAGCAGCCTCCTCCGCTGCTTTGTACAGAAATGCTCCTTTGCCTACTTCCTCGTGATTCCTGACCATTTTAAGAAGAGGGTCTCTTCCATTTGCAACTTTATGTGTTGTACCCAGAATAATCCCGTTGTAAAGACATTCGAGACTAAATATTCCGCTACCTCCTTGACGGCGTGAGATGTACAGTCGCGGAACGGAAGACTTAAGATCCATGCTTTTGTTCATGTGCATAACCTTTCTTGTCCGGATATCAAGAGATCTGAGCTCGTTCTTCGTCCATGGAACTACTCCAAATGAATAGAGTAGTACCGGGACGGCAAGGATGTTCGTTGCAGATACTTTGTTCCTCGTCGACAGTTCGGAAGACCAAATCTGTCGGATGAGATGTTTGTATCTACTTCGGAGAGTATCCTTTATAGAAATCACATCCTGAATGCGGCTCTGTGGCACGCCCAGGTATGTATAAGTCTCTCCAGCGCAAAGGTGTCGTATGGCGCTTCTATCAACGAGCTCAGGATTTTCAGGGATGCCATTAAGTTTTCCTCGCTTCAAATAAACCTTGGCGCATTTGTCTAACCCAAATTCCATTCCAATTTCCTTAGTATATCGTTCGACAATCCCCAGAGCTAGATGCAGTTGCTCTCTGTTTTTAGCATAGATCTTAAGATGGTCCATGTAAAATACATGAGTGACCTTGTACTTTCGATCACACTTTTTTCCAGATGAGATGGTAAATCTGCTTTTCCAAAGCGGCATCAATCTCCCTATGCACCCAACTATTTGCGGATGAACCTTTAAAATTTCCAAAAGACAGATGATAAGTCTATGGGATGCAGAATCGAAAGCTTTCCGATAATCAATCCAGGCCATCGATAGGTCACGCGGGTAGAATACTGCATCTTTGCAGACACATCTATCGATGAGCAGGTTCTCCCGAATCCGGCTACGCCTTTTTTTGAGCCTCGTTGTTCATACATTTCTTGCCACACAGGTTCAATTGCGCGAACAATCCTATCATGTGCGTCCTTCCACCAACCACTCTGGAATCGGCTCTTCCGACTTCAAATATGAGGTGAAAATACGGGCCAAATGCTGATGGGTTGA
>NC_046659.1:7072522-7076461 GCF_010883055.1 Belonocnema kinseyi | reverse complement strand
AAATGTTTGGTATTGGATATTGTTGACAGATGACAATACGCCAATTAGCACAAATGGTAAGTTCCGACAGTGCCTACAAGTGTGCCTACTGGTCGCTAGATGCCAATACCGGTTTCATATGTATACACCTGGTAAGATGGATCTTGGATAGTAGTGGACAGGGAGTGATGTGGATGAAGAAATTGGAAGAAATAATGGAAAACAAGGGAGTAGGGCAGACCAAACGGGTGATCCTGAAAAGGGACAGTAAAAAGCGAAAATTGTTTTCAATATCGTGGTAAATCTATTTTTTATGGTAAGAGGAAACGGAAGCCCTAAAAGCTTTCTTATTTTAAGAATTAATGTCACTACTGTTACTATTGTTTATCCTACGTAATGCGAAAGATTAGAATATAAATAGTAGTTAAGTTAGACTAAGGATGGAATGGTAAATATATGTACAGGGAGCGGAGGCTCTCAAACACGTAAAAGGGAAAGATTAGATACATACATACATACAACGATAATCGTCAGGTCGAAAGTGATGACAACAAATGACATACTGGCTCTGTAACACTTCTTCGTAGGTTAGGTTCTGTAATTTCGAATTTCTCGAGGCTTTAATCCACTCAGAACCAGTTATACACACTTCGAATACTGATGGTACTTTTCCCGGCGAGTTGATGGATAGTTTAGAACTGAACACCTTTGTTTATCAATTAATTTACTCATTTTTGCTGATTTTCAATCAACCCAAAAAAAACGCAAAACATTTGACAGTTGACGTTCAGGACACAACGAAGGAGCATGAGAGATATATCAAAGTGCGGCCCCTGAGCGACGTGCAGGGGGGAAAGACCTGCAGAGCCATCTAACGAGTCAGAAAAACAGGTCCAGATTATGTCGCGTTAAGCAATATAGTTTGTTTTGAAAATTTTATCGCGTTCTTGTTGAAAAGTTGCACCTTCCACAACAGTAAAAAGACGCTTGACGTTTCCTCATTCCTAACTGACTCAACTATACTACGGGTAAGTCCTGCTTTTTGAAAAGTCAAAGGAAGCTACGCTCAGAACGTGGCCACGATTAATGAATTTTATTAACTTCAAGACTGTCAATTACTATTGAGAAAATGACATAACACGTGGTCGAAACGGAGGTTCTCTAACTGGGCCTTTCTTAAATATTTGTATTGGGTAAGGTGATTATAAACTGTACCATTTTATTTTTGAGATGTTTTTCCCCTTGTAAACTTTTTTAGGATATTATGAACTATGCCCCAGTCCAGTGTAGCCCCATAAATGTTCTATCTCAATAATTTAACCCCTTGCACGTGCCTCTTTTATAGAAATTTAGCTGAGTCCCTTAGTTCCTTCATGAATTAACCAATATGTGAAAATTATTGAACTGTACCCCAGTCAAGTGTAGTAGTAAGTGTTGTAGTATGTAGTAGTTGCTAAAATGAATTTAGGGTAATCAGGGTTTTGTGTGCTGGTTGCAATTTCTGTCGAGAATAAATAAAGTCAGGTTGTGAATATATAAACGCAAACTGCCCGGATTAATTATTGAGTTTCGGAAATCTAAATAGAATGTTATATAGTGTGTTATTTCAGAATTTAGCAGGAAATTTGAGTTTAACTATTACTAACAAAATGAATTAGGCTGTGACTAGTCATTAGCGATTAGTAATTTAGTGACGTTAGGCTATAGTCGGTTTCATCATTAGATTTCAGTAACTGAAATCGTGGGATTCGTTGATTTTCTGTTATAAATAAAGAATTTGTGTTTAGAAATTCATAACATTTTTCAGAAGTGACTATCTTGAGTTTTGTCGGAATTAAATAAATAATGATTTTATTACGGAACGTTTAGTTCAATTCTAGGTTATAGAATTTAGAGTTAGGAATTAATCGAGACGTTCATTATTCGAGCTTTCGACCTTTTTAATTTATCCCGAGATTTATGTCGAGGCTTACGTCTAATTAGACACCGCAATTGGTACAAGCTTTATTCGATTGAATAAATTAAAATTTCTGATTTTATTGAATATTGAGGTTTTTTAAAAATATTAATCCTCTTCATTAGCGGAACACGCCCAACTACTGAGTCTGAGCTAACAGTGGGAAAGTCTGCTACACTTTATTCCTTAAATTGAGTTTGGTCTCTCTTTTTTGAGATTATTGTTCTACTATTTTTAGATTTAAAATGTAAAATTATTTACAATTAAAGTGGGCTAATATAGGCCTGTTGCTCAACGGAGCCTTGTAGAGTCTAGATTGTTTTTTTTTAATTTTCAGGAAGCAGTGCCAAAGATATGCAGTAATTTCTAATTATTTATTAATAATCAAATTGCAAAATTTCAAATTATTATCTTTTAAAAAAATGTGACAAAGTCCAATAAAAGAAAATATTTATCCACCATTCTCTTCTAAATTTTTCCAAATTACAATTAAAATCAAATTGTGTTTTATTTATGCATTTTTAATCGTTTTTCATAACATCCGGTTGGAAAAATGAGAGATCCTGGTACGGGCCCGCATGGATTGCCTTCAAGCCGTGTGGAATCCATGAGGGTAATTTAGGCGATGCCCCTTATGGTAACGACATGCCATGAAGGTCCGTGAAGGTCGAACATGGGCCTCCCTTATAAAGAAGTGATAGTTCCTATCATGGAGGCTTCATGTTTGCCATCATGAAGCCCTCATGGGTTTTTATTCCAGGACTGGAACCTGTACTGGCATTTTCTGTGATGATAGCGCTACTCTATACTGAGCTGCTAGTCAGTACTGCCCCAATATGGAATTCACAATGGGCGCAGTACCGTGCACATCTTCTTCTCCATCTTCTTCTTCATCTCCTGTGCACATCTCTGAAACATGTTCCCATGACTCCAATTCATATCCACACACTCTTAACAGATTCTCATTTTCATCCGTCGAATGTCTACAAGCTCTTACTCCTTCTTCCATTCTAAACCGTACTACCCTACTCCATTTATCGTACTTTTCCATTTTTTGCAGATATTCTGGTTTCCCCAGGTCTTTGACCATCAAATACTATCTATTCTATCTCTCCCTATTATTACCTTGCTACCTTTCTTTCTGCTCAGGCCTTTCGCACAATCAACCGTTTTCTTCTCGTTTCCTACCATGTGAGATCTTCTATTCTATCTGTTCTTCCCTTGAACAACTTCTTTTTGCCCATAACTTTAAACCTCTCTTTGTCACAGCCCAATGTCACCAGAAACATTCTTTCCTTCCCTTCCTTTATTCTTACTACTTCCTTGACCCCTTCTATCTTGATGTGTGTTCTGATATCTTTCATCAGCTTCTTAACCTATTCCTCTTCCGTTTCAATATTCACTTTCAGCCCCTTAACCATTACGTTCTTTTTCCTCTTTGATCTTTGCTCTCCGTCTATCTGGTTTTTGATCTGTGTCAATCTACTGTGCAGCCTCTCATTTTCTACCCGCAAGCCTACCCTACCTTCTATTGTGTCCAGGCTCGCGATTAACTCAACCCTTTTTCGCTCAACACTCACTTCTAACTTACTCACTTTTTATTCTATGATATTCATCTACCCAAAATTCAACAATTTGTATGTAACGCCTACAAATAGGCGCAACCTAGCTCATTCCACGTGAAATAGCGTGAAGCCACCAATTAGAAACGAGCGCATTACCGACTCTCTCTGAGTTTGAACCTAACTATGGTAACTGCACAACGGTTGGTATTATAGAAAACACAAGATAAATGCTATATTACCATGGAGGGATAAGAACTCAAACAATACCAATGGAAGAACCTATTATTGATTTTTGAGACTATAATTGCAGATTCTACCATTATTTAATAACTATAATTACAACTATAATCAATACGAGTGTATTTATATTACATATGGTTTAAAACCATAACAAAGCTAAATACAATCATGTGAAATATTAATGCACATGCTTATATA
>NC_046659.1:7042214-7072422 GCF_010883055.1 Belonocnema kinseyi | reverse complement strand
TGTTTCAAAAAACGAAGACTTTTTTTGGAAAGGTATCCATAAATTGCCTGAGAGGTGCACAAAATGTGTAGCCAGCGAGGGCGCATACTTTGAATACAATATTTGTTATCATTTTCTTGAAATAAATGTGTTTTTTTCTTGAAAAAATACCGGTTTCATATGTATACACCTGGTACACACTCATCCACACTCAACTGTCCCTCTTCCTCTCCTGTACATCACTCTCATACATGTGCCCATAATTCCATTTCGTATCCATATACTCTGCATACATTCTCCTCTTCATCCATCCAATATCTGCATGCTCTCACTCCTTCTCCCATTCTGAACTGTACAACCCTACTCCATTTTTCTTCCTTTTTATTTGTTGCAGATATTCTGGTTCCGTCAACATTTTGACCATCATATACCATCTATTGTACCTCGAATCTATAATCTTTGTCCATCTCTCTTTTCCTTCAAACCTCCAGGATCTCTTAATTTGTCAAGTAACCACATTTTCTCTTCCTAACACTTCTTTTAACATATATCCTGGGCAACTCCAGCTAACCCCCATTACCCACATCAGGAATCGCTCATGCATGCTCTCTACTTTCCTATGTTCCTTCCATCCCCAGATGTCCACACCATAGCACAATATCGCTCACACCAACGCATCAAACAACCACACCCTAATTCTCCAAACGTTCATGAACCTTCTCTTTCCTATACCCCATACTTGGCCCATTAATTTATTCGCACATAATTCTTTTCCTCACCTTCAGTTCATTTCCCCCTTCTACCTCAAACCAAAACCTAGGTAACATAACTCGTCTACAATTTCCACTTTTTGTTCGTTTATCTTCCAAACGTAATTTATTTTGCTCTTCCTATTTCTAAAACACATTACCTTTGTCTTATCTACGTTCACCATCAGCTCTTTTGTTCTCATATATTCTTCGAAGATTCTCATCATCAGGTTCATCCCCTTCTCATTATCTGCTAATAGAACTACATCGTCCGCGTATGCTAGAGAGTATTGTTTGCTATTACCCAAAACCGTTCCTCCTTTCCCTTTCTTCTTTAGCTTCTCCTCTAAGTCTGCCAGTAGTTTCCCTTTCTTTCCCCCAAATTTCTGTAAACTAAATAGTTAAGTACGTAGATGTTGTCTATAGTTCCGATTCCTTTTCTAAATCCCGTATGATTATGTGGGATACTTTCTTCTTGTTCTACATGACTCTCCAACCTTTTTCTTAAGATTTCTGCATATATTTTATAGACGACTGACATGAGAGTGATCCCTCTGTATTTCTCTAACTTCTTTCCTTCTCCTTTCTTGACAAGCAGTATCACCAGTCCCGTCGTCCACTCTTCCGGCCAGCCTTCCCCTTTCCAGACCTTGCTGCAGATTTTAAACATCTCATCCCTAATCCCTTCTCCTCCATACTTCATCGCTGTGTTCTCCATCCCATCTTCTCCTGTCACCTCGTTTCTTTTTAACCTATTTATTGCCTCGTCCACTTCTTCTCCTGTTATCTCGTTCCCTTCCTCGATTTCTCCTTGGACTACCCTACACTTTTGCCCTTTAATCTTCTTTTGCTCTCCCCCTGATAGACCCTTAAAATAATCCGACCATTCCTTTATTTCTATTTCTTCGTGAACGCCCTTCCTTTCCCCTCTATCCCTATTTATGACATCTTGCAGCCTACCTTCTTTGATCGCTTTTTCTACTCCTATTATACTCCTTTTCCATTTCCACTTTTCTCTATTTGCTTACCCACTCTTTTATTCTTTCTTCACTCTCCCAGCATTCCTCGTCCCTCCAACCTCTCTTTCCCCCTAATCTTTCTTCATTAGTACCTAGCTCATCCTTTAGCTTTTCAGTGGACCCCTTCAAACTTTCTATTAACGAGTCTTATCCCTCCTCTTTTTCATGCCTTAACTTCTTCTTTTCCATCTTTTGTTTAAATTCTTTTAATTTATCTACCCCCAAGACTCCCATTTCCGTGTTTCTTTCGCACCCTTTTTCCTTTCTCCCTCTGCTGGGCTTACTGTCACCTCTTTTTAGTGTAGCTATCACCGGGAAGTGCTCGGACCCTATCTCATTCCCTACCTATGTTCCCTACCTATTCCCTACCCTATCATATGCCGAATTCTTTCTTCAGAAAAGATGTAGTCTATTACTGTTGCTCCCTTTCCTATGAATGTGATCTCCCCTTCCTGACCTCCTTTCATATTGCCATTGCATATAAACCATCCACTTTTTCCTATAATGTCTAGTAACTTCCTCCCCTCCCTGTCCGTATCTTTCTCCCTTTTACTGCTAATTCTTTTTTCACACCTGACACCATGCCGCCCATTCCTCTCCCTTTAACGTATTATTTTCTTGCTTCTTGCATTGTCCACACATAACCTTTCGGTAACAGCTTTTATATTTCCTTCCAGTTCTTCTCATCTGTCCAAGTTTCACTCATCGTGTTCACATCCCGCTTTTCTAGCTCCTTCCAAAATCCTTTATTCTTGTTCTTCAAACCTGACACATTCCAGAAAGCTATTTTCACATTTCTCTCTTCCCTTGCCTCTTCCTTCCCCTTCGCTGTGTTTCCCCTTTGCCCTTTGGAAACCCCTCTGATTTATTTCTAAACTCTTTTTCGTCTCCCTTCCCCCTACCTTTCTGAAGACTTTTTTTCTTAATTCTTCTAATTCTTCATCCCAGCACCATTCCTCCCCATTTAACTATAACCTGCCACTCCCTATCCACACCATATGGCCCTTTTTCCTTTCTTCCCAAGCCCTCTACTCTATTTGCCACCTCCTTTTTCTCTCCCATCATGTCAGATCTTCTTCAATTCTTTCCCTTCTTCCTCTCAATAATTTTGTTTCCCTCCATAATTTTCTTTTTCTCCTCCTCACTCCCCGCTTTTACTAGAAATATTCCTTCTTTTCCTTCCTTTGTCCCTCCTATTCTCTTGAGTCTTTCTACCCTTACCTGCACTCTAATGTCTCGCAAAAGAGTTTTTATTTCCACTTCTCCTGTTTTACTCTCCACATTTAATCCCTTAACTACTATGTTATTTTTCCTCTTTGCCCTTTCTTCTTCTTCTAATTTTGTTTTAATATCACTGAGTCTTCTCTTCAATCTTTCTTTCTCACTTTGGACGTTCTTTTCATTCCCTTTAACTATTTCCTCATTCTCTGTTTTCCCCCCATACGCTCATGCCTAATTTCTAGACTGCATACCCGTTCTTCCAACTGCTTTTTTTCTCTAGATCTCTGTTCCTTAACCTCTTTCTGTCTATTCTCAATGCCATCTAGCTTACCCCAAACCTTGTCTTTCTCCTCCTTGCAGCGTTTATGCCATTCTTCCCATTTTCTCTTACCTTTTTCACTTCCCCCCTTACATCGTTTCCCGGCCTATTCATATCCCTATTCATGTCATCCAATATCTTTTTTGATTCCTCTCTAAACCCCTCAATGAGAGCTTACAATTTTTCAAACATCCCCCCATTCCCCCTATCTCTCACTGGTGTTTTCTGTTTAATTTTAATTTTCTTGTTATCCTGGTCCCTTTGTACCTCATCTTCCATGTCAATCTTTTTCTTTTTTCCTCCCCTTCACTGCTAGTCGCGCTTGCCTTGTTTTGACATTCGACCAGGCTTTTGTTTGAACCTGCATTGCCTAGCTTCTTAAGGCGCTGTAAATTTGAGGGCCTTCCACGTTGCTTGCCCATACCTGAGTCCCCACCTGGGTCAACTTCTCGGTACTTTCATCAACGCTGCTGTCACTGCGATCAACGCTACCCATCCCCCCACTGCCAACGCTTTCAGCAACGTCAGCTATTGCTGCCACTACGGTTTTCTGCTCTGTGCGATCGTCCAGTAACTGTTGCCCTCTGGCGCCAGTTTGTGGACTTCGCGTCATCGGCACCCTACCTTACCCAAAGCTCCGTAACGTTTCCCGCCTTTATCACCTACCTCTTGTCCCCTTGACCAAGCAACTATTTTTCCATTCCCATCCTCAATAACTTCACACGCTCCAAATTTTCACTTCAAACAACTCAGTTTTACCCATCTCACCTTTGCCTTCACTCACCCTTCTTCCTTTACACTTGATCTCTGCACTATCTGCCTTTTCTGCATCCACTCACCCTTATTCCCTTCACCAAATCCAAAAATACACCACTTGACAAAAAAAGAGTTCTTTCGCGATCGGTATCGGAAACGGAAGCCGGTGATTATCGTTGTAGTACACAGGTAAAAAATCTTTCCGCTTCGCGTGCTCATTCTCGTCGCGCGCGGCTCGCAAATCTGAGCGCGCCTAGATCTATTCATCTCGCGCTTCGCGCTCGATACTGCTTTGTTTCACCCTTTGCGCTCGGTCTTTTTATTTGCCCCACATTTGTGCACAGACCTATTAATGTTAAGAAACCAATCATCGAAAACTGTAATTTGGTGATTGTGAATTCTCCTTTGTTAAAGCTTCTTCGGCTTTAACGAACACATTCTCATCACGTATCTCGTGCTTCGCACTCGATTTTGTACAAAATGTTAACTTTTCTATATTATGTTTAACACTTCTGTATCAAACTTATAATACATTCATTTAGAGTATTTAGCGATAGACAGTTTTCACATAAAACTAATGCCTTCTCATTATGATGAGAATGTAATAATACATCAGTTTTGTGCGACAAAAATTGGAATTTTTTATTTTTTAACAAAATTCAAAAAATGTTATGATAATCATGTAAGTCTTTAAAATCGATAATTTTTCTTTTGTTTACTCTTTTCATGTGATGCGTTGTATGAAGTAGAATAGTCATTTTCGTTTTTATTAATTTTTTTTTAAAGCTTGGAAACGCTATAACTCTGGTAATTTTGTTGTTATAAGAAAAGTCATCAAGATAAATTGTTCATATTTTTGTGCACTATAAACAGCACTATATGAAAATTTCAAATTTTTAAAAACTGGTCTTAAAATGTTTGAAAATGCTCTAAATTATTGCATTTTTATTTAAAATATCTGGCTAACGAAATCGTCTTCTTTTCATATCCTTATAAAGTATGTCAAAGGGAAATTCAATAAAATAATTAATTTAAATGTTACCGTGTTTACAGACTACAACGGCAACGACGACAATGACAAGGCCGACAGACAGACGTCACCGTAATAACGGTTCCTTTGCGAATTAGGGATTCTCAAAAAATGAGAATTTTAAGAAATCCGCGGTAGTCAGTTCTCCCATAAAACAATACCTTCTTATTATGATGAGAATGTAATAATTCAGTATTTTTTGTGTAATTAAAAGACGAATTTTCGATTTTTTAAAATTCTAAAACCTGTTATGATGACCTTGTAAGTTTTTCAAAAAGGAACGTTTTCCTTTTCTTGCCTTTTTTATATCGTGCCTTGATTGGTTTAGAATTTTTATTTTTATTTTGTAATTTGAAAAAGGCATAACTGTGATAATTTTCTTGTTAGCAAAAAAATCCATCAAGATAAATTGTTAACATTTTCGTGTGCTATTAATAGCCATTCATTCTGAATTTGTAGTTTTTTCCAGTGCGTGTAATTTGAGCTTTTTCATTTTTTTCGTATCTTGCATAGTTTAACTTTTTAAATATTATAAGTAACTGTACAGAAAATTTTAGAATTTTCAAAAAGTGGTCTAAAAAATATTTAAAATGTACCCACTTCTTGAATTTTCTTCCAAAATGGATGGCTAACGAACTTGGCCTTTAGTTTAGGACACTAAACGAGTGTGATAAAGGGCAATCTAATAGATTATTTTTTTTGATAGTGTCGTGTTCATAGGCAGACATACACACAGACACATTCGTAAAAACCTACTTTTCGGTTTTAGAGGGTCTCAAAACGTGGACATTTGACAAAAACTGGGGGGGCCAAATTTTACACAAATCTAATACCTACTCTGATGAGAATATAAAAAACTGCTGACTCTTAGATGTGCTGAGTCTCGTGATTGTAGTGCGCTGTCAACGTCAAATTTGTCAAGTGAAAAGTGTGAGCAAGATTGTCATGTCGCGACAACGTCAAATGTATCCAGTGTCAGGGTAAATTTTGGAAAAGAATGTGTTATTTTTTCGGAAAGAGCTGTAGATTTAAATGTAGGTGCATCTGAAATCTGTGAAAGTAAGAAGAAAGGCGAGAGCGTACAAGATTTTACTGTACCATGGACATCGACTGATGAGCCGGTACTTGGGAATGTGACAGTAGAATCCGTGAAAAATTCAAGGTTGAAATCCAGGGCTTGTAAGCATCTCGTATGGAAGAAGCATGATTTAGATAACAGCACACGAAAAATGTACGGACATGTATTGCAAGCTAGGAAGGAGCGCGACAATTACAGAAGCAAAGGTTTATGATATTGTTCTTTAAATTTGATACATTTTGAATTTTAAACTAAATGCATTAAGCCTTCTAGAAAATAAAAAAATAAACATGATGACAGCTTCCGGTATTAAAAAATTATAATTACTACATGTAGTATAAAAAAAGTTATTATTAAACAGTAAAACATTGCGTTTATACATAATTTTATACACTCTTCATTAATTTACTCATTCGTGCATTTTGTACGTTGTACATGATCGTTTGTACACTTCAATAATTATTAAGTTGAATATTCAAGAAATTACCATAGTTGTGATTATGCTGCATCAACTGTTTATCGACAATTTCAGTTTCTATAACTTGAGTGAAATTTCTGTATGCATTTGCTTTTCAGGGGTGCTTTAATTATATATACTTAATTTGTAAATATAAATTTTTTATACTCACTTTATATGAACTTTTATACATCTTTTATTAAATGGCATTCATGCGTAATATCTCTTGAATTATATTTAATATTCAATAAATTACGCAAAGAATATAAATTTTGCTGGTAACTTTTATTTACAATTGCAATTTTATAATAAAGTTGTAATTTATTTGTTAATGATATATTTTAAAGAGGTGCATTGACCGTATATTGCTTTTTGCTTTAAATTGGATATGCATATAATTTTTTTAATTAAAATTTTTATATTACTCTAAAGCAAAATTAACATAATTTTTATTAATAAAAGGTAGGAAATTATTAAAAATAAGCTTGAAATAAATAAAACATTAATAGTGAATTTACTGCTAAATAGTTTATTTTTAAACAAAGTATAAAATTTTTCATCGAAAAAGAAAACATTTTTTGAAGTCTTTCAAAAATCTGAAAAAGTTTCTAATTTCGTGTTTTTTTTTAAGGTGGAAAAATGTACATTTCGTTTTAAATTAAGTACGAATAGCCGAATTTTGTCGGTACAGACTTCCTTTAAATTACTACATATCATCTAAAGTTTTAAATTAATTTTTTTTCAACACTTTTAAATACCTCTTAACGCTTCTTAAATTATAAGTTAAATCATTTTGATAAAAAATTTGTTAAACAGCCTTGAAAGTTTTTAAATTTTCTTTCTAAATGTTGAGAAATCTAAAAGTTGTTTTTAATTTATGTAACTTTAAAAGTATTTGAGGACATTTTGTGAGACCTTATAAATTTCATTTGAAATTAATCGACTTTTTCGTACAATTTTGAGAAACTCATGCAAATTTAAAACAAAATTCACAAACTATTATAGATTGTTATTTAACATTTTTAGATATGTTCTAAAATCTTTTTGAACATTCTCTTTAAATAATTTTCGAAAAAGAAAAATTATTTTCAATTTTCCCAGGAATATTAACAAACATTTTTTGAAGTCTTTCAAAATTCGGAAAAAGTTTCTAATTCTGTTTTTCTTAAATATGCAAAAATGTACATTTTGCTTTAAATTAGGTACGATTAGCCGAATTTTGTCGGTATACGCTTCCTTTAAACTATTACAAATCATCTAAAGCTTTACATTAATTTTTTATCTTTTTAAAACTTCTAAATACCTCTTAACACTTGTTGAATTATAAGTGAAATTATTTCAATTTAAAATATTTTAAACAGCCTTGAAAGATTTCTAATTTTCTTTCTAAAAGTTGATAAATGTAAAAGTTTTTTAAAATTTATGTAACTTTAAAAGTATTTGAGCATTTTAATCATGCAGATTTAAATCAAAATCTTATAGATTGCTATTTAACATTTTTAGAAATTTTTAAAAATATTTTTGGATTCTAAATAATAATTGTTTACTTGTTATTTAAACACAAAAATTCAAAAATTACACTTTCAAAATTAAACATTTTTTTAAAAGATGAATGAAAATTGTAACAAGACTTCTATGTCAAACAATGTAGTTTAAAACTTTAGATTTTAGATTTCGCTTTTAGATGTAACATTTGTTTCTGAGATTTAATTTTATTCGGAACAATTTTCATTGGTATGACTTTAAAAATGTAAACATTTAACCGGAATAGCTATAATTAATATAGGTGTACACATCGGCTACAGAAAATTAAGAAAAATGTTAAGGCTCGTACTCCAACTGATGAACGCAATCGGAGACGGAATAAATGGCTTTAGTTCAGGAGATAAACATCCAGAACGTATTTCCTAGTCAGAAGGGTCTTACCACGGACCATTTTTTAAGAACGCGAGGTGCCAATTGAAAAGCATGCGGTTTGTTGAGTCTGAAGGTCGAAAGCCTGTTAAAAAAAATATTCCGTGCTTACAGAACTTAGTGGACACTGTACAAGGATTTCAATTACTGTGGAGAAAATTGCAATCTCTAGAATTTAGAAGTTTCGACACACGGACAAAAATCAGGAACCCCTGGAAAATTTGTTTAGCCAGGTCAAGGCACGCGAGTTCAGATCCAACAAAACGACATGATATCAATTCAAGGCTATATTCAAGTCTTTATTGATAACCAGTCTCACCTTTAAGGACTTGTCGGGGTTCAATTTCGAAGAAGACAGCGGGGAGTTTCTCCTGGCTGACTGTAAAAGTTTGCTTTTGGGAACGCAATATTTACCAGACGAGGTTGATGACGAGGAGATTCGTCCTAGAAGATGAGAGCTATGATTTAAATGAAGGTGACGTGCATCGTGAAATACCAGAGATTAGTATCGTATATAGTCACTCTGTTCACTTAACAGAGCTGTGTACATGGAATTTCTCCGAAAGTATTATGAGAAATATGACTAATGTAGTATTTCTAAATTGGGAAAATAACGAGCTACGTCTATGTAATATCAGAAGTGAAATAATGTTTATTATATAAAAAATATGATTGGTCAAAGTCACTCTATTTTTAAAGGACAATTTCTCGACTTGTAATGATTATTTTGAAAATTGTAAATCACATAAACGTAGATAAAGTCTTACCGAAAAGATTAACTTGTATGCAAGAATTATTGATTTTAAATGAATAATAAAAAACATGAATAACCGAAAAGCATTTTTGGGTTAAATTTAAGGCAAGTAACTACCGATCCTAGCGGCCAAATGCTAGAGAGAGCGTTAGGAACACCCACGCTGTTGTACTCAATGCAATGCATACCCTTTACCGCACCCCAGAAAGTTGCCGGGCCCGAGATCACTATATCTACGCAAACTGGAATTCACATCTGGCACCATTATCAACAAAACCTTCTTGGATTCATTTCTGAATTTTCTCTTCAGCCACCAATGAAATAAATGAAAATTTAAAGTTTCCAAAAAATATTCTAAACATACTACTCTGACGTTCAACGGATTTGGGCGTTTCTTGAAATTCTGATTCGAATGATACATACTTTTAGGAGTAACTTTTCTAATTAAAAATTGAATGTAATAATT
Source organism: Belonocnema kinseyi (assembly GCF_010883055.1). Taxonomy (NCBI): domain Eukaryota; kingdom Metazoa; phylum Arthropoda; class Insecta; order Hymenoptera; family Cynipidae; genus Belonocnema; species Belonocnema kinseyi. Next base: position 7,062,680 of record NC_046659.1, on the reverse strand, counting down.
CTTCAAAAGTAGGTTAACTTTGGCCAAGCTTATTTTCGATATAATAAACATTATTTTACTTTTGATAACACAAACACATAGCTCGTTATTTTTCTAATCCAGACATACCACATAAGTCATATTTTTCACAATACTTTCAGAGAAATTACGCCTAAACGACATATCTCCAAAAGCATTACAATTTAATACAAGCATAACACGTCATTTAATGAACAATGCTTTCATATAAAATATTCGTAAGAAGTTGAAATATAGTTTGAAATTTTGTAAAATGCTCTGCATGAATTATCATCTGATCGAAGCATATCATGGAGATAGTTTCGAAATGTACTGAAATATTGCTTTAGAAATTTTAACACTTTCAAAAAGTAATATTTGACAAATTTCTCGGTGTTGCGTTCCTCACGTTCAAAAGCTTAAATATTCATAACTTTCTTTAAAAATTGTTTCATTCAGTCGATGAAATATACACGTCGTCTAAAACACCTTGTAAAACAACATATTTCTCCAGGAAGGGATTCTGCAACTAAGAGATCAGAGTGAGAGAGAAAAATAGAATGTCATTAAGAAAGGAATGGTTATGAAACATTTTATTTAAATTTATTGAAATTTAATTTATTCATTTTTAATTTTATTTTTTACGATTACAATTAAAAATTCGCATCCTAGCGTACGGTGGTTCTAAACGAATTAGTAGAAATAATTTAGGCGAGAAATTTGTTTATTTTCAATCTTACTATTTTGGAATTAAAACATATATTCTTATTTATTTCTTGTTTATGTACTCGTCCTATCTAAAAATGATCATTAGCAAATTTGTATATCCTTTTTGGGTGAACAACTTTTGTGTATGACTTTTTTTTTCGTCTCATGTCGTTACAAAAAAAATTAATGATTCTTCGAATGTTATTTTTTACGATTGACACAAAAGCTACGTGTCATATGAAAAAGTCCTTTATGGCAATGGATGAATTTTACTTTCTTTGGATGAGCAACTTTTGTCTATTCATTTGTTTACACGTCCTGTCGCTTGGCTCAAAATTTAATTTTTTCAATATTTAATCCTCATTACGAATAAAGCAAAAACTACGGGTAATAGGAAAAAGTAATTCATAAGCAATTGGCAGATCTTTTTTGGATGCACATTTTTTGTTCAATCATCTTTTCTGGTAATTTGTACAGTTCAACAGCAAATAAATTTTTTTATTTTTCATACAAGGCTCACCCTACCCCCCCCCCGCTGTTTTATTAGGTCCTCAAAAATCCCCGAGGCAAAAAATAGAATTTTAGTCCAGGGAATAAAGGATTTTTTCACCGCAAAATTTCAGAATGAAACGAGGTATGCCATGATGTAGTATCCATGCTTGGGATGAAGGCCTATATGTTTGCAGGCCAAAATATTTGGTCATAACGAATTGCGCAACGTTCAAAGTTAGCGAAATCAGATGTTTGTGAGATTGCGATGAACGTTTTGATTTTCGACAAAACAAGTTAAATCATTAATTAAATATGTTAAAAAGATCTTTCATTAGGTAGGTCGCACATTGAGATTATTTTATTTTTTCCCTAAAAGAGTAATAAAAACGGGCAAAATGGCCTTTTTGCAAATTTAGTTATTTTTGCGAAAAGTACATGTAAATCCATTAAAGTCTCTGGAAATGTGTTTTTCATGGAGCTGATAGTATATGCAACATTTGAGCTCGAAATAATAAATAGTTTTCGAGAAAAGCTATTTGTTATTTAAAAAGGTACTGTTCTTTTGGTGGGGCCAACTTTTACTTAGTGGTTTTGAAAAAGCCATAAAAGTGGACAAATTTTAATCCGAAAGATTTATAGTGTAACGTACGCTTAGCCGCTAATTAATTTTTCAGAATTATGTTAAAAATGGCTGCAAAAGAATAGTACATTTTTGTCTCTTAAACAAATGGAATAACTTTTGTGATTTTTAACACATACAATTGAAATTACAGTCAATGTCAATTTACAACTTGCACATGAGTTTCAGATTGGAATATTTTCTGTGCGTTATTTGGGGAGGGAGTTAATGTTTTTTATAACAATTATTGCAGTCGTAATTTTTAAGATATACAGCTGAAATTGTTAAATATTATTAAGTAGATAGTGATACTGATATTAGTTCAGTTGTCAAAAAAATCAGTTGCGAAAATACTGTTGAGAATAGCGGTTTATTCAAGACCAAATGCGACCGCAGTGTATGCCGGTGGAGTGAGGGAAGCTCCTTTCGCCTAGGGCGCACTTGATAGCCTGAAAGTATAGGTATATCTAGATGTTTTTTTAAAATTTCAGTTAGCTTTTTGTGCTCATTACTAATTTTGCATTAAGAACTCATAAAAAGCACGTCAAACGTCTTCTAGGTAGAATTTTCACAAGCAGTATCTCGCACACCAAGTTGGGACGCAAATCCGAAAGCATTCTTTAGAACAGGATAAACTTTCATTTCTTTTCGTCAGTTCTTCACAAAGACGATGTTTTATCCAATTGTAAAACTCTTTGCGTTAAAACGTATGCGCAAGCAGTTTTAACTTCAATCAATAGAGTCTTAAAGGGGCGTATTGTGCCTAAAACCCCGAATAGACTGTGTTTACCTATAAAACTAGCTTATCAGTGCGTCTTGAAAAAGGTCCGTAAGGATAACAGATCTTCGAGTACACCCAAACCGAAAAAAGATAAAATCAACTCAGCGAAAGTAGTAGCGGAAAGTGCGAAAGCAGTTGGGAGCAAGCGAATGGTGAAAAAATGCTGTAAACAAAATTTACCAGAAGCACCAATTCAATCTACCACAGTTCAATCCGAGGTGCAAATAGAGGATTCAGAAGTCCAAAAAGTTGAAATCCACATCCCTGAAGTTGAAGTTGATTTAGTGGACCAACAAATTTACTTCAGGAATGTGGAGTTCCTTTTCTTCGAAGACAAAGACGATGAAACTCTATTTGAGAAAACTTGAAAAAAAGCACATGACTGCTACAATTTTCAAGCCAGAATAAAAAGCTTTAACTGCAATGCTCCTGTGAACGACGGATGAAATAATGTCATCGATGTTGCGAACTCAAAATGTTTGAGTGAAAATCGACAACAACAAAATCTTATTTTCAGTATTCACAACATTTGTAATATTCTGCTATTTTAATGTTACTTTTAAAACTCCTGTATTTCGGAAATTTAACAAACAATGCTATATTTCATTTTAAAAGATAAAATAATGTCATCGATGCTGCGAACTCAAAATGTTGGAGTAAAAATGCAAAAAATAATCTTATTCTTCAGTAGGCTCAAAAGTTTAAGATTCTACAATTTTAATTTTACTTTTAAAAGTTCTTGAGTTTCAGTGAAAATGCAAAAAATTAACTTATTCTTCAATAGTCAGAACAGTTTGTTTAAAGTTTACAAAGACTTCTTGAGTTTGAGTGAAAATGCAAAAAATAATCTTATTCTTCAGTAGTCACAACAGTTTCAGTTTTTTGCGATTTTAATGTTTCTTTTTAAACTCGCGGATTTCAAAGATTTCACAAAGACTTTTATATCTAATTAATAAGAAAGAGCTCGACCGAAAGTTTGGGGAAGTGACAAGCTAAGTTGCGTTGACTGTAATCAAAATCATATATCTATGAGCTCGCATTTTACGATGATCAGCTCACTCACTGTGAAAACTTGAAGGAAGTTTTGGTTGCAGATAATAGAATTTTGCGGTAATTTATGGAAATTTATCATATATAATTGATCAAATTACCCGAAATAACCAAAAATTTTTGGAAATTCATAGAAATCTTTAAATAGAATTTCGAGTAATTTATCTTAAGTTACCATACGTTAACCGTGTAATTACCATTTAATGCCAAAAAAATTATAAATTTCCGAAATTTATAAAAATATTTACAGTTGAAATTTGGAAAGTTTACAGTATTTTACGGTATTTACCTGTAAAATTACCATAAATTACCAAAATTTTCCATAAATAAATTCATGGTACTTTATAAAAAGGTTTTAAGTTGAATTTCGGGTAGTTTATGGTAATTTACCGTATTTACCTGTGAAAGTACCATAAATGGTCGAAATTTCCCATAAATTTCCGGAAATTTTTAGACGTTTTAAATTGAAAATTGCGCAATTTATGGTAAGTTACCTAAAATTACTTGTAGTAGTACCATTAATTACGACAAATTTCATAAATTACTACAAATTTATTTAAAAAATTTAAGTGGAAATTTGGGAAGTTTATGGTAATTTACCTTATTTACCTATAAAATTACCATTAATAACCAACATTTTCCATGCATTTCTGGAAGTTCAAAGACATTTTTGAATTGAATTTGGGCAATTTATGCTTAGTTACCATTAATTCTCTCTAATAATAACATAAATTACAAAAATTTTCATAAGTTTCTGGATATTTATAGAAAGGTTTGAAATTGAAATTTGGGTAGTTTACGGTAATTTACCTATTTGCCTGTAAAATAACCATAAATGACCGAAAACTTCCATCAATCAGAAATTTTTTTCCAAATTTCTTTTGAAAAATAGAATCGACGATATTGCTTTTTAAAAATGTTATAAAGTATAATTATACTAGTAAAAAAAATCAAGAAACCGGAAAAATTGGGTCCTTCTTCTAAGATTTCGCAAAATAAAATGAAAGTCATTTTTTTTGCAACTCTCTTGTAAAATTAGATAAAGTACGTCCATATAAACAAATTTTGTAAATTAGAATGTTTTTTTTCTCGATATTTTTCTTTCCTTCCAACCATTCTATTAAAAAATCGAAAAAAATATAAGTAAATTTTGTACATCTCAAACATTTACCAGGGTCCCATAAAAGTCCAATCAAGGAAAATAATTACCCACTAATCCCTTCTAAAATGTAAGTAAAATTTAGTAGATTTCCGGATTATTTGTATTCCAGATTCGGAATCAGTGACCATAAAACCATATAAATATGCTAGTGTAGTCTGCCGGGCAGACCACTTTTTTTGGTGTGCCGGTGTTATTGGGATTATTCTTTTTTTATTATTATTTTAATATTTCTCTTTTAATAAAATCATTTCATTGAGGGACATTCAAATTGACAGTGTACCGAAAAAAAGTCCATTTATTGGTACTGCAATTTCGGTACACATAACAATGGTTCTTTAAATTTTCCCAATTCTGTCATTAATATTGCACTAAATTGTTCTACAGATTTTACTTTTTATTTTTATTCTTGTCAATTTTAAATTAAATATGATTTATATTTTAAAATATATTAATATTTTATTCAAAAGACACGACGTTTGCCCTTGAAATATACCTTCTAGATTTTCCTATTAGGGAATAAATCTTATTTCAGTTTTATTGTTTAAAATTAACTAAGACCTAAAGCTTTAATTTTCGATTAAATATGATACATTCAGTGAAAATAAAGTGGTTTCAAGTGGCTTATAGGGGTGCATCTCGGCAACCAAGTCTATTAATAGTCTATTAATTTCTGTGAAGTTTGGAATAACAAAGAAAAACTATCCAATTAAGGGTTTTAATAGTTTAAAAATGGTGATTCATTTTTTTCATAAATAGTTTCGAAATAGTTTTCACATTTTACACATCAGCTGGCTATTGGTAAGAAGGTCACGAAGATAATCACAGGGTCTTTTATTATTTCAAACTTGTAACTTACGGTATGCCTTACAGCTAATAAAACCCCTAGTATTAGCCCTTATTCAAAACCCACTTTCAATTTATTTGAATGCAAGATGAAACACTTGAAATTCTCAAGGTATAAAGTCGAAATATACAATGAATTTTTAACAAAGATAATTAATTTCGTTACGAATAAGACGAATTGTTAATACATTCCATGCATTTTCCACCAAATAGTTGAATTTTCAACGTATAAAGTATCAATTTCCGAACCGAATTGTCAACAAAAAAGTTAAAATTTAAGTCAAAGAGGTACATCTTAAAAAAAGATGATTAAAAAAACTGGATTTAAAAAGAAGAATTTTAAACCAAGGATTAAAACCAAGAATATGGATTTTTAACGGAAAAATTGATTTAAAACTGAATCCTACTTTAATTTTTTACCGCATTGTTAAATATTTGATCAAAATAGACTAGATAAGACCTTGAAAATTGCATTTTTAATGAAAAAAACAATCAAAAAATTAGGAAAATTAATTTGCGACGAAAAAGATGAATTTTCAACAAATTAAATTAATTTTGTACCAATTAATTTGATTTTAAACTTATAAAGGATAAAGTTCTATCATAAATAGCAAAGTGCATTTTTCAGATCAAAAATTAATGTAAGCAAAACAAAAAACCCAAAGGGTTAAGAAAATTGTTACATGTTGAAAAAAATTAATTTTCCACTCAATCGATGAATTATATTTTCAACAAAAGAGTCAACCCTGAAGATCAAGGTGAGTCTTAAAAATATATAATTTTGATGAACTAGTTCAACTTTTACCCAAGTCGTTGACTCTTCAACTCAAAAAAGATAAATTTCGAACCAAATAGTTGAATTTTAAGGAAATTAATGAATTTTTTAGCAAAATATTAATGATCTCACATAATAATACGAGGTTTTAACAAAATGTATTAATTTTTAACAAAAATTTTGAATTGTTAAGCTGGGAGGTCCTATTTTCAATAGTACCTATGAAAAGGTTGAATTTCTCACTAAAAATGTGATTGTTTAGGAAAAAATCAATTTTCTACCAAAAAGTTAACATTTCATTAAAATAGTTTAATGATTATAAACCTTATTTGATTTGAAATAAAAAACTTAATTTTTAACCGAATAGTTCAATTTTTTTAAATTGCTGAATGATCAACCAATTAGATTAATTTAGGCCCAAACAGTTGCATTTTTGATAAAAATTGATGAAGTTTCAACGAAAAAAATTTGTTTTCGGTAGAAAAAGACAAATTTTGAGCAAAATATATGGATTTTCAACTAGAACGGAGCAAATTTTAACCAGAAAATATTAATTTTTAAGAAAAATATTCATTTTAATCAAAAATGAAATATTTGCCTGGTTACTTTTAAAAAACTGATTCCTAATAAAAAGAAGAATTTCCAACAAAATAGCTACATTTTTAACAGAAGAGTTCAACCTATAAATGGTTTTTTATCCGCAGAGGATCAATTTTCTAAAAAATAGAATAGTTACATTCTTGATCAACGAGGTGAATCTAAAACCAAAAGAATTAATTTTAAACAAGGTAGTTCAACTTTTGACCAAGCTTTTGGATAAATATGCTCTTACTATTTTTTCTGATTAAAGCAAATAGAATGCTGATAGGTTCAAACAGAATTCTGGCTATTTTAGTCAGAAATTCTCTTTACTTAAACGAAACGTAATAGAAAGGGCAAATTTTGATTGACTTAAGCAAAATTTTTTTGAGTGTGTAATAAATATTACAAAAATACAAAATAATTACTAAAGGATTTTTAAGTTATTTTTTAATTACAGTTGTAATAATTATGTCCGCATCTACAGGTAGATACCATTCGACCTGCATAATGGGTTTCTGCCGCCCTCAGGCAATGACACATTAAAAGGGCCGACCTGAAAACGAGAACCTCTCGCTCGTGATCGACCACATTTATTCCTATAGTTTGGAAAACCGAGAGGAATATCAGTCTTCCTTGAATGAGATATTAGCAACATATAAAGGACCCCTTCCATCGACGCGGGGCATTGTAATGAAGCTAGAGAGCACTTATAAGGATGAAATAATTATCTCGCAAAAAATGAGCAAGGAGCCAATTATTTCTTTCTGTGATACTGGTCTCAAATACTTACATACATAGGCTCGCAATTATGAAAACCATATATAATGAAAACATTTATTCCATCAATACAATTATTTATAAACAATAAAAAATAAGTTGTTAATGTATTATTTATTTATTAACATTGATCTTACCGACAATTAGTGCATAAATTTATCCAACGTCATTTCAGAACTAGTACCTATAAGTGCAAGTTTTCAACATTTTTTACAAATTTTTGAACATTGCCCGGCTATTATTCGAAAAATATGGGTCATATGAAAAAAAATCAATAGAACCTTTTTTGTGGAGAATTTTATGTACTATAGTTTTTCTAGACGTGGAGTTTGCAAAAAAAACATAAACGAGTTATAAATAAAAAAACCTTTTTTTCAAAGTTTACGCCACTTTGAAAATGGTTCCTTATATTGACCCAAAAAACATTTTAAAACCATGATTTCTCAAGTCGGAATTATTGTCAAACAAACCTACGTACCGCCTGGCCTATCAAAGTTATTACAGTATAAGTCCGATAACGTTTCAACTTCGGGGCTGTAGGGGCGGACTATTCCAGGAATTGCGGACTTATTGGATATCACCTCTAGTGACACGATATTATTTGCGCACATGCGTAAATCATGGGCGCAAATCATTGATCAAATAGCATACGTAGTGGGAGAACCACAATTGTTGTGCGTACCGTACGTGTGATGATGTTTTAAGAGGAGTGTACACTTATCGGGCGGCAAGTTGTCGGACTTCTACTGAAATAAGGAAACATACTAAATGTTATCTAAGCTCGTACCGTTCCTTCCACTGGCCCCCAATCCCGTTTCGAACTATAGTTTTCAGCATGCCCCTCTCTATGTAATTGGTAATGCAGTTCACTGACGGCCCCTTAAAGTTTCGATTTTTATGTTTAATGAAATAATCTTTATAACGCATGGTTTAAAATTTGTTAGTATAAAAATACACAACGAAAAATCGACAAGACCCAGAAAAAAATTAAAACAATTAAAAGAAGGACAGAGAACAAGTATATTGAGACTGTAATTCAGGAACTTTATTTTAAGTTTTATTTATATTGGATAAAATATGAATATTACGGAGAAAAATAACAGTGTTTTACTTGAATAAAATTCGAGTAATTAAAAAATTTGAATTAATACAAAAAAATGAAAGGGCTTCTAATTACTTACATTCTCATCATTTATAATTGAGAAAGTATTAGAATTGTCTGAAATTTGACACCGCAGGTTTTCAACGGATCTTTACGTTTCGAGACCCCTGAATCCGAAAAAGAAGTTTTTACGATGGCGTTTGTCCGTCCGGCCGCCCTTAAACACGATAACTCTCGAAGAAATGAAATTATCGAATTTATCTTTGGTGAATTTTTTTAGATCCGAGAAGAAAAGACGGCAGTTTGTTAAACAGCAATTTTAGATACAAACTTAAAAAGTTATACCTTTTTTAAAATTTTCGGGGCCATTTTTTATATTCAAATATTTCATGTACGGCTTTTAATAGTATTCAGAATGCCAAACAATGTACCGAGATGACTTTTTTTGATAAAAAAAAGTTTTTCAGAGTTATATCATTTTCAAAAATTTTTACAATCAATCGAAAATCAGAATCTTAAGCCAAACAACGTACGATATGAAAAAATTAAAGTGAAGAAAAACATTTTTTTCGAATCCTCTACAAGATGATCGTAAATACTTCTTGAATTTTCTTGTAAAATCGAACATTCTAATTTTTATTGCACAAAAAATAATGAAAAATGAAAAATTCCATTTTCTGGTCAAACTATGGAGGATACGAGAAAACATGAATCAACAAAAATTGTGATCCCAAAAAAGATCTACAAATTCGGTAATGATCACTTCTTGGTAGGACGCGCAGTATTTGTTTTATTTGCGAAAAATAACATTGCAAATCTAAAAAAATGAGGAAAAACGATACAAGTTACGAAAAAAATTTTTTTTTAAAATTGTTTACCCGAAAGAGAGCTACAAATTTTTTGTTAGTTACTTTTTGACAGCACACGTATTTTTGGTTTTAATCATGAAAATGAAATTAAAATTGAAAATGAAAAATTTGTGGAAAAACAACAAAAGGTACAAAAACAAATGGCCAGAAAAAAGTTATTCACTCGAAAAAGAGATACAAGTTTGTAATAATTTATTACATTCTTATCATTTATGATTGAGAAAGTATTAGAATTGCCCGAAATTTGGCAACAAAATATTCAAATTTTGAACCAAATGGCGCAAAATACGACCAAAAGTCTCAGAGAGTAATTATAGGTTTGGAAAACTACAAAATGTCTTTTAACCACTTTCCAATAGGACTCATTATTTTGTTTTTATATGTTGTGAGTAATATGCAAAAAATCGAAATTTCCAATATTACGCCAAAAGAAGCAAGATACGTAAAAAATCTAAAAGAAGACTTGTAGGATTTTTTGCTTTATCCATAAGAAAATAATATGAAAACCAAAACCCTATTATGAGCATAACAACCTGAGATTGAGAAAAGTGTATGAAAATTTGATATTGTCTTTTTTTATTTATTTTAACGTGGTTCAGAAAATATAAGTTTACAAATGTCTGGCAAAAATCGAGCACGCAGAGCGAGTGTCACGATGATAATGTGTACCTCAAAGCCTACAGAGCTTTGAGAAACAGAATCTTCAAGTATACTTATTAAAGTAGAAAATTTAGAATATTAACATGCATATAAACACTGCGATCTAAAGGCGTGTATAAAATTTTCGCGTGTATACACGGGAACATTTTATTCTCGTTTGTTGAATTTTCAAAGGTAAAGTTTCCGATATTAGAATTCTACAGCCTCTTTTTCAAAAACAAAAAAATAATATGATTCATGGACAGTAAATTTTAATTGCAAAATAACTAACTTTTTCCATAAAAAATGTAGCAGCTAAAATTATGTTTTTACGATACAATTACACTTTAATTCAATTCAAGAGTACACCTTATGCATCTAAATATTTTCTTAATTCAACATTTATATAAATAATTAATTCATTAATTGAAAATAATAAGTTAAAAAATCTTGAATATCAATTTTTTATTTGATATTTTAAAGTATTTACCGACTGAGTATCGGCTATTCGATAGACTTGTTCGATGGGAGAAAAGTGCGGGGGCAAAGTAGTTGGATTGCGTGATCAGCGAGTTGAGTGGCATGGGGGGATCGGGCAATTTTCGCCGGGAGCACCATCTACAATGAGTTCCTCGAAATATACCCGTGACGCATCTAGGCTTATAATATCTTTGGCGGTATGTCCTGATTGGCTGAAGGTCCCCACGCTGCTCGATAAGAAGGGGGTTTCTTTCTCACTGCCAAACATATTATAAACGTAGATGCGGTGCTGGCTTTATTACCCGCGATAAATATAGACGGCACGTCCGACGAAAATTATCAGTTCCCCTCTACGCACCGCCACTTGCCGATAGCACCCTCGATATACTTTGCTAACAGCCACTTGGCGTGCTGTAAGCCACTCTCAGTAGGCCCCTCCATGTGCACTTATGGTAACTTAGCTCGAATAAGAAGCATTTCAATTGTAAGTAAATTTCCTATTGAATTTGTTTAATTTATGACTTTGAAAAACGTTGTTATTTTAATAAATAACAGAGATAAAAGCCCATAAGTAATTTACATTACGGTTTCATATATTTTCTTCTAATTTATACTCTTTTATAAGTTATACTTTCTTTAGTCTACAATATTATACATATTTGTATTGAAACTGATAAAACTTATAGTGGTAATATCTTTATAAAGTTCTTTATTATTATTTATTTTTTATTTTTGAGGTCTGCAATTTCTATAGATTTTTTGGACAATTCGTCTAATCAAGTTCTCGTATGTATTTTGCAATTTCTTAGCCCTCACATCACAAGGTGGGGTGTTTAGACACCCCAAGGCCCTATTTACGCGCATGAGGGGAGGTAGGGATCACAATAGCCTCCTCTTCAGTTGTCCTCTGTACGTGGAAATGAAACTTAATAATTTATTATTCTTTATGAAATATATTATGTGTTACGGGCTGTGTAAATAGCTTTTGTGTTTCCTATAACTGAAAAAATCAAAGAAATTGAATTTTTTTCGTTCTAATTTAGCAGAAAATAATTTAAAAAGTCCTTTGAATAATTGTACAATTTTGTGAAATACTTTAGAAACAACATTATACCATAAATCATTCGTAATGTGTTTCAGAATGACTGGGGTGTGAAGACACCCCACCTTGTGGTAAATGAGACTCTGTCTCACCTTGTGTTGTGAGGGTTAATTATTATATATTCTAACATTTTTATAAAAATATGATTATAATTCCAAGTGGTAGGAAAATTGTTCTTTCGGTTTTAGATGTTAAGACGGCAGTAATAAGCCAGATAACGTTTCGCATTGGTAAACAAAAATTAGGCAACCAGAATTTCACTGGCAGTAGTATACTTAGGAGAGTTCTGCAAAATTCTACGTAGTTCCAGCTGTCAACGATAGATTACGCCACCAGTCAGTTTCATGCAGTCAAAACTTTTTAGCGGGTAAGGTTGATCCCTGCCACTGTTTTACCATCTATGTAGTTCAGGCTGTGGCCAGCATATGGCGCCAATGTTTTACGATGTATGTAGTTCAAGTTGTACCCGACAGATAGCGCTGCTGTTTTACCTGCTACGTAGTTCAAGCTGTAGCCGACAGATGGCGCCCCTGTCAGGTGGCGCTCGCGGGGGCATAGATTCCCCAGAGTTCTCGAAACTTCAATAAAGATCTAGGCGATTCTTGAAGCTTCTAGAAAGTTAGACCTAAGATTAGCATTTTACTTGGATCGAGGATTCTTCAGAGTTCTCAAAGCTTCTTGAAAGATCTAGGCGTTTGTTGAATCTTCTACAAAGTTCGGCCTTAGATTACCATTTTACATGGATCGACGATTCTCCAGAGTTCACGAAACTTCTAGAAAGATCTAGGCGATTTTCGAAGCTTCTAGAAAGTTCGAACTAATATTAGCATTTTAATTGGATCGAGGATTCTCCAGAGTTCTCAAACCTTCTAGAAAGATTAAGGCGATTCTCGAAGCTTCTGGGAAGTTCGGCCTTAGATTACCATTTTACTTAAATCGAGGATTCTATAGAGTTCTCGAAGCATCGAGAAAGATCTAGGCGTCAGTTTTAGAAATGTGAATCGAATTTTCTATGAAATACGCAATTGATTTTCCCACTTCAAATTATTAAACAATGCTTTGAACTTAATAGTGAAAAAAAAAGACATTTAGAAAGTTATAAAAGCTTTCTGAAATCATCATTTAATTAAATTTAAAAAATTTCGATCAACGTATATGGAAAGAAAATCTTCCTAGTACGTTAGTTCTGGAAATGACCATGCGGCAGCACATAAATGTGAGGTTGCGCTGCAGCGAAGCTCAGTGGCTCATGAAAAGCCCTAGCATGGATATAAGTGTAGTGTAATGGAGAGCAGTGTAGTGCAGTGTATTGCATAGGAAATGCTTGGGTCTCAGTTAATCATCCAGTTCGACTAATTGAAACGTAAGCATTACGAAAAGTAAAAAAGCGCCTCCATTAATTTATGGAATTTATCATCACTTAAGGAAAATATAAAACCATACTATACTACTTTAATGTTGCATTTATATATCTGTGCGTCCGACCGGTGTCGTCTAATTGCTGAGGGACTTTTTACAATCAATCGCTGTAGTGTCAAAATTTGTCAAGTGGGCCACTTTTTTTGATGGGTTGTGATTTTTATTCGGGAATGCGTCATAAGTTAGATTTTTACATAAATAAAATGGCCCTAAAACATTTTTACAAAATTTTCATTTTTTGAGTCGTTATTGTTATTTAACTATTTTAGCATTGTTCTCGTGATTAATTTTTTTCCCCGAATGCTTTAGGTTACTAATTACGATAGCTCCTTTAATGGCGAAGATTTTGGTAAGAAAATGAGGGAATTCGCATATCATTAAAAGTTGCGCGTGTTTTCGTGTTGGCGTTCCGTGCTCCATGCCGCGCGACGTACGATATTCACGGCGTTGAAGTTTGCCACAGATATGGATTTCAAAGTTGTGTAATTAATTTTTTAAAAACTAAGAGTCATCAAAACGTAAAAACACCTCTGGATTCGTCTCAGGAATATCTCGGTGATCCTTTTGTTTTGTTTTAACAATTTGTTGAACAATTACGCCATTTGTTATCTTTCTGCTATTGTTATACAAAAGTATGCATCGGATCGAAAAGCCAAGTACACCATTGCATTCCTCACGAAAATATCTAGATGTGCATTTTTGTTTTGATGAGCATTTGTTGTTCAGCGCACTATTGCTCCGAGCCCGTGGAACATTCTTGCCTTCCTCGACGTCGCTGCAGTTCTATTTGTAGCAAAGCTTGGTGAGGCCCTGTGTGAGCACAAGCCTTTTAAAATTAACACACACTTCATCGCATATTATCGCAAGATTGGTCAAAATAAACCAGATGAAAAGAATTCAAAATCGCAAAACGATCAGATTTATGTCACCACAGATTTGAAATCATGATTCACCAATAATGTCATACGCCCGATTTCGACCGTAATATAGGAGTTCCAAGAGAAAGATTCCAGATGGACAGTACACTCCATTGTAAAACTGGAAGTTAACGTCAGAAATTGAACCCTATGAAGGGTAGTTCCTTTATCAAACTACCAAAGCAAAATGAGGAAAGAAAAGCATGTATCAACGTTTAGAACACATACAACAATGAATGTTTTAAGTGGGCCATATTGTCAGCGATTCATCCAGTTAATCCAAAACAGTACTTGTATAACCGAGTATCCAGCTATCAACACTATAAAGAAGAACTAAACTTTTCCGGTATAACGTTTTCCGTAGTACCAAAAGATGTGTATAAATTTAAAAAACAAAATAATATTTCTGTAAATGTATATGGCCTAATCAAGAAAAAGCATAAATTCTCTTTCGTTCCTCGTGACCTGACTTAAATCAAGAAAGACCAACATGTTAACCTTCTCCGCGTTGAGGAAGAGGAAAATTACATCAACGAGGATAGCAGCGATGAGGAAGAGAGCAATGGTCACAGCATGAGACAACCATCTTTGAACTTCCACTACGTTTGGATTAAAGATCTGTCACGTTTAGTTAGAAGCCAACTGTCTGAAAGAAATGGAAGAAAATACATTTGGGATAGCTGCTCACACTACTTTAGGAGTATGGAAAAGCTAGTTCACCACACTGAAGACTGCAAGAAGATAAATGATTGCAAAGTATACCTACCAAACCTAGGTCAAAACATCATTGCATTTAAAAACTTCAAATACAAGGCAAGATTAGCATTTAACTTTTACGCCGACTGTGAATCTCTTCTTCTTAAACCGGCTGAGGACGCTCAAATTCAACAATCAAATACAGGAGAGTTCCAGAAACATGAGGTTTGTGATATTGGCTTTAACTTCAAGTGCAGCTACAACGATGTACTGTCCTTCTACAAATACTGTCCGGAGAATGTGGAGCCGCCAAGTGAGTTGAACTCGAATTGTTGGCGATTTCCAACAATTTCGAAAATGTATTCAACACGCCGGTGAACGCATGAACACTGCAAACTTGCTTACCAGGATGCAAATATCATGCCTGTTGTGTTTCATAACTTGAGTAGCTGCGATGCTCACTTTATGATTCGCGACATTGCAACTCAGTTTGATGGAGAAGTAAAGGTTTTGGCTTTAAATAAAGAAAGATATATATCATTCACGAAATATGTTCAGGACACTCAGATAAAATTCCGATTTATAGAATCATTAAGATTCATGGCCTCGTCATTGGAAAAGTTGGCAGCCTACCTTGACGAATTCAAAATTGTTAATGCTATATATTTTGATATTGGGCCTGAAAAAGTTCAACTTCTAACGAGGAAAGGTGTTCTTCCCTATGAATATCTGGACTTGTGGGAGAAGTTTCAGGGAACTCAATTACCAGAAAAAGCAAAGTTTTATAGTCCATTAAATGATGGCTCCATTTTCGATAAAGAACACGCGTACGCACAACAGGTATGGTCAGAATTCAATATCACAACTTTAGGCAAGTACGTAAAACTTTAGATGAAGACTGACATGTTGCTGTTAGCCGATGTCTTCGAAAGTTTCCGTGAGAGTGTCTTGAAGCTTATGGACTCAATCCAGAACGTTAGTACACTACTCCTGGCTTAACATGGGATGCCATGCTCAAGCATACAAATGTGCAACTAGAACTCTTCACTGTTTAAGAATACCAACTGTTTTCTGGTACTGTTTACCACCAACATTGAGATATTGCTTCTCAAAACAAATAGGTTTATCACCAATCATAAGGCTTCCATCACTGCGCTTACACACACCATAAACCATATCTAGATACTGCTTTCTATTTCGTTGTAGCATTCTGGGAAACTTATTTGTCAAATGCTCATAACTGGTAGCAACCTCGGCTGTTTCATCTTCTTCAAGCATAGTTGTTTCATGATCTTCTTCTTTAGCATCAGACTTCATAAAGGAAGCTTTATCATCATCCTCCTCCTCTTCAAGTTTTTTTGTTAGAGGATTTTTTTAGAGGATTTATGTTTACGTCGAATTGCTTCTGTATCTTTCCTGGTTGAGATCACTGTCATTTTCAATGACAATAAACCTATACTTGTCCTTATTCAAACATGCAGGACATATGTTTCGAGATTAGGAATAAATCATGTCAGTGTTGACATGGTCGTCATATACGTATCTTAAGTTCCTTTCATCCAGTTTGAAAAGTGTCAACAGATTTACATTATCTCGCACTAGATGTTGAGGAATTCGAGCCTAAGTTTGACACAAGTAAAAACTGTCAACGTGAGCGTGCCTAGCCATACAGAATAAGGCTCTGATGTTATCCGCCTTCTCACAGACTACATCATCAAATACAATTATAGGATTTGGTTGAGCATCACTTGATTCTATCACTCCTTCATCCTCACTGACGGCAAAATATTCAACACCTTTTATATTATTCAATACATGTTCCAAAAATTTGTACTTTAATTGGTTGAGGGATTTCGAGTAGACGTAGACATTCCCAAATTTTAATCTATTCGGGTGTTGGATCAGGGTAAGTAATAAATTTTTCTCTCCACAATTGGATGGTCCACAAAATACTGTGCGAATACTGTGTGGCAGAAGACTACCTTGATGTGTTACCCTCTTTATGTCTGATCGAGGTAAAGGATTAATCAACAAACTCATTAACAATTTGCAGTTTGAGTTGCACTTGCCAGTAAAGCCTGGCAGCATGTTTTCGCTTAAGATTCTGGAATAAACGAGAAAGATGCAGCACTGGCCACAAATAACGTGATTAATGCCAAAGAGAAACTCGGTATGGGGTTGAAGAAGAGATCTATTTTTAAAAAGAAGAAACTTAGTTCAAAGAAAAGGAAATCTAGTTTAAAGAAAACAGTTCTAAAAATCAGAGGTGCACATGAAGCTCTTAAAAGCGTAGGCAATAGAAATCAAGTGCAAAAGACACGTGTCTTGCCAATAGCCTCGAAAGTTGATGGTATTTTGCCACTGATTCACATTTTTGCTGGAATCAGTGCATTTAATGCTCTTACTGGTGGAGCAGCAGGTGTAGCTAAGGCAATCAACGATGCTAGCGCTGATAAACACCAACTAGCAGATCCTCAACGTCGTAACAGTGCAATGGAGGCTATTGCTTTAGGAAAAGGTTTATACCTAAAACCCCACAGAAAAGGATTCTGTCTTTATAGGAAACCTCATCGAAAAGGACAGGGGCTTCAATAGAGATTCGTGTCAAAAAACGTGTAGTGAAGCTACCGCGCCGTACACTCACTGATGCCGACCTGTTCAAGTATGCTAAAGCTCTAAAGATTTCACATTTTCGTGGAGTGTTTATGCGCAATCAGCTGCCAGTGAAAGGACCCCGACGAATTGAGTCAGCTATTGTCAATCTTGAAGACAGTCGCGGCCCTGGTATACAAAGGGTAACCTATAGAAAGATCGGCAATAATGTTCTGCACTTTGACAGTTTCAGTAATCTTCGTCCACCATCGGATTTAGTAGATTATTGAGGCGTTCGTAATGTGATAATGTACAATCATGACAGGTATCAAGACATGGATGAATCATTCACTCTTACGGTAACAGGAAACTCTTCTGTCCTGGAGGCAGAGTATTTTCTAACAATAGAACTCTTTCCTATTGTACCGCTAGGATATAAGATCGTAAAGGTGCCGTATCACTTCCTTTACCTTCCAATCGCCATGAAAAAAGTACATCACATTCAGATCGCTATGAAATTCATGCAAATCAGCCAAACGACTCATCAACATTCAACAACAACGATGAACTGCTACTGGTACAACACTAGTGAGCAATACCATCTGCTATATGTTTGATATAATTCGCTATGAACTCAATGGTATGAGATTGATCGTTGCAAGAATGTCGGTCTCGCTAGTACTATGCAAAACTACGCCTCACTTACGCCTGGACAAATTAATTTCATGGAGAATGCAGGATGGCTCGACATCCCCGAAGAGACAAAATGTCTTACTAATGATGAAGGATACCTTGATGTCACTGTTCCACTCAGTGTGATATTAGGATTTGCTGAAGACTATCAAAAGATTGCTCTGAATGCAAAGCATGAACTTGTCCTGACAAGATCTCGCAGTGACTTGAATGCTGTTGTTCAGGCACGACAATAGCTAGGAATTACAGAGCGATTTAAGATCTCGATTCAAAAAGTAGAGTGGATGATACCATATGTAATGGTATCAGATCAGAAAAAAGTACAGTTTCTGAACCTTATCAAAAAAGATTTTTTTACAATAACCAGTTTTCGCTAATGGGAATTGTATGAATACCTCCTGCTCTCCATCACCTCAAGACATATATGGGCTGTGAAAACGTCAACTCAGTTGAAAAAACACGGTACAATATACTGGGTTTCCAGACAGGCAGAAAGGATAAACTAGTCAGATATGCTAATCGCTTCGATCACTGTGATATAACAAATATCAAGGTGTGCCCCAATTAATAGTACTATCCGTAAGGTAATTGGCATCTAAACTTCAACCATAATCAGTTTGCGCAACTGTATGAGATGTATGCAAACTTTCAGACAGCCTTTTATGGTAAACAGCCTAAGCAATGTTGAAAAAGGGGATTTTAAAAAATACGCTCAACTTACTGTCATTGATTGCTCGAAACGAAATGAATTTTTCAAACAGGCCTCTGTGGACCATTTTTCGGAATTTGAATCTGCAAACAATTTCCCTGCTGAAACTGCAGCCTACTGTCTAATTATACATAACCGTATGATTCAATACCGCCCCTTAGTGGTAGCATGAAGAAGTTGATTTAAGATAACAGTAGTGAGGGTAATGTCGATTTGGTGGGGTTAATTTTAGTATTGGTGCTTGGGATGAAAGGTATAAAAGAGCGATGATTTTTGCAACAGACTTTAGTTTTCATCGATATGGAGTTCATCGTGGGCGTAAAGGGCTTTAAGAAACACATCAACCAGTTCTTTTTCAAGGAATTGGCTATCATTCCGCTTCAGGAAGAAGTTCAAGTTGTGGTTTACCTGTTTGAACCAACCTACTCTTGGCACATGCTATGTGCCAAATACAAGAGTGAAAATGTATGATTGACACGCAATTACCATTGTCCTGAGTGGAAATCTGGTGACATACCCTATGAAGAAGTGAGGCTTATAATCCGAGATACACCTGGTGGCGCTCGTGCAGTCTATGTTAAGGGATTGCGACAAAAAAATGGTTCGATTAGTATCTATAAAATGTAGATAATCTAAAGGATCTGGGCTTTCTCTCACTGAAAAAATTGTACAGCACAGATTCACCAAGATGGAATCACTACCTGCAATGCTTGAATGCAAATTGTGCAGTTCGAAATGCTCTAGCTCTCAAGACCTGGGTCTTGTATCCTCAGGATCAGCCGAAAATCAGGCATTACTCTGAAAGTGGAGTCCTTAAAGATGACACAACTGAAACTAATGATACGACCGATACTTTATTAAATAACACGACGTTAAAAGACTTTTATAACCATTGTGAATTTATTTGTTAAAGATGTAATTTGTTTGTTGACTAGCGTGAGATAATAATATTGGGTCGATGGAATGACAGTCTTGATCTACTAGTCGTGATATGATACTTAGTTTTTGATTTAAAAACAAGCTTTCGCTTGGTGACACCAAGCCTCATCAGGGATATATATGGAAGTAAACTAGTTACATTTGTCGTTATAATACTAAATTAAGATAAGCAATATTGGAGTTTGGTTACAAAGAGATTTTTTACATTGTTTGTTATTTATAAAAGTGAGTTTAAGAAATACCTTTTAAAGAAATATTATTGTGTGGTAATTAAATAAGATAAAAGAAGTACGATACTTCCTCCTGAATATGCGATTTAACTAGTTCACTTCCATATGTATCCCTGATGAGGCTTGGTGTCAACAAGCAAAAGCTTGTTTTTTAATAATAAAACTAAGCACCATATCACGATTTATATATCAACACTGTCATTCTATCGACCCAATATTATTGGGACTTTATGTTTAGTTAAATTTTATTCAATATATTACTTACTGCCGGCGTTAAATATCACTAAAATCAT
>NC_046659.1:7038517-7042114 GCF_010883055.1 Belonocnema kinseyi | reverse complement strand
GTGAGAGGTTTGAGACAAGAATGTCCTCTGAGCCCACTTTTCTTTAATTTATTAATATCAGACTTGAAAGAAGAAATAAGAAGAAAAGGTTGGAAAGGAGTTAGGATAGGGAAGGAAAAGATATATACACTGGCATACTCAGACGACATAGTGTTGATGGCAGAGGATGCAGAACGGATGGCGGGATTCATTACAGGATTGGAGAAATATATAGATGTGAGAAAGCTGAATTTAAATGTAGAAAAGGCAAAGATAATAAGGTATAAAAAAGGAGGGGGAAGGAAGAAAGAATGGACAGGGAGGTGGAAGGGAATAAAGTTAGAAGAAGCAAAAGAGTATAAATATTTGGGATACATCTTGCAAAAGAATGGGGATCATGCAGCTCATATAAGAGAAATGATGACTTGCAATGAGCATGGAAAATGCTTTTTTTTTGCATTTTTAACTTTTAAATTTAAACTTTTTACTTTTTCGTGTTGTAGCAATTTCGAATCCCAGATGATGTTATTTTTTACCTAGCCTATAACTTGTAACGAAAATGGTGAAAATGTAAACAATCAGACTGTATTCTGAAAAATAGAAAAAATTTAAACGTTTCAATTGGAGTTGATGAACTGAAGGCTTAAAAATTTGAAACAATCGCCAAAACTTAAGAATAAAAATTGGATGTACAGCGAATTTTTTAATTCTTAATTGAGATTTTCTTCATAACTTGTGATTTCAAAGATTTTCATACAAACTTTTTCAAAATAAATACTGTATATGTTTATCAAGTAAATTTTGGTTTAATATTTAAAGTGCTAAGGAATTATTATTTGAATTTAAAATAAAAATAGTTCTAAAAAAAATGTATAGACAAATTAAAAGTAAAACAAAAATTTGCTCGCTGCGTGAAATTGGTGTATTTTTTTAGTGTCCTAAACTAAAGGTCAAGTTCGTTAGCCAGCCATTTTCGATAAAAATGTAAGAAGTGAGCGCATTTTGAATATTTTGGATACCACTTTTTTCAAAGATTTAAAAATTTGCTGTACAGATATTCATATTATTGAAAAGGACAAACAACTTAGCCAAATGATTCCTTTCGATGAAGCTGAAAATTATTAGAGTTATTGCATTCAGAAATGCTAAAAAACAACACGAAAATGAACATTTTAAGCCAAACATCGCGCGATATGAAAAAGGCAAGAGAGAAAAAATGTTGTTTTTTAAATACTCTACTAGATTATCATACTAGTTTGTTAAATTTTCTTTAAAACTCGAAAATGAAATTTTTACAGCATCAAAAAGTAATGAAAAGTGAAAAATTACATTGTGTGGTCAAACTGTGCAAAATACATAAAAATATGTGTTGAATAAAATTTTTCATTTGAAAAGTATCTAGAAATATTTTATTAATCTTTTAGTGAGTTTCAGAAGATAACTAAAATGTTACTAGGTTTAATTGAATTTTTCAAAGGTGTGAATGGATATTCCGATATGCTAGTCGGTTTACAGTAGTAAGGTTCCGCTGTAGGCAGCCACCTGCTCCACTACTCGTTAACCCCCCTTACCGCACTATGGCGCAGAACCACTCGCCTGTTCAGCATATTACGTACATATGTCTTAAATTGACTAATGTCTCGTGATGCAACCACTCTTCACTGACCTATGTGAAGAAAACTTCCAATAACCTTTCACTTTTTATAAAGAGTCTGAAGCCATTTAAGATAAAAGTTTTTCAATTTATCATCTGATTTTTTTTCTTCGCAGGTTTGAATTATTAAATAATTCTGCGAAAAGGTATTTTTTAAAATGAAAACAGTGTATTATACATTCTAATATTTATTATATTTTGATTTTGAGTTATTATTTTGACGATATTTTCCGTCATTTATGCGTCTTTTCATGGTTAGTGACAGTTTTGTATGCAGTTTATATTTCCTAAACTATTTTTTGTCAAACTTACGAGCTCTGCTATAATTTTTTAAAATCATTTATAAGCAAAGAATTAACTCAGGCAAAGAATAATTATGACACATGTAATGAAGAAATATAAGACAGTACTGGCCACACACATCAGAAGTCTCACTCTGTAATCTTTTTACATTCTACCTGGGAAAGAAACAGCTTCCCCGTGAACAAAGAAGATATTCAGGCACAAGAGGCTGAATCCCGAAGCTGTTAAAATAAGTAGCTCGTCTATAGTTTCCTACGTACATGGCGACCCAGTGGCTACCAGGCTGTTAGTGTCCATCTCTATTAGTAACAATTCTGAAACGTATTTAAGATCATTAGATTCATATCTTCTTGTGTACATAAGTGAACGTATTATTCAGGAAACTCAGACTTTTGAAGGATGAGCAGTTTAGTTCCTCCAAGTTTGTGATGCGTCTGCTTGTGATATTTTGTAGCAAAACAGCCTTTTCATGTGCGCAGGTGTATATGACTCTAGCAGTGCGCGCTTCGTCACTAAGATCTACGCGTAGAAAATTCATTGGAACATCTCCTTCAAACCACTGGATACCAAGATATTCACAACTGGCCCGTTATTTTGTCATTGAGATGGACTTGTGAGATCGATAAATTCATAAGGCGGAAAAGTGATCCAATGAACTATACAGTAGCGATCGAGAGTAACCACAGCTAATTCTTTAGGTATTTAACAGCCTGAATCAACACGAAACTCTTCTATATCCATTACGTAATGTACCATTTTTATTCGTTTTTAATACATTGTACAGTAAGATAGAATTTATTACAATTAGAATCAAATACAGACTGAGATTTTCAAATAAGAAGGTTCTCCTATATGTATAGATATTATTCCCACTCAAACTAAACACTAAAATGAGCTATAATCTGTCTCGACTGTTTTTATTTTCAAAACTTTATCATACTCTGCATATGCGATACAATTAACTGCACTAACAAGCGCTTCTTTCAATCCCGCCTCAATTCTGAGACTCCCGTAATTTACAAGATTCGAGTAAGAATAACAATTAGTGGAGAGATCTGGTGTAAGATCAAATGTAAATAAACAATTTCCGACTTTATATTGTTTTCCATATATATTATTCTTATCTTGATTGAAAATATCACAATATGAATGGCCAATAAGATCAATAGATTTATCAATGCTTAAATATTTCTGTCGATTTTTTAAACTCTCATTAGCATCAAAATCATCCATTTTTCAGCAGTATCATTATACCATAGAGATGATGAAAGATTTTGAAAGCTGGGACATAGTTGAGTAAACTCTCAATGTATTCTCGATATGCATAAAAATAATAGGTGGGTCTGGTTCTAAATTTGAATAATGATGAATTAACCAAAAAAAATTATTAACAACAAAAAACTTTCTTCATAATTATACAAATTTAGGGCCAGACCCACGATTTTTAGTGCTTTTTGTTGAGCGCCCCAAATTTTCAACTCGCTGTGGTGATTCGTGTGATAATAAGTTGGGAAATAAAAAAAGTGGTGATAAGGTAGGAATCTGTCCACGTTACCCACTCATAACATGGCCTTAATAAGGAGTGAATTCAGGAGATTGTTTACAGGCCCTACTTTGTCTAATCGGACCATATTTGCGACTCGTCTAGGGGGGGGGGGGGG
>NC_046659.1:7015858-7038417 GCF_010883055.1 Belonocnema kinseyi | reverse complement strand
CCCCCCCCCCCTTGATGTTGTACGTTTCTTTGTCGTCTTTGTTAGCTTTTTCTTATTTTTTTTCGACTTTTTCCTCTTTGCGATAGCCCAGCTTTTATTTTTTCTCTTTTTTTCAATGAATTACGTCTCACGAGGTGAAGCATACCACGATTAGGATTAGATAGAAAAAACCTTTTTTTACTCTGTTTATAGCCTAAATCGTTCACAATAATATTCATTTCTCCACTGCACGGCATTTTAGATTTTGGCTTGATCCTCCGAAACGATTTTTTATTGAACTTTTAAGAGGTATTTCGTTATCCACATTATTCATAACATTTAGCTCAGCTCGAAAAGCTTCTTTACCTACGATGCGAGCACCGCTAGTCAAATAAGGGTGAAGACACAGTAAAAATAAAAACTTAAAGTTATACTCGACTTAATTTCAGATATGACTTGTATTAAGGAAGCAACTAAAGTTAAGTGTGTACACTATCTTGAATAAAGCACTAACTTATCCTAAATAAGAAGTCAGAAAGTTATTGATATGATAATAATTAATAATCGTAATCATAATAATAATTCGATGAATTTTTTATATTAAATTTCGTCGAGTAAACTGTCTCGATATCTGAGAATAATGCATCTGCGAATAAAGGCGTAGAAAATAGTTTGTAATATGTAAGCGCCAGTAACGTAGGTATTTGCTTTTTGGTTGCAAATGTTTTCTAACAAAAATTGTTACTAAATGCGACGTCTACACTGTACAATAATTTCTGTTCTATATCTCGATATTAAAAGGACAATGTTTTTCAAATATCTGCAAAACTCTGCAGATACTGTTATTTTCAATAGGAAATTTATGCGATTAATATTAGTGTTCTATAAAGCGAGAATAGGTTGTACAATGCTTACCTTATTAATAAGATTCTACGTAATGCGCCATTTCCATATGTGTTCCAGCGAGTTGACGGCGGCATCCTTTTATCACTTTTCACAGTTTTCCTATTGCAAAACCAAGTGAGACATATCAATAAACAGTTACAAAAATAAAGAATACAAGTTGCATTCTCATTCTAATTAAAAACTCCCGCCAGAAGAAGCGTAATTCTACCGACAGTACATATGATTGGTAGTAGGATCAAGCCTTGTTGAGCGGTCAGTGCCAAATAGCTGTCGGTCGATTTGGTCTTCACTCATGCAGTTTGGTTAACCACTTGACTCTAATTTTTTAGCTGTTACTCGATTTTTTTGAAAAGGCAGATAGGAAGCGCATATTCCATAACCGTGGAAGCCCTTTCGGTGACGGAAAAATGTTCAGAGTGCATTTTTAAAACCTCAAAACCGAATTATCGTTGATCGCTGGTAAGTTATGAGGTTATCATAGATTTAAAAATTTTTATGCTCTTTGTTCCAATAGCCTTAAAACTAACCTAAGTGTAGTTAATTATAAAAAAATATAAGAGGAAAAATGTCAAAATTGTGTTTCGTCAAAACTTCATTATTTCTCGACACTTAAAAATTTTTTCAAGTTTTATTTTTCTTTATTGTAGTTTTTAGCCAAATTATTTTTAATGTGTACAAATAATTCACAAATAATAAAGAATATTAATATTTTTCAATTAGAATTACAAAACTGCGTTGCTTCTTTTTAAATAAAATTTATTTAGTAAAGATATTAGGGTAGTACAATTCTTTCTTGACGTTATTAGTTATGAAAATGGTTATATTATTATTTAATTCAATGAATTTAATGTAATAGTTTTACACAGAACGTCGAAGTAACATTCGGACGGCACAATACAGATAATAAAATAAATAATTATAATAACATATACAATAATAAAGCTCGTCTGTAAAGAGCTTCATATCCCCCTTTGCGTAAAAAAGATACCTGATCTCTTAAATACTGGGGTGTTTTATGAGCATATTCCGGGTTTATATTGACTCAAGGTTCATGCAGTCCTTGCATGTATCCTCTTGGCGCCGGTGAGCTTTCTTGCCAATAGGTGAGGATGACCTTCCTGAGTTGCCCCGAATAGTTGAAATTATGTTCTTCCTTTTGCCCAGGCCATTGCCTGGTTGCATCCGCCGTTCACTCCTATTGCCACTCCCAGCTGAACTATGGCCTTCATCCGAGAGAGGCCTATTGTAGGTGGCATTGCGCGATACTGGTTAGTTCTAGATCCTAGATTGGTGCGCAGAATCACTGCGCGATTGGTCAGTTCTAGAACAATTACGTAACAACTATTCTGGAACAGTTTATAATCTTTGTCCCTAATTTGTTCTATAACACACTTGTAACAAGGTTCTAGAACTTCAATATAACACTATTAATACATAGTTCTTAAACAAACGTGAAACAAATATTATAGAAAGTCTGTAATTATTTTCTTCTAGAACAATTCCATAGCAACGGTTATAGAACAGTGATGTCACGTAGTTCGAGAACAGTTCTGCCACAATTTTGTCAGAGTATTCTAGAACACTGTTACCTTTTTTTCTAGAACGGTTCGGTTATGATTTTGTCACAGGTTTCTTGAGCACAGTAACCCTTTTCTTCTAGAACAGCTCTGTCATTATCTTGTAACAAATGTAATAGAACACAGTTCCTTCTATGATCTGGAACAGTTACAGAGCGTATTTGCTGGGTAGGTAATTTAAAATAGGTGACTTGTAATGTACTAAACTTGTACTCTGTTGTATCAAAAGAAACTGTACGTAAAACTGGTGCTTTTACATCGCCTGTACCGCATGATATAAAAATATCACAGTAAACAAATTATTTGTCCGGAAGTGCACTTGCAAGACTAGGTGGATGTCTAGCAGTAGTCATTAGTTTTAATTGATATGAGATTATCTAGAGAGAACACAAGAATACGTGATAATTTATCACTAACTATCAAAAGATTTTGTTCAGTCAGACATAATTTAAGACACTGTTTTCGTATACTTATGTAACTGCTTTTAAAATTGTTGTATTTAATTTTAATATGTTAACTTCATTCTGGAAGACTATTCAGCTTATTTAAAAGAAACACCATATTCAAATAAAGACCCGCTTGATAGAAATTCACAAGTAGCTTTGTCCCGGTGAACCCAAATTAGAAGTCAGAAATATCAGATTGGCTCGTGTTTCATCCCTAATCTCAAAAAAACCCCATAAAAAGCCGTTTTTCTGCCAAATTCGAATGGAGTTGATAGTAATATAGGTTTTCTAAGTTTCTACGCTATAGTCATGGAGTGGCCTTAGTCTCGATGATATGCCGTTGAAGAGTAGAAACCCACCAACAAGCGATGAGGCTTCGAGCTTGTCTGGCATGTTTTTACTGTAGAAATTGTAGGTCGGTGCACGTTTACCACTGCTGTACTAAGTCCTTGAAACATTCCCCCCTAGTGACTTTGTCATGAAGAAGATAGCAGTTAAGACAATTATCAGGAGTTAGTAATTATCTTAAGTCCAGAAGTAAATAACCATGTGGTTGAGACATCGCATCGTGATAGGCTTCTTATACAAAACCTGGAGCCTAAGGACAAATCTGACGTGCAAGATATTCAATTTGAGGCCGAATTCGAGGATTTTTAAATGTGACTATATAGTATGAATGTAGAGAAACGTTTCTTTGACCATGTCCTTGGTGAAAAAGATTTTGAGAAATAAAAATTACACTAAGAGTTTTATGATGGTTTCCTTTATTAAAAAGATATACAATTGTATTATTCGAGGATTCCCTAATAAAATCGTCCAGAATTATAAGTTTAAAACTTAGATCATTATAGTAATCAGAAGACTGTTGTAATCCTTCACGAAATTCGATCTCTTTTCCATATTCCTTGTAAGCCGCTTTCCCCTCTTTATAATAGAAAATGATACGATCAATTAGTATATCGCACATTGCATTGAGATTCCTGAGAAATTTTTCTACGAAGGAAGTTTTACCACAGCCTGTGGGACCCCATATGAGGGACGTGAATGGATGCTTCCAATGCGTATCCATAATAAATAATGATGCATCATCAGTCAAACCTTGTAATTTATATATACAGTAATCCCTCTCATTTCGGATCATCATTGGCAGGCAACAGTGAATTTAAACGCTTTTGATGCCTTCCTCTCATAGCCCGCCAAAATATGAGACGGTGGGAGAGATAAAAGACCAAGTCATACCATCCGATCCTAAACAAGATACCAAGTATCACGTTACACATTTTTTTCAAAATACTTAACCAATCTAATGTAATATCTGGTAATCCCACAGTTTTTCTTAAATATTCGTAAATCAACGATTTACATTTATCATAACGCGTTTATAAATCTTTCCAAATAGCTTAAAAGTTATCTTACGTTCTTGGTTGGTTTTTCGCAACAATCAAAACTTCCCCTTAGAGGCCTGCTTCTAAATAATGTAATCGTTCGGGATCTGCAAGCAACTCTTTTTCTAAAATAAGAGAAGAAAAGCAATCTCTCAAAGAAAGCCATTCGCAATATGTATCTGAAAAAATCCAAATGCTTGGAAGCTTAAGTGCAGGCACGATTTGTCGATTGACGCTCTGTTTTGTTTCATTACCTTGAGATATCGAACCAGCTACGTAAACGGGAGGCATCATAAAATGTAGTCTAATACCTCTTAGTAGTTTTCCTCCACCCTGACGAAAGAATCAGGATCGCAAACATCACGATCTAGTACCTCCTTGTCATCCACATGGACAATAGGAGACGAATTCGCCCAACTAGGTGTGTCAGAGGTAGATTTTCGTTGCCCATGATGCGGTGCGCAATTTGATTTATTGATGCGTATAGGGAATCTTGCTCTTCGAGCATCTTTCACCGGCCGAACTTACTCCAAAATACATCAAAATACCTGAAATAAATAGTTTATTGCCGAATAGGCATCTAAAAATCGGATAGCGGAAAAAACATCGGGTATGTTAAACACGAACATCCCCGAGAAAAAAAACAGAATCACAACTTTTGTCTTTTAATTTTTTTCCCTCGTATGCGGGTTTTCAAAAAATTTATTTATTTTTATTGCTATTTTTTACGATTAAAACAAAAAACAGAACTACCAAAAAACTATTCATGATAAATTAATTCATTTTTACATTCTTATCAGAGAAGGTATGAGATTTGTGTAAAATTTGACGCCTCTAGGTTTCATCAAATGTCCACGTTTTGAAACCCCCTGAATCCAAAAAAACAGGGTTTTGAAAATACGTGTGCCTGTCTCTCTGTCGGTCTGTCAGTCAATCTGTTAATCTGTTAGTGTGTCTCTAGATATATTTTCCGAATCTCTAATTCCAAATTTAAAGTTCATTTGACTCGCAATCGCGATGCAGTGACAGAGGATATGAGTGGAAGTCTCATTGTCCTTTCCGCACAGACGACAGATGGGACTTTCCTCAAGCCCTATCTTATGTCTGTGGTACCGGAGGTTTCCATGTCCTATAAACATTTATGGTAGCATTTTGACTTCCATCCTCCCGAGCATAAGTATTTCTTTCGCTCGGTGAGGGTTTAGCTTTGCGCTCAAGTGTGTTTTAGCCTGTCTGCAGCTAGAGACCGCATTCCCCTCATTCTGGTGTTCCTCGGTCCGCCTACTTTTAATATCCTCAGTGATCGACCTGCTGGAAAATCCTACAACTGGCTCAGGACCAGTATTTTTCTTTTTTGCTAGCTTTGTTAACCTGTCCGATATTTCATTGCCCCAGATGCCACTGTGTCCAGGGATCCAGAGCAGAGTTACTTATCTTTTGTCGCTAGCTTATTCAGTGCCTCAAATCACTCCTATACGAGCAGCGATGTAGTCGTTGTTCCACTCAAAGCCATAATATGTCTCTAGAAGATAGCTCAAGCAGCGGGACAACGTTGACTCCCTTCGCCAGTATGCATGTCCTTCGATTGGTCGCCTTAGGGTCCCTGTAACAAAAACCAGGCCCCTGCCCTAAGCCCCTGATGGTATCTCGAACTAACCAGGTTTCCTGGATTAATGAGATACCTGTGTGCCTCACAGATATGCCCCACTGCAAAACTGCAGAGGCCTCTTTGCTATGATGCAAGTTAATCTGGGTAATGGTTAGGCGGGAGCAGTCATTCAGGTCAGATCCCAATCTTTATGTCCACCGACAGGCCTCTTCCACCCCTGACTGGTTACTTTAAAGTTGACCTGTCCATAAAGGTAGAAGGACCTGTTATTAAGGGCCGCAAGGGCCCTCGTCTGTGACTCAGGTATTTTCACAACTAGGAGATGTTTAAATTCTCTAGCTGCGTCCTCTTCCTAAGTACTGTCGTGCGTGAAGCACCGCCAGGACGCTGTCTTAAGTTACGGGTTGAATTCTTCCAGCCGACCGAGAACCACCTGCGGGTCCGTCAGTCTATCTGGGAACTACGCCGTAACAAGAACCATCTTCTAAAGCAACTCAACTCCACCCACCTTAAGAGATGCGCCTTTCCCATGGCCTTGTCTCGGCCAAAAGCTTGTTTAGCCAAACTTTGGCCGCTGGGTCCGCTGCCACAAATACAAAAACCCCTCCCCTGCAGTAATGGGTCTTGAATTTAGGCCATTGATCTGGGGGCACTCTATAGAGCGTCCTCTAGATGACCTCCCTGAGAAGCTCTAACTGCTCTGTGGTGAGCAGCTAGCCCGGGTAACTCGTATCTGTCACCACCACAGTCAGAGGGTCAGTCTTCTGAGCGGTCGTCAGTCCAACGCCCGACGACTCCCTGTTAGTCGGCTGCTCGACCGCCTTGTGCCTCTTCAAAGGCTTGCCCCCCTCCCCCCGGTGGGTTGCCTTCTGAGCCCCTTCCTCGCTTTTGAGTTTCAGTGCTGGTTATCGGCGTTCTAGTCGTCGATGTACTAGCTACTGCAGCTAGTCTACTAGTCCGCTGAGCTTGTCTCCTCAGTCTCCCTTTCAGGGAACCGCGGATGCGTTTTTCTTATCGGGGGACTGATTGGCCACTCCTTTTTCAATAGCCCCACTCAGAGGGGCTGTCGGGCTCTCAGCTCCCGAAAGAGCTTGGGGGCACAGCCGCGGCCTGAGTCAAACTTGCCGGTGAAACAGGTTGAGGTGAAAGAGTTATGCTAGACCTGTTAGGACCGAGCCCCTTTCCCAGCTCCGTTAACTCCCTTTCCCCTTTTTCTTTTTGAATGTTTGCGTGATCCATTTTGGTTCCGACGAGTAGCAAGGGAAATAGAAACTCCGCCCTTACAGAGTCCCGCATGCAAAGGTAAGACTAATTACACAGGTTGGTTGTTTGATGTCCCCGAGAGGCCGTTAGGACACCAACGTAACCCCTAAGTGCCAAACTGCCATGGGAACGATCACTCTACACCCATGCCTTAGGAGGGGTCGTCACATTGAGCGAATGAATACCCGTTCGCAGGCCATCATACCAATGGTGGGCTGTTTCTTGGTCGCTATGCGGGCCGCAGATCATTCCCGTGTCGACTCCAGAAATTGGAAATCTGTCCTTGAGAGACCTCTAATCATTAATCCAGAAAGCCCGTGTTAACTAGGCTGTTTCACCCTTCTATCATACTACAATCATGCATATTAGGAGAGCCCATTTATAGGGATCCTTCTTAAAACACCCAGAAGAGCCCGTTTATAGGGATCCATTCATCCATATCCATACGCATGCAGGCCGAGGTCTGTTTTACCCCTATGTCCCACACTCTTAAGCCTCCCCGCCAACTACAAGGTCTGACAGCCAGAAGAGAAAAATTTTGCTTCTTGAATGCCTTAAAAGGTTACACAGGCCCACGAAAAAAATGATCAGGTCGCAATTCGTTCCTAACTTTTAAAAAATGAGTGAAAGTTTGAAAATTCATGGAAACACCCAGAAGGCAAAGCAGTTATATGTTTTCGGGATCGCTAATTCCAAATTTAAAGTTCATTTGACTCTGTGAGGTCGCATTCCATTCATAACCTCAAAAAATGAATTGAAACATCGAAAAGCGT
The DNA here is from genome assembly GCF_010883055.1 of Belonocnema kinseyi. Lineage (NCBI taxonomy): Eukaryota > Metazoa > Arthropoda > Insecta > Hymenoptera > Cynipidae > Belonocnema > Belonocnema kinseyi. Next base: position 7,030,479 of record NC_046659.1, on the reverse strand, counting down.
CCCTGACACGTGAAAGAAAATTTTCTTTAATTTTTTCCTATGATATCTTGTTCTTCCATTCTCGAAGAACCTATGCATGGGGTTTCTGTGACGTTTTACTCCCTTTTGAAGGACCTCTCTTTGCAATGTCTAACAGTAATCTGCTAACATATTCACATCCCACCTTTCCTGTTACCTACGTTCCATCTTCATTATGTCTTGATGAAATCTTTCTCCCCGCTCCTCACTGTTATCACCCAAATTCATTGGAAAGTAATCTATGTGAGAATCCAAGATGTGCAACTTTAGGCTCATCAAACAACCAAGCTTTACAAAGTTTCTCACCAGATCAGCTGCTATTTTCTTGAAGTTTTCACTTTTATAATTACCGAGAAAGTTTTCCACGACATTTTTAAAACTCATCCATGTAGCTTTTTGTTTTTTGTTTATAACTTTGATGAAATTCTGATCGTTCAACATTTTGCGGATTTGTCGGCCATCAGAAACGCCCTTATGCACTAACCCTTATGCACTTATGCACTAACGGGGTTTGCTTAATATTTTGCAAACCTAGCTTAAATGAACTTCTCGTTGGCCATTCTTTGTTAGTATAGTGTGTCTTTCTATGCGCGGGGTCCTTTGAGATTTTAGCTCGTTTCCTTGAGCACAGTTGAATGAGCTATCGGTACAGGAGCGAACTTATTCGTGTTGTGAAGTTATACTCCTTTGAGACTTCTTCTAGAAGAATCAATAGAAGTCTCCACCCCTCATGCTTGTAACGCCTTTTGCTAGGTAATTCTTTTTCTTTAATAAACGACGCAAGAAGTTCTGCACCATCTTTTGCTGGCTCTACATCTCTTACCAAATCATTCAGTTCCTTCAGCGACATTACTTTGAAAACTTTATCCTTGCCTTTACCTGTGATGTAATCGTCTTGATTTTCATGACGCTCCGATTCATCACTATATTCATCGAAATCATTTTCTTCTTCGGATTCAATGTTTTTCCTCGATTCGTCTACTTCATCGGAATCATTTCTTCCATCGGAATTTCTCTCATTGCAGCACGATCTTTTTGACTGGTTTTTCTACGGTTTTGACAGTTGTATAAACAAACCTTTGCTTATTTTTTCTGTTGAAACTGGTAACGTCATTCATACAAAATTAACAATCCTTTTGATGCAATTGCTCTTTCCACAACATAGGTTTGTTATATTTCATATCCTTAGCATGTCTGATTAGATCGCAACGATGTGAAATCTTAGAACAAGCTGCACATATTTTGTGTAGCATCCATATTTCGTACGTTATTTTAAGACCAAAACATTTCTGATACATTTTTTCAATTTTCGCAGAAATTATTCGTCGATCTTTTGGGTCTGGTATTTGCTGTATATGTAGCAAAAAACACTAATGTCTTTATTACATGTATGTTCCAAAAGAGAAACTAGAAATTTTTTGTTTGAAGGCGCCATATGTGTTAAGAAAAATCCGTTCGTGAGGGATCCTGGTCCGACCGGTGGTGTGTCTACCGTCCTATGGGTGATAACTCTCATACCTCCCTATGCCTAAGTATGAGAGCTTTCCGTCTTTGACGAAGACTGTGACAACTCGTCCTCGGGCCCACTACGGCTTCATACTCACACCCTTACGCCCACCTGTCAAGGAAGCAGGATTTTGTGCTACAGACTGATAGCCATCCTCAAAGAATGACTAACAAGTTCTATGTACCGGACGCTGAATACAAACAGTTTTTGCCGAGAAAACTTTAAAGTGTTTTATTGTTTAGGTTAGGAATGAAATGCGACCTCGCCGAGTCAAATGACCTTCAAATTTGGACTCAGCGAACCTGAAAACATATAACCGCTTTGCATTCTGGGTGTTTCCATGAATATCCCAACATTCATCACTTTTTTGATGTTAGGAACGAAATGCGACCTGACCGAATCAAACCAACCCCAGATTCGGATTCAGCGACCCCAAAAACGTATAGAAATGTTAATCTCATCTGGTAGCTAATACCTTTTTTTGTGTGCCAGTGTTATCATAACAACTTTTTGAATTTTTGTTTAAATAAAAATTTTTATTTTCACATACAAAAATAATGAATAATCAAAAATTAAATTTTGCTGTCAAACTATAAAACATACAGAGAAAGATAAGTAGAGAAAAAATGGTGTATTTGAAAAAGATCTACGAATTTGTTATCAATCACTTTTGGATACGTTTTGATACGTTTGCAGACCCCTTATATCCGAAGACTAGGTTTTTACGAATGTGTCGTCAGCCTATTCGTTAGTTAGATCAGATAAAGCGCCATTTTGAATACAAATTCAAAGACTGAGCGCATTTTAAATATTTTCGAGACCAATTTTTTCGAGAATCGAGAATTTTCTGTACGCATATTCATATTATTCAAACAGACCAACAGTTTACAGTTATGATTTTTTTTGATGAAACCAAAAATTACCAGACTTATAGCATTTACAAAATTTTGAAAAAACACACAAAAATGAACATTTTAAGCCAAATAACGCACGATATGAAAAGAAGTCATACTAAAATTGTGTATTTGAAAAAGATCTACACATTTGTTTCTAATCACTTTTTGATAGGAAACGTATTTTTGTTTTAATCGTGAAAAACATCATTAACAGTAAAAAAAAATCAGTCCACTGCGTGGGCACATTCTCATCACAATTTTGTCTTTTAATTTCTGTTTTGTCTCGTGTGTAGGCTTTTAAAAAATTTAATTTTTTCATGTTTCATTGCAATTTTTACGATTAAAACAAAAAACAGAAATATCACAAAATTATTCATGATCTACACTAATGCATTTACATATAATATAAACTCGTTCTTTAGAGGCTTACGATTTCATTTTATTTTCAGTGCTAAACGTGGACTTGATTTGGGCTTAAGTCGTGGAATAAGCGGCACACAGTCAGGAAAACATTTAATCGGCCTAAATACTGCACAGTTTTCCGATGGACCTGGAAGAAGGCGCCGTTCAGAATAGTCAAAAGAATCCTGAATGGTCTTCTGCATAGCTTTCCAAATAAAATACAATATAGTATATCTTTGCATAGTGCTTGAACTAATTATGTGTTGTATAATTATTCTAAACATTTGCACTTTCAATTAATTAACCTCTTATTATTAACTAATCAATGTTCTAAATCGTCCCATGAATTATTGGGATGCTTGTAATGATTTCTAAATTCCAAAAATAATTAACGTAAAATATATAACAATAATTTAGTATTGTACTGCTTGAATGCTCAACCCTGTTTCTCTTCTAATATATGTCGTGAATGTTCAAAAGTAGAGGTTTCAGTATTTTACAATTCTGTATCAATTTTTTATCGCCAGGTTTCTTTATAATTCGATATCGATTTGATTCGACATTCCTATTTAATGGTCAGTATTTCAGCATATTACATATTTACTATTTTCATTACTCTTATAACGTTTTGAAATTTGACGCTTCATATCAATAAATACTAATTAATGGCTAGTTTTAAGCAATTATCATTCTATGTTGTTTTCGTGAAATTAAAATGTCATTGATTTCCTCGATATTGTTTTTAGTTATGTGGATCAAAGGAAAACCCCATACGGATTCAATTTGCCGGAGAGTATTAGTTGTCGTAAAAACGTCGCTAAAATTTGTACTCATTAGGGAAACATAAGTTATCGTAACCGTAATGAGTGCGCAGTTGCGTGCACGCTACTCACTTCTGGATCCATCTCTGTCGCGTTTATAGCAGACCGTGTAGCAGATAAAGCATGATAGTTCAGTTTGATCATCAGCGGCAATTAGACAGTTAAGTGACTTACCACCCAATTAAAATTCCATGAATCTTTCATATGGGATTAAATGGATATTAATTACCCGAAATAATCTTTGTGTACCTCAGTTTAGAACCTGGTAAGTCAGCTATTTACTTGTACTTCAAATAGCACCCCTTTGGCAAGGTAGGTTATGTTTGTACAATTTTGCTATTCATCTGCACTGTAAAAAATCTCTAGTATTTTTACCATTTTCAGAGGTGGTACGTATAATATCAACTATTAAAGTAAAATTTATAAGTAAGACCGCGACTATCCACTTTCATTTGGAATATAACTTTTAGGTTATGGATGTTTTCATTATTTTGTCATATTGCACAACGCAATCAATTTATATGTCATGGTATTTTAGCAAACTGCAAAGTACAGTTCACCGATATCTTGTGAAGATCTTCGGGTATGGAGATATCCCCGATATCCTAAGGACATTGTTCGGAAATAATATCCTACGTGGGATACTCTGAGGATTCTTAAATTATTCTGATGTTCCACGTAGGATATTTGAATGACCGTTACAAGGATTTTGGCATTTTCGTCTTCCAAGATACCTTCTAAATATCCTGCCAAAATGCCCAGGATGTCATCGAGATATTTCGTAATATCCTTTTTCCTCTCAATTGCAGCAAACGTCAAACATTGAAAGTCGGTTATATATTTATTATCAATTGTCAATATGACACTTTGACAATCGTGAATCATACAAACATCGTGTTAAGCATTATTCCCACGCCGAAAATGGTAAAAGTGCAAATTAATTAGAATTTCCAACTTAGAAATTGGTATGAACTCTCTGATCCAAACATTACTAATATAAAATATTTCTGATGTAAAATTACAAAATCCTGTGAAACTTGTTCGATATATTTTACACTGTTGCCCATAAGATAATTGGTATTTTGTCAATAATTAGTATTGCTGCCTACCATTAAGTGTACATCTTAATTGGATATTTTTGTGTTAAAAAATTAATTTAAACTGCACAAGTTCTTGAACCATATTTTGTTTCAGAAAATTTAATTTTCTTATTTATCTAGAAAACAACGATATGTGCTAACAAATCATCAAGAAATCAGCCATCAGAAAGCTGATAGGATGTATTTCTCCTATCCGCAAAAACTTTTTAAAATCATTGTGTAGAATAAAAATGTGAGATTTTCCAGAAAAAATATATATTTTTTTTAAATAAAATTTTGAGAAGACGAAAAAAATATATTTTATAAAACCCCACCTTTTTTATTCTTTCAAATATTTTTGATAAGTTTCTACTAATAGGAGAATGACATGCTCTCAGCTTTATGCGGGCTAAACCGTTTTCAAACCCGGGATAATTTTTTTCCCTATAAATATAATATTAGCTTGGCTCTCACAAATGATGCAAGATTTTACAAACAAGCAAGGGATCATTCTCATTGAATTTTTTAAGACGTGCTAACTTTTATTTCAAAATTTTATTGTATCTGTCGTTGTTTGCAAAAAAAATTAGAAAATTGTATTTTAAGTAAAAAAATTCTCCTGGACACAAAAGTTTTCGATACGTTTTGCGCCTTTAAGTTCTGCCTGATTTTAAATAGATTCGGTTCATACACCGTTTTTTAATGTCTTAAATTGAGATTTAAAAAAATATGATTGTTTAAGATTTAAAAGTATTTGACTGTCAGTATCTTCCAGGGCAACTTTTCTCGATTAGGTTAGAGAACTTATCGTCACTTCTTGAGACACTATTAAAATTATAGAATACAACTCTCTCAAACTGAGCCATTTAGATTCATTGGCGTAAATAGCTGGAAGTGGGCCATTGGTATCACTTAAGTGAATATTTGCTGAAAACCAGTAAAATATCACAGATTACCAGTAAAATTGTTATAGATCTGTCAGCAAAATTCACAATGAGTAAATATAGAACGCACTCTTATCGAGTCACTGGCAATCAGGAAGAGTTTCACTGGTTATCAGTGATATTTCACTGGATCTCAGTGAAATTTCTATTGAATTGATTCCAGATAACTACTTCGTGCCAATTCATACAGTGAATCTTACTGGTTCAGTTTAAGAGACATGTAGATGTGGTGCGTGGGAAAATTGAACATACTTAGATTTTCATACTAACACGTTTTACATTTCATCTTATTTCAGTATTATTTTAAGTGTACAATACAAACTTATATAATTATTAATGCCCTTAATTTAATTTCATGATCTTTACAAGTTTTTTTCACAGCATATTTGCGAACTCGATCCATTTCTATGCGTGCCTGCGCAGAATCTCCTTCCTTTTCCTAAGGGACCATTCATAAAAAAGGTGATACCTTTTTCAGAAACTCTACCCATGCCCCATCTGCATGATCCTCTTTTCATTGCACTTTATGTTTAGAATGTCAGTTCGACCTCACTCAACCCCTAAAATATCACGTATTTTGTGAATGACACCTAGTCCGCCTCCTCATCAAGTTCGAAATTTTTTTTCGATCAATCATTATCTTAATTGTACAGCAATTATATTAAACGAACAGAAATTATTTGTATTTGATTAGTTACAAAAACAATTTGATTACTGTTTAAAATCTATTACATCAGAAAACATTATGCATAGAACCTCTCGTAAGTTCTTCTTTGCTAAACTTTTTAAACTTTTTAAATTTAGAATCAACATTTACCAAATATATTGCATTAAAAAGAATTTGGACTGTTTCAAAAAGACTTCTGTTGATGAGAAAGGAAATATTATTCGAAAGAAGTATTGTTAACTTGGTTACTTTTTTTATTTTCATACTGTAGGAATAAAGTCTTACTTTCAACATGAAAGATACTATCGAAATTTAACATCCTACTTTTACTGCGGTTTTCAAAAGTGGTGAAGATTTTTTGTAATTGAAGCTTCCTCAAGGAGTCATTTGATGCGGGTTCATAATGTCTATTTCAAGGAAAGTACACAAACTGATTTTATGCATAGTGTCACGTTCTAGGTCGTGACCCTACATCTATATATTTAATTGTGAACCATTTAAACTCTAAGGGAATTAACAATGCAACTATGTATGGAAACGGCCCTACTCAAAGACTTTAAATTGTATCGATTGAGAAAGAGAGAGATGGAAAGAAAAGGAATAAAGGAAATAACACGTATCAGCCCCTTTTTTTCATCGCTAGAGAAATTACCAAAGAGATGCTGGGACTTATATACTTCGTGGAATCTACAAGGTATTGATTACTGGAAAAAAGAATAACTTGTTTTATGGTACATTGTCATGTGGCACTCTTGGGATGGTGGACAGCCGCTTTATTTTTTACGAATAATTTAGAATCTTTAAATATGTCTGGAAAACGAATGCTACACCCCTTTTTCAGAGAATTGAAACTTCCAAGCCTACACGTGAATGGAAGAGGATGCAAATAACTGCACCCGCTCAATTCCACGTAGACCTTATTGGTAGAGCAGAACCTTCTGGAAAAGAGTGGAACCAAGTTGTAAACACTATTGAATTATCGAATACGCGCGGACCTGTTTCCTCTCAGCAGAAATTTCTAGAAGAACACGTGGAAAAGGGTAGTACCAAAGTACGCTAGCCAGCAGTGGCAGAGTCTTCAGTGCGGTAGCTCTGCTGGTATACGTCGTTAATCAAAATTTGAATTCCGGACCTTCTTCCCTGAGGGCCCTTCAACCTTCTAAGTCCCAGTTCAAGTACCCACTCAAGATAAATCAACTTCGGCTGAAGTGCAGATCAGTCTACAGTACCAGTTCAGTTGGAAGTCTATTACAAAGGTCAATTCCAGGCAGTACCTGTCAGTACCAATCAGTCTCAATCGATACAAGGTAATTCCAGTCAAATTCAATTAACAAGGACCTAAATCAGATTGGGGTCTAGTTCCTGAATTCCTGTGAAGGATTCTGAAATCAATTACCAGTTCCAGTTCTGTCAACTTCAAGTTCACGAGTTACTCCCTGTTAAAAGCTATGTCGAAGGTTTAAGTTTCTTTAAGGCCCAAGTTCCGAGTTCCAAATTTAATCCAAGTTCTATTGTCGACTATTGTGGACATTGTGGTTGTGTAACCAACCATTTCTACATCTCCGCAATATACATAATCTCTCTCTCTCTCTCTTTTTAACGTTTTTTCGTTCACCCAATATTGTTATTTCCCTTTCACAATCCTCAAGAGGAAATACTACATTTTCCTCAGAGTCGTTCCCCCCCCCCCTCAATTCTTGTAGTCATTCTCTACAGCTTTATTTATATTCCAATAAAGGTATATTACTAATCTCTATCTCCTATCCCTTATTTATTTAACCACCGCTGAAATCCTGTTGCCTTAGCCCAGAAACTTCCGTTCTGTAGATAAAACAGATAATAGCACTAACCACTTATGTATTGTTCCTAATTTCTATCCTAGGGCGTAACATACCAGCAATTTATATGGCAGATTGGACGTAGTGATAAGTAGTAAGGGGCAAATGAATTAGAATCAAAATTTATTAAAAAACGCAAGATTGAGAAAAGTCAAAAATTTTAATTGCCATAATTTAGTGTCATAATTGATAATTTTTCATGCAAAACTTAAACGCACGCAAAACACTTCTCACGAAAAGCAAAAATCACAAGAACTATGATGAGTTTAGAGGCTTTAATGGCCACCTCTCGTGTAGTAGTTAGTAATTTTTCATGAAAGCACTCTACGCCAATAGCGAGAATTTAAATTGCAAAATTATAATGGGACTGCGCGAGACCATGCTTCAACCTATTATAATAATAAGCTTCTATTTCTTATATCTTATGAAGGAGAATCAGAATAGGCAATGAACTAATACTTATTTTTTACAACCATAATAATAATAATAATAATAATAATAATCTCAATCATAAAAATAATTATGCCTCAAAGTTCAAGAAGGAAACACCGTACAGGTGACCGTCAAAAAGCAAAACGAGAGCAAATTGAACTACGAAATGCACTTGACAAACGAGCTAAAGAACTTGCAACTAAATCTGCTAAAATTCCAAGAACCTCTAAAACACCATAATCACTCTAATAAACTCGTTAAAACAACCAAAAGGCAAAACATAGCAAACCGTTCTGATAAAAATACACGTGACATATATAGACAAGCTATTAAAACAGCACTATTAGAAAAGAATAGTCCCAAACTCCCAAGCCAAAATTATAAACTCACGAAATTAATAGAGAAAGTCAATAAAATAATTATAATTATAAAATCAATAATACATATGATTGCCCGAAGAAATACCAAGAATCAGTACAATCCTAAAATTATGGAAATAGTAAGACAAATTGATGTAGTTATCGAAATTATTGAAAAAATGATTAAATTCTGACAAAATCAGTAACCAGAAAAATCCAAAATTTCTAATTATCTGAAAAAAATAGACGCGGTGCCGGAACCTGAACAAGAAATTTTCCAGCATAAATCTCGATAATGAACTCAGAAAACTAGTAAAACTATTAGCAACTAATACCGCTGAATATCAATATTTGTATAGGATTTTCAGAGATATAACGAATAAAAACTGAAATAATGAACAAACAAACCTTTATATAACACATGAAATATACCTTCACTGTCCACATAAAAATAAATTAATGAATTTTAAAAAAGATTGAATATAAAAATAATAAAAACCGTACTAGTGTGTTTTTATAACACATCCCGTCATGCCAAATAAATACTTAGAAAGTTTGAGACTCACCCGAAGTCAAGCCAAAATACTTGCTAATTCTGCAATAAATACTAAACAAGAAAAGGGAATAAAATTTTCTTGCGAATTTCTCATTAAACCAAGGATTTCACATACCCCACCTCCTCAAAAAGATCATAAAAAAAATTAAAAGAATCCACTTCAGAAAATATAGTAAACTTCACAGTTATTTTTTACAGAAAATTGCTTAGCCGAAACTGAACAACAACCTCTCTTAAATATCGAAGAAAACTTCCCATCTCCTAGTAAAGAAAATTCCTCTAATTGTGACACTCGTATAAATATTCACTCAACGTCTGCAGATAATACAATCCCTTTATCGAAGTTAACAGAAAATCTTATTATCCCTGCTCTTCACATAATTCAATCAATCATGATACCAAATAATCAACAAGTCTCCCTTCGAGACGCATTAGAAGTTGTACCCATTTTCGATGGACGAAGCATCCCTCCCGCGCTTTTCATTGAAGGATGTGAGGAGGCCAAACAAATGCTCCCGGCAATAGCTTTGGTAGAATAAAATCTAGTGAAAATGATAAGTCGAGGCGTACCAACGATAGGATGCCAATGCACACGATCGCCTAGATGATACTTAACTAAAAATATAAACATTAAAAAGCTAACCGAGACGTTAGCGATAGAAAGTTGTAGCTCTCAGAATTGAGCAAGATGAAGCTAGAAGTCAAATCATGAAAGTTATATCTCGGGCGATGAAAGCATGAAGGTGCCATGCCACTTCTCGTATGCATAAGAATCTTATAGCCTACATGCGAGAACTGGCACCTTCATGCTTTGCTCGGCCGAGAAAGAACTTTCATGATTTGATGAAACGAGTGAGCACCTTTTAGTTTTGGCCAACTTCTAGCTTCATCTTACTCAATTCTGCGAGCAAGTCTTTGTACCCCTAACTTCTCGTTCAGCTTTTTATTATTAATATTTTTCGTTAAGTACCGTCAAGTCGTGTTGCGTGCGTTGGCATCCTAACGTTAGCACGTCTCGACGTATAAAATTATAGGAGAAGCTCGCAAAAGTATTTATGGTATTACATTCGACAGAGTAGACGAACTAATCAATCGAAGATTTAGTTCAATGTTTTTACGCGGTTTAAGACCAGAAATATAAATTCGTGTAAAAGAAGGAGACGTATTCAAAGATATCACAAATAATGCAATTGAAGTAGAACGTAAACTTAATGCTGCTTTATATTTACAAAAGGGAAACCTTTATAAACAAAAACCCGACGAACTAGTAAGAATGATAACCAACGCGGACAGATCAATCAAAGTAAATTACGCACAAGGGGGAATTATAGGATGCCAAATTTGTAACAAGAAGGGTCACAATGCTTTTAGTTGCGGAACGCTCGGAAGTTTCAATTAATACACACAGCCTCCCTCAAATACTTTATTTAAATGTTTGCACCAAATACCATACAATCTCAAGAACCATGGACTTATAAAATACTACTACTTTTGATAAATCAATGGTTACCCCAGCAACAGCAAAATAATCAAAGGGAATTTCAACGCTAAGACAGAAAAATGTGGATACCCAAACAAACATATAATTTTCCAAATCGATCAAATAATTTTTCAAATGAATCATACAATTCTACACATAAGTCACATAGTTTTTTAAATCAAAATACAAAAAATATGATTTATAATTATTGCAAAAAACAGGGGCATATGATTAAAGATTGTCGAAAAAGAGAATATAACAATAAACTACTCGCACAACAAAAACCTTAGCAATTACAAGGGAACTCGGGAAACGAACGAGACCTTTCCAGGTAAGGTGCGATGGGACAGGCATCAACATCCCAAATTAAAAGTACTCGACGCAAATAGAACCAAACCTCTAAAAATCGTCACTATTAAATTAGATTTCAGCACGAAGAATATTATACCATCTACGATAATTATCGTAGGATTAAAAAACCCCGTCCGAAAGATGGTCGATACAGGTGCACGTTTATATATTTTAAAATAACACATGGTTGAACCATCAACGCCCATAGATAGAGTTAAAATATTGAGGCTAACCGGAATTAATGAACATCCTTTATATACCTTATGTCAAATGAAAGTAAAGATTTTTGGATATTCAACCACTTTTATTATCATACCAAAAAAAGTTCCAGTAGATGATGACGGAGTATTAGGATCAGAATCTATTATTGGTAATAATGTTAAAATTAATGACGCACCCAGATCTCTAGACGTAAAGGATGAAAAATATTATTTTTCCTCAACAAATAAAATCATTTTACTAGGAAGATCTATCTCAGTTATTTATTTAATTATTAAAAATCCAGACGTAAAAACAGGTTATATTCCCCAAATATCAATAAAACCCGGAATATTCGCAGGTTACTCAATTGTAACTATGTAACGATAAAGGTACAGCATTTGTAAAAAGTAGCAAGCACTCAATCAGAACCAGCAGAAATACTAATACCGGAAGTAATTCTTGAAGAATTTGAAGAACTTACAGAGCAACCATTTAATTTAGAAAATTCAAATACTGTTACACCAATAAAAGACGTATTTCACAATTTTCCAAATTCAAATGATTTTCCAATTCAACCAGAAAAATGTATAATACTTCTTGCAAGGAAAGAACAGAAAAAATTATGGATCTTTTTCGTTTACATCATTTAAATGCAGGAGAATTAATACATGTCGAAAATTTAATAAGAAACAATGCAGATAGATTTCATATCCCTGCAGAACGATGGACCGCTAGTAATGTTCTCCAACACCAGATATCAACAACCGATGCCCCCCCCCCGTGTTTACGCTTGAACATCGATTCCCGCCCAACCATAAAGAAGAACTGCTAAAAAAAACGAATGACCTACTTAGAAACGAAATAATCAAACCATCGCACTACCCCTATAATACCCCTATATGGATCGTTCCCAAAAAAGAAGATTCTCAAGGAAATAAAAGATAGATAATGGTTCCTGATTTTCGCAAATTCAATAAAAAAAACATTACTCATTCATTTCCTCTACCAAATATTCATGAAATTTCGGAACAATTAGGAAATGCGCAATACTTTTTAGATTTTGATTTAGCATCAGGTTTTCGTCAAATTAAAATGAGCGAAGAAGACTTCACCAAAACAGCATTTTCAACATCCTACAGTCATTATGAATTTCACCAAATGCCATTTGGACTTAAAAATGTTCCAACGTGTTTCCAACGTTTTATGAATAATACTCTATAAGGATTAATTGCAACTGAACTATTCGTATACCTTAAGGTGAAACGGTAACTTCCTCCAAATAGTTTCAGCAAAACCACTCCCAAATAATGCATTAATTCAAATTTTGTTTCTTGCATTGTTAAAAGTAAATCGAAATCTATTGCGGGCTTCTCTTCAAAATTAACTTTTTTTATTTTTTAAAATTTGTTTTGCTGCAAATAAAGTAAAATAAACCAGGAAAAATTCTGCGGAAAACCGGTTTTTTAGTTTCCGGCTTTACCGCCAACGCTCCTGCGTATACCTCTGCGTATACCTCATAGCGAGACGAAGCCCTTGCTTATGACTCATTATTTGAGAAAATATATAATTATAATAAAGATGTTACTGAATTTCCAAAGTTATTGAAGTATTTTGAATTAATACAGCGAAAAAATATACTAATTTCACCATTTATTCCAGATCAAATAATGTGAGATTCTTTCAAGAAGGTTTTCTTTCTGCCAAACCTCTTGAAAAATAATGAAAAATTGTAATTATGATTACTTAATGTTTATTGCTACATATATTAATAAGGCGGGCTTCTTTCGAAACCAAATGATATCCGAAACTACACTTTTAGTATTTAATAAATCAAATGGAAGTGATTATTGAGCAATTTATCTCTTGGTAGATTTCGATAAAAAAAATTTTTTCTACCAAAGCATTAGAAAAATAATGGAAAATTTGCACTTTTGTTTATTTAATGTTGATTAATATACTACTATATTTGGCGAGCTTCTCTCGAAATTAAATTATATTCGAAACTACACTTTTAATATCAATAAAATAAAAGTGATTATTAATCAATTTATCTTTCCATAGATTTCGGTAAAAATGTGTTGTTTCTTTTTTACCAAAATACACGAAAAATAGAGAAAAATATGCACTTTTGTTTATTTAATGTTGATTGATATACTTTTATATTTGGCGGGATTCTCTCGAAATTAAATTATATTCGAAACTACACTTTTAATATCAATAATAAAAGAGGTTATTAATCAATTTATCCTTCCGTAGATTTCGGTAAGAAAGAGTTTTTCTTCGTCCAAATCACACGAAAAATAATGCAAAATCTGCACCTTTGTTTATTTAATATTGATTGATATACTTTTTTATTTGGCAGGCTTCTCTCAAAGTTAAATTATATTCGAAACTACACTTTTAATATCAATAAAATGAAAGTGATTATTAATCAATTTACTTTTCCGTAGATTTCGGTAAGAAAGTGTTTTTGTTCTTCCAAATCACACGAAAAATAGTGCAAAATGTGCACTTTAGTTTATTTAATATTTATTGATATGCTTTTTTATTTGGCGTGCTTCTCTCAAAATTAAATTATATTCGAAAATACACTTTTAATATCAATAAAATAAAAGTGATTATTAATCAATTTATCTTTCCATAGATTTCGATAAAAAAGTGTTTTTTTTTTCTACCAAAAAACTCGAAAAATAAAGCAAAATCTGCGCTTTTCTTTATTTAATGTTGATTGATATACTTTTACATTTGGCGGGCTTCTCTCGAAATTAAATTATATGCGAAACTTCACTTTTGATATCAATAATTAAAGTGATTACCTATATATTCTTATGTATTTTTCGATGCTGAATCCGAATTTGCAATAAAAAAGTAGGGTCCAGCTACTTTTTTATGGGGTTTTGATCGAAAAACCTCATTTTTTACTGTTTTTCATGGTTTTTTTTAAATAAAAAAAAAATAAAGAAAAGTCTTATTTTTTTGACTTCAGAATCGAATTCTACGGGAAAAAATACATCGAAAACCATGTTTTGATTTTTTTTTTACAAAAATTTCAACCCACCATACGGCGATG
>NC_046659.1:7006857-7015758 GCF_010883055.1 Belonocnema kinseyi | reverse complement strand
AGTACTATCAAAAACCTGCTGCTACGAAGACGTTGGCCACGATGACAACTGCCCTGAAAATGGGATGTGTAGAATGATTCGTCGGTCTAACTCTTCGTAGTACCGAAACCAGCGAAGGCGCGCTGTCTTGCAGGGGAGCGCTAAGATGTGAGAATGATGCCGTAATGTGTCTGACGACGAGTTGACATTGACCTCGTCAAAGTCAGAAAGCTCTCATACTTAGGCCTGGGGAGGTATGAGAGTTATCACCCCTAGGACGGCTGACTCACCTGCGAACGGGACAGGATTCTTAGCGTGTGGGTTTTAGATATAATTTATGGCACATCACAATTCCTCATCTTCATTTAACTCCGCTGGCACTTCTGGTAACAGATGTAATCATGAATGCACTGATAATCCTGATAACTTTTGTTATGTATGTGCAAAATTTGTTGGGTCGAAAAACAAAAGAAAAATAACAGAAACAATAAATTATTTGTATAAAGTATGTTTTGGCATTGAGATTTCACAGCAAGACAAAAGTTGGGTACCACACTTTGTATGTAACTCGTGTCATATAATGATAAGTCGAGTTACTAAAAATCAGGACAAGACGTCCCTGAAATTCATTGCACCAACAAAATGGAAAGAACCAGAAAATGCAAACGATTGCTACTTTTGTACAACAAAAGTAGGGGGTATAGCTTATATTAAGAAAAAAGAAGTACATTATTCTAGTCCTAAAACTGTTGAGTTTCCAGAAAAAATCCTTATAGAAGGTTTAAAAAATGAAGAATCACGAGACAGTTTTACAACACGTTTAGATTCTCTGCATGTGACGATCACTCGACAAATCAGATTAATGTGAAAGAAACTAAACCAAGCGATAACACATCATCCGAAGATCTAAGCGAATCCGACGAAAGTGAAGAAAATCTCGTTTCAGATGATGATGAAGAATATGTACCTAAAGGTGTGGAGACAGCTGTGAAAAAATGTGATCAAAAGAGTCTGAATGATTTATTTAGAAAGGCTGGCCTATCTAAAGAGCAATGTCAATTGATGACTTCAGACTTTAAAAAGCGACATATGCTGACAAAGGGAACTAAAGTAAGTGAATATCGTGACCGAGAGAAAACCTTTCGAAAATATTTTAAAGAAGATTCAGGGCTAGTTTACTGCATTGACGTAAAAGGACTTATTGACGAATTAAAACCAGGTATATACAAACCTGAGGATTGGCGCTTGTTCATTGATTCGTCGAAGCGGAGCCTTAAAGCAGTCCTTCTTCATAACACAAATACGTACGCTCCTATACCATTAGCGCATTCCACTGTGCTTAAAGAAGAGTATTCAAACATTGAATTGGTTTTGTCAAAAATAAAATACGAGGAACATAAATGGCAAATATGTGGAGACTTAAAAATTTTATCTATGATACTAGGACAACAATCTGGATTTACAAAATATCCTTGTTATTTGTGTATGTTTGATAGTAGAGATAGGGAAAACCACTACAAAAAGAAAATTTGGCCACTAAGAGAGTTATTTGAACCTGGAAAACAAAATATTGTTAAAGATCCACTTGTGAATTCGTCCAAAATTTTGATACCACCTCTTCACACAAAGCTTGGTTTAATGAAACAATTTGTCAAGGCATTAGACCAAGATGGGGAATGCTACGAATATTTGAGCCAAGTATTTCACCACAAAACAGATGGTAAACTAAGCGCAGGTATTTTTGATGGACCTGAAATTCGTACTCTATTTAGAGATGGAAACTTTGAAAGAACTATGAAAGATGATGAGAAAGCAGCATGGTCTAGTTTTAAAGATGTATCAACAAAATTTTTGCGTGTCAGAAATCCTTTACGCCGGTCATTTGTCGAGAAACGTGTGCGTAAGCGTAAAACACTTTAAAACTTTAGTTAAAATATTTTTTTGGAAGACAGAAATAAAAATAGATATCGCCAATATTTAGTATCCAACATCTCACTATCGTAGTTGCGAAGTATTAGCGAAAATTCTACAAACTCAATTGATTAACCCATTGAAACTCTCAGGCACTTCTTAAAAGAAGCTAAAAATATTATAATGGAGTTCATGAATACCGCTATACATAGGTTCTAAGTCTTACTTTATGATCAAGGGTCGAAAAAAGTTCTAGTTTTGTGATTCATGTATTGGAAAACCTCCAGAACAGTATCCAAAACATCGATTAAAAAAAAAATCAATTTATCACGTTTATTGTCCACTTACACCGACTAGGAGTTGTTTTTTGAAAAAAATGACTTAAAATTCGTGATCAGCGACCTCACAAACCCCAGTAAAGTATTTTCAATGTTTATAAATCGGTTTAAAATCGTAAAACTTGATTTTAATGTCATTTTAATCAAATTTGAAGCAAATTTTCACTTTTCGCGATTTTCTGCCTTTTCATCGCCGTATGTTGGGTTGAAATTTTTGTAAAAAAAAATCAAAACATGTTTTTCGATGTATTTTTTCCCGTAGAATTCGATTCTGAAGTCTAAAAAAATAAAATTTTTGTTTATTTTTTTTTATTTAAAAAAAAACATGAAAAAACCGTAAAAAATGAGGTTTTTCGATCAAAACCCCATAAAAAATAGCTGGACCCTACTTTTTTATTGCAAATTCGGATTCAGCGTCGAAAAAGACATAAGAATATATAGGTCTGGTCAATTGCACAGTTTTTTTTTTGTGGGCCTGTGTTATTAATCAATTTATCTTTCCGTAGATTTCGGTAAGAAAGTGTTTTTTTTTTTCTACCAAAACACACGAAAAATAATGCAGAATTTGCACTCTTGTTTATTTAATGTTGATTGATATACCTTTATATTTGGCGTGCTACTCTCAAAATTAAATTATATTCGAAAATACACTTTTAATATCAATAAAATAAAAGTGATTATAAATCAATTTATCTTTCCATAGATTTCGGTAAAAAAGTGTTTTTTTTTTCTCCCAAAGCACTCGAAAGATAATGAAAGATCTGCACTTTTCTTTATTTAAGGTTGATTGATGTACTTTTATATTTGGCTCCCATTAGTCAATGGGAGGAAGAGAGTCATAAAGTCACACCTGGCGCATCTGCGACGGAAGGTTTCCCCGTCACGCGCCAGGCCTGTGAGCATGGCTCACGCCGCGTCACCTCTCTCTCTCTCTCTTTTCTCTCTCCCATCCTTCTTGTTGGGAAAGCGACCAGCGGTCGCCAACCCAACGAGACTAATACGTATAGCAAAATTCTATGTTAAATTAAAATGCTAAATTTTTGTTTTATGTACTTTAAATCCCTTTCATTTCTATTTATTGTTAATAATACCGGGGTTAAAAAACACGGGAAAATTAGAAATTCTGTTCCATCGTAAGTACTTCTTTTAATCTTCGGTTCTGTATAAATGTATATTTTTTCTACGATATCGAGTTCTCCTAATTTTAGGTTTGCTTTATAAATGTGTTCCTTTTAAGTTTAGATTCTCTCTTTTAATTTTCACCGTTTGTAATCTTTTTAAGTGCTATGCTTGTATTTTTCGCCAGTTATTCTTATTTTATGCTTTATATTTTTTCGATTTTATAAAACTTGACATGTAAGTCCTCTACTTACATTTTCGATGGTTATTCTTATTTTTTGTACTTTATGACATTTTTGTACTTTATATTTGCCCAATTCTGCAAAAAAATATTGTATGAATCTCGTTTTGCCGCACACGAGGCTCGCGCGACTTCGCCCGACGCGCCATATTATCGATGGACAGTTCGGGTGCGCGCTCACCATGGCGAATAGAAGGGATGGACCGGGCAGCCGACGTGCCCCTCCATCAGCGAAGCGAGTGGCCGAGAGGACCGCGCCAATCGCCGGCCAGCCCGGCTCTCGGCCATCGGACATAAAAGCGGGTGCGTGCAATCAAAGGCACGCACTTCTATTCGGGCTTCCATTCGGGTAACCTCAGTCCCCTGGTAGCCTTCGGCTAACTTTTGTAAGCCAATTTTTGAGAATAAAGTGCTTTCGAACTCAAAACAATTCCTGGTCGCTTTTCTTCCTCTCTTGCGAAACAATCCTTACTCCTACACTCCACTCTGCTTCTCTCTCTTTCTCTAGGGTCGGTACGCTCCTTGCAGCCCCACCCGATATCTTTACTCCTCTCTCTCTCTCTAGGGTCGGTACGCTCCTTGCAGCCCCGCCCGCAATCTTTCCTCCTTTCTAGAGGTCGGTGTGCTCATCGCAGCCCTGCCTCGCCTACTTTCCTACAATTCTACTGTTTCTGGGTCGGTACGCTCATTGAAGCCCCGCCCTCTCTTCACCTACTTTAGATTTCCATTGCCTTGGTCCTCCTTACTCTGGCAATACCTGCTGAAGATACGAAGGGCCCCTCGTCTCTCGCTGCCGCCTTCAACCAGCCGCGGGAACTAGACTCGGTCAATGGCCCAGCTGGTCACCTTCCTGCAGGCTAACAACAAGAGCCTTCGCGTACGAGGAGAGATCCAGCCCCGGGAAACCTAAGCCGCGGTAAAGTAGCCTCTGCCTATGAGGGCACGAACGACTCGCCGCGCCCGAGAAGACGTCGGAAGTCGTGGTGCAGTAGCCTCCGCCCCGGAGGGCACGACGGCTCGCCACGCCCAGGAAGACCTGCACATCATCGCCATCGTGGTAAGAAGCCCTGCCTCAGGAGAGGTTCAAACGGCTCCACACGACCACCGGCCGAACTCTCACCAGCTGATGGACAGGCCTCCACTCGCCTGGCCATCCACAATCTCCTCTCCAATATTCGCCACAACTTTAGATCGAGTCGGGACAGCCACACACCCCCCGGCTTGTATCAAGATTTCGGTAAGAAAGTGCTTTTTTTTCTACCAAAATTTCGGTAAAAATGTGTTTTTTTTTTACCAAAGCACACGAAAAATAGTGCAAAATATGCACTTTTGTTTATTTAATGTTGATTGATATACTTTTATATTTGGCGGGATTCTCTCGAAATTAAATTATATTCGAAACTACACTTTTAATATCAATAATAAAAGTGGTTATTAATCCATTTATCTTTCGTAGATTTCGATAAAAAAAGCGTTTTTTTCCTATCAAAGCACTCGAAAAATCATGCAAACTGTGCACTTTTGTTTATTGAATGTTGATTGATATACTTTTCTATTTGATGGGCTTCTCTTGAAATTAAATTATAATCGAACCTACACTTTTAATATCAATAATGAATGTGATTATTAATCAATTTATCTTTCCGTAGGTTTCGGTAAGAAAGTGTTTTTTTCTATTAAAACACTCGAAAAATAATGCGGAATTTGTACTTTTGTTTAGTCAATGTTGATAGATATAATTTTTTTTGGCAGGCTTCTCTCGAAATTAAATTATATATGAAACTACACTTTTGATATCAATAATGATAGTGATTATTAATCAATTTTATCTTTCCCTAGATTTCGGTAAAAACGTTTTTTTTCTACCAAAACACTTGAAAAATTATGCATAATTTGCACTTTTGTCTATTTAATGTTAATTGACATACTTTTATGTTTGGCGGGCTTCTCTCGAGATTAAATTATAATCGAAACTACACTTTTAATATCAATAATGAAAGTGATTATTAATCATATTTGACGGGATTCTCTCGAAACAAAATTATATTCGAAACTACACTTCTAATATCAATAGAATAAAAGTGATTATCAATCAATTAATCTTTCCGTAGATTTCGGTAAAAAAGTGTTTTTTTTTTTTCTACCAAAACATTCGAAAAATAATGCGTAATCTGCACTTTTGTTTATTGAATGTTGATTGATATACTTTCATATTTGGCGGGCTTCTCTCGAAATTAAATTTTATTTGACACTACACTTTTAATATCAATAAAAAAAAGTGATTATTAGTCAATTTACATTTCTTTAGATTTCGGTAAAAAAGTGGTATTTTCTTCCAAATCACACGAAAAATAATGCAAAATCTGCACTTTTGTTTATTTAATGTTGATGGGTATACTTTTATACTTGTCGGGCTTCTCTCAAAATTAAATTATATTCGAAACTACCTTTTTAATATCAATAATAAAAGTGATTATTAATCAATTTATCTTTCCGTAGATTTCGATAAAAAAAGCGTTTTTTTCTACCAAAGCACTCGAAAAATCATGCAAAATCTGCACTTTTGCTTATTTAATGTTAATTGATATACTTTTATATTTAGCGGGCTTCTCTCGAAATTAAATTACATTCGAAACTACACTTGTAATATCAATAATGAATGTGATTATTGATCAGTTTATCTTTCCATAGCTTTCGATAAAAAAGTGCTCCTTCTTCTACCAAACCACTCGAAAAATAATGCAAAATCTGCACTTTTGTTTATTGAATGTTGATTGATATACTTTTCTATTTGGTGGTCTTCTCTCAAAATTAAATTATATTCGAAACTACGTTTTTAATATCAATAATAAAAGTGATTATTAATCAATTTATCTTTCCGTAGATTTCGATAAAAAAAGCGTTTTTTCTACCAAAGCACTCGAAAAATCATGCAAAATCTGCACTTTTGTTTATTTAATGTTAGTTGATATACTTGTATATTTGGCGGGCTTCTGACAAAATTATATTATATTCGAAACTGCACTTTTAATATCAAGAAAATAAAAGCGATTATTAATCAATTTATCTTTCCATAGATTTCGGTAAAATAGTGTTTTGTGTTCAACCGATGCACTCGAAAAATAATGCCAGATCTGCACTTTTATTTATTTAATGTTGACTGATATACTTTTATATTTAGCGGGCTACTCTTGAAATTAAATTACATTCGAAACTACACTTTTAATATCAATAATGAATGTGATTATTAATCAATTTATCTTTCCATAGCTTTTGATAAAAAAGTGCTCCTTCTTCTACCAAAACACTCGAAAAATAATGCAAAATCTGCACTTTTGTTTATTGAATGTTGATTGATATACTTTTCTATTTGGTGGGCTTCTCTCGAAATTAATTATAATCGAAACTACACTTTTAATATCAATAATGAAAGTGATTATTAATCAATTTATCTTTCCGTAGATTTCGGTAAGAAAGTGTCTTTTTTCTACCAAAACACTCGAAAAATAATGCATAATCTGCACTTTTGTTTATTTAATGTTGATTGATATACTTTTATATTTAGCGGTCTTCTCTCGAAGTTAGATTATATGTGAAACTACACTTTTGATATCAATAATGAAAGTGATTATTAATCAATTTATCTTTCCGTAGATTTCGGTAAGAAAGTGTTTTTTTCTACCAAAACATTCTAAAAATAATGCAAAATCTGCACTTTTGTTTATTTAATGTTGATTGATATACATTTATATTCGGCGGGCTTCTCTCGAAATTAAATTGTATTCGAAACTACACTTTTAATATCAATAATAAGAGTGATTATTAATCTATTTATTTTTCCGTAGATATCGGTCAGAAAGTGTATTTTTTTCTGCCAAAACATTCAAAAAATAATGCAAAATCTGCACTTTTGTTTATTTATTGTTGATTGATATACTTTTATATTCGGCGGGCTTGGCTTCCGTTTTCGGTACCGATCGCGAAAGAACTCTTTTTGTCAAGTGGTGTATTTTTGGCTTTGGTGAAGGAGAAATGGAAATAACAAATCTTTTTCGAGATATTAGAGTGCAGGTAAGGGTAGAAGGAGTCAAGAGAATAGGAGGGTCAAAAGAAGGAAAAGAAGGAATGTTTCTAGTGAAAGTTGGAACTGAGGAGGAGAAACTGAAAATTATGGAGAGAAAAGAATTATTGAGAGGAAGAAGAGAAAGAATTGATGAAGATCTGACGTGGAGGGAGAGGAAAAGGAGATGGTAAATAGAGCAGAGGGCTTGGGTAGAGAGGAAAAAGGGCCATATGGTATGGATAGGGAGAGACAGGTTATGGATAAATGGGGAGGAATGGTGCTGGGATGAAGAATTAGAAGAATTAAGGAAAAAAGGAAAAAGTCTTGAGAAAGGTAGGGGCAAGGGAGACGAAAAAGAGGCTAGAAATAAATCAGAGGGGTTTCCAAGCGGCAAAGGGGAAACAAAGTGAAGAGGAAAGAAGAGGGAGGGGAAGAGAGAAATGTGAAAATAGCTTTCTGGAATGTGTCGTGTTTGAAGATCAAGAACAAAGGATTCTGGGAGGAGTTAGAAAATTGAGATGTGATTATGATGAGTGAAACTTGGGCAGATGAGAATGACTGGTAGGGAATAAAAAAGATGTTACCGAAAGGTTATGTGTGGACAATGCAAGAAGCAAGAAAGGAACACGTTAAAGGGAGAGGGATGGGCGGCATTGTGTCAGGGGTGAAAAAAGAATTAGCAGTAAAAGGGAGAAAAGATGGGAACATGGAGGAAAAGTGTGGAACAATGATAAGAAAAATTATAATTGGGAAAGTAGAAATAGCAGTGGTTTCTGTATACAGAAGAAGAGGGGAAGAGGAAGGCTGGAGAGTAATAAGGAGGTGGATGGAGGAAAAGAAGGAAGAATTGGCTTTAATAGGGGGGGGGGGGGCTTAAATGCATGGACTGTCGAACGAGGAGGAGGGTTATGGGATGAAGAAAAGGAAGCATTTATAAGGATCTCCAAACATAGAGAGACCGACAAGGAGGGTAGGAAGTTTCTAGACCTGATAGGAGAAACAGGATGGTTTATATGCAATGGCAATATGAAAGGAGATGAGGAAGGGGAGATCACATTCATAGGAAAGGGGGCAACAGTAATAGACTACATTTTGGTTGAAGAAAGAATGCGGCATATGATAGGGAGTATGAAGGTAGGGAATGAGATAAGGTCCGAGCACTTCCCGGTCATAGTTACACTAAGAAGTGGCGTCAGTAAGCGCGGCAGAGGGAGAAAGGAAAAAGGGTGCGAACGAAACACGAAAATGGG